>NC_087461.1:17881666-18184696 GCF_036321535.1 Camelus dromedarius
AACTGCTTCTGGTGTAGGACCAGTGCTTTTGTTTTTTCAAATTCCCAATCTATTTTGGACTGACATTCTTGTAAAGTAAAATAAAAAATTACTGGGGGGAAAAATGAAATAGCAAAATGTAAAATGCAAGCTTAATTTTAAGATATTGGATTCAGTAGACATAATATTCTATGCTCTCACTTTCAGTTTCTGTACTTATCACACCAAGGACCAGTAAAACACAGTTCACAGGCTGAGGCCCGTCCGCAGGAACCCTGGTCTAGAATATGGTGCAGCTCGCTTGTCTTCCAACCAATCATCTTAACTCCTGCATAAAGGGAAACGCCTCGTTTTCACTTGACTTTAGCTTTAGGCTTTAGCATTGCTTCCTTCTAAAAAGAATGGAACAGTGCTGTCATAACCTGTCCGGTAGGCAAATCCTTGCAAGCACACCAGGTTCTGTTTGCACGATCAGAGTCTGGGTTAAACTATTTTGTTTCTGGTTTTGTTCAACAGCTTTAAAGAGAATCTTGCAAAGACAGTTTCCCTTCTCAGTCTTCTTTGCATGAATGCCATGAGAGTAGGGTTTCAAATTTTCTGTCTTTAAGAAAAAATTATTGCTGGGACTTGGAGTTTGAGCCGAAGTCATATTTAATCTAAGTAGGATTCAAACATATAGAGAGAAGAGTGTGGGAAGGCCAGTCAGAGGCGTCCAAGAATGCCTGAACCAACTCTTCCAGGGAGAGACTGGACCATTGGTGTTGGGACCAGCCACTGTGACAAGAGACAGTCCCCATCCCAGATGGCAATGCTCGCTCATTCTTCAAGAACCACTTGTTGAGAACCTACTGTGTGCTGTGTAGTTATAAAGATTATCCATCACCTTTAACCCTCTGCCTGAAATGAGCTTGAAGATATACCCCTTATAATTTAATTCTTTTACAGGAAAACTTCCACGTAGTTCAAAGTTTAAAATTTACAAAAGGATATACCGTGAAACAAGTGAAAAGTCTTCCTCTTACCCGGCCCCACGCCACCCACATTTTCTCGCCATTGGCACCCAGTCTTACACATCTCTTGCCTGTCTTGCCGGCCATCTTTTATGCTCATGCAAAAACATTTGCATATATTTTCTTTTCCACTTTTTTGCCTCTCTACTTCCATTTGTCATTATATATTAGTAATTGTTCTGTATCACATAATGAGTGTTTCTCTTCCATTTTTATAGCTGCATAAATTTCTACTGAGTGGATAAATTAGAATTTATTTAACCAGGCTCCTATTTTCAGACACTTCCCCCCAATCATTTGCAATTACAAACAATGCTACTAATAATATTTTTGTATTATGATCATTTATTTTATGTATCTATAGGATAAATTCCTCAAAGTGGACTTTCTGAGTCAAAGGGTTTTGTGCATTTTAATTTTGAGAGTACTTCCAAGCTGCCCTCCCATCAATGTACGAGAGTGCCTGTTACTTTGTACCCTCACCCAAAGCGTATCAAATTTTTAAATCTTTACTAATATCACTCCAAGAATGATGTCATAATTTTACTTTATTATAAGTGATGTTGAGTATCTTTTAAAGTTTCAGATTCATTTGAATTTCCTACTCTGTGAATTATTTACTTCCTTCATAAGAAATTTTACTGTCTTTTTTTATTGTTTAGTAAGGACTTTTTATATATTAAGGACATTGGCTCCTTTACCATGAAGTGGTTGTGTTTTTCTCTTGTTTGCCATTTGTCTTTTGACTTGGCTATTGTGGTTTTTGCAATGCAGAAGTGTTTTGTTTTTATATGGTAAGGTATATCAACTTTCTGTTTAGAGTGAAATTAGCCTTTTCCATTTCAGGGCTATTCAAACAATTATCTAATTGTTTCTTCCAATATTTGTGCAGTTTCAGTGCTTGCATTTAAGTGTTAGATGTGGCTGGAATTTACCCTAGTATGATATATGAAATTGGTGTCCATTATTTTTTGTGGATGGCTCCCTAGTTGTCCCAATATCATTTATCAAATAACACATCTTTCTCTTGTGGATTTTAATTCCTGCCTTTATTAAATAATAAATTCCAATTTGTATCGGGGTCTGTTTTTGACTTTCTATGTTCTTTTATTTCTCTGTTCATGTGCCAATATCAAACTGTTTTAATAAGCTGTTTAAACAACTCTTTAAATTATAGCTTTATAATTTGTTTTAATATCTGAAAGGGCTTATGTCCCTCTCATTACTCTAATTTTTCAGAACCTCCCTGGCTATTTTTGTGTATTTACCTTTTTATGTGAGCTTTAGAATCATCTTGTCAAATTTCAACAAAACCTAATTGATTTTTAAAATTGGGATTATATCAAATTAACAGATTAATTTAGGAAGCATTAATAGCTATGTGATGTTGAGTTTGCCCACCTGAGAGCACGGTGTATACCTTTGCATTGGTTAGAGTTTCCTTTGTTTCCCTCAGTGGTGTGCTTTCAGTTTTCCTCATATAAGTCATGCCCATTTCTTGTTAAGAAGTTTATCCATATTATTGCTACTGTGAAGGTGGCGACTTTTCTTTCATTACGTCTTCCAACTGTTGACAATATTCCCGCTCTTACCAGTGCTTAGACTGACACCAGGAGAAGTGACCCTCCCAGTCTCACCAGTGCAGGTGACCCCAGGATTTCTGATTACACCCCGATACCAACTTGTGGATCCAGACCATGCACTCTCTAGTACATACGTTGGTAACAAATACATATTATTGCTATCATGTATTTGTTTCTTTTCTGTTAGAGCTTAGAGGAATCTTGAGACAGGATCTAACCTACTCTCACTTTACTGAGGAGAATGAGAATGACTTTCGATGAGTCGACTAACATTTACACGTGGAAGAAGGAATAATAGATTCTCTCTGATCCTGCCCCCTGTTTTACCAACTCCAGCTCGCGCAGCAGCGTGAGAACGTGGGGGAGGCCTTTGTCCACTGGAGCTGGGAAGACTGCCCTTGCAGCCTTGGTTTTGGCTTTTGAACTGGTAATGCTATTTTAATCACTCGTTGCTGAATTTTTTTCATTGGAACTGAAATTACAAGGGCTGTTTCTGTTTTCTGTATGTGTTTAAAATACTGTTTTCTGCTACCATAGCATGCACAGGAGAAGGTTTTTTTTTCTCTCTCTCTCCATTGTTTTGGTGTCAGCACATTTCATTTTGTTTTAAAATAACAGCAGCTTGGGTCCTGGGTCCTGGGTTCTTTCAAGGAAGCCAAGAATGGAGAGGTGATCAGTTAATACTATCATTGACCTGCAGGGGGCGCTCAGTGTTTTTTTTTTCCTCCAAGGCATCTATGGGTCCCTTGGTTAACGTTGGAGATTTTAGAGCTGTGTATCCATCACACAGTGACGTATGAACTGTATGCTCTTAGAGAATCAGGTTAGCTATTCCTTTCACTACTGCTCTGCTATGGGGTGGATCACCACCCTGGGAGTGCACAGGCCTTAGTCCAGTGTGATTCTCCAGAGCGCTTCCAAAAGGCTCTGGAAAATCTACCTTCTAGGGATAGGCCACAAGAAGTCTCCTAGCATCCTGAGAACTCAGCATCCCTGGAGTCTCTAGGGAGAGCCATTGCCTTTTCCATGTAGTTTGCCATCCACTGTTTAAATTCATCTTACAGATTATAAATGTACTACGTGCTCATTGTAGATGGTTTTGAAAATTGATACCACATTAAAGAGGAAAACACATGGCTCAGCCTCCAGCCCAGAGCTAGCCGCAGTGAACGTGCTTCCCTCTCGTCTCGCGGGGTGCTGTGCTTAGCACTCAGGCTCTGCAGGTGACACTTGAAAGATCACGTGCATTTTCCCACCGACATCCCTGCCGGGACAGCATCTTGAGCTGGAGAAGGGTCAGAGCAGGACTTACCCGGAAGCCACCGAAGGTTCAGCGATTGGAACTCCACTTGACTGAAAAGAAAACCCTCCTCCCTCAGGATCTAGAACTCAGCTGATGGTCTTGGGGCTCGTTGTCTCAGCCCACCTGAGCCAGACATTAAAACGCTAGTTCCAATCCTTTTGCTCTGTGATGGCAGCGAACTCTGAGATTCCACGGGACATGGGAGCACATGTTTAACTTGTCACAAAACAAGTATTGTATTGGGAACTGCACTTCGGACACAGGCCACCAAGTCACACTGTTCACCCTGCCTGATTCTTGTGTATTTGGAGGAAGTAAAGAGGGTGGGGACTGGAGCATTGGCACTGGCCACTGGCTATGGGGAGAAAAATGTGAATTTTTAAGAGACTTGTTCACACTTCTCTCAGAGAGGAGAGATTTCTTTGCTTCCAGGACACAAGAAGAGAGAGAAAATAATTGAGCATCAATGTCCCCAAGTAAGTGAGACTTAAAATACAAACAGAATCCTCTCAATGCCTGGACGTGTGACCCGATGTTTAGTCTTCATCCAGCTTTGGACTACTGTGTGCAAGGTGGCTGAGTCTGATTTCCAGACGCCTCTTAATTTCTTTGTCGGAGGGAGGCAGGGATCAGGAGTGACCGTGCTTCCTAAGTCCTTGGTCCAGTTAAACACAAGAGGGGATTTTTCTTTATGGGGCATGTGGCAATATGTTTTCTTCTTTCAGTCTTTGCTGTGTAAGAAAAATAACTTTTTCTTTTGGTTAGTTAAAATTACTTTGTGTAAATCTTTAATAACTTCAGGGGGAAAAAACCCCAAAATAGCCAAGCAATAATCTACTCAGAGCTCTGGTTAATTTAGTTTAGACCAGTGTAGGGATTCTAAGGAGATAAAGTTTATGATAACCTAGATGACTTCTAAATTAATGAAATGAAATCCCATTAAATAAATGAATAAATAACATTTTAATAAAGTAAATGTGGAAACAGGCCAAGGGAAAAAGAAAAGCTCATTTGAAAGGTTTTTATTCACGTTTTCTCAGATTGGCTTCTTGTGGATGGAATGTTTCCTTGCTAGCTGAAGCAAGGTTTTAGCATCCCAACAATGAAGAGAAAAAGAGTTTGTAACAGAGAAAAGGCTGAAGCTCCATTTTCAAAGTGCCATTTTAATTCAAGGAGAAGCACACCTGTTGCGCAGGGTTCTGGACACTGTTGGTTTACGTACGGCTTTTTTAAGAAGGGCTGGAAGGTCTGAGGTGAGCCAGGGAAGGTAAAAACTGGGACCCTGAGGAAGAATATCTCCAGATTTTCACCTCAAAAGCCTGAGGGTGTTTCCTGAGGGCCTCATCAGATTGCTGCTTCAGACTCGGGCAAGTCTGCAATGGAAGGTGTGCTTTGAGCCGGAAGCGTTTTCTAAGCTTCCGGGAGGCTGGACGTCTCCACCCGAAAGAGGCTAATAGTTCACTGCTTTAAAAGTGCAGTGAGGCGGCAGCACTGCCACAGCCTCTGTTTGCTCTGGGGGGCTGGGAATGGATGTTACAGAGCGTGATTAAAGACTGAGGAACTCAATTAAGAATCCAAATGAGTCACAAATGACTACTTGGACATTTGTTAGTATGTGTGAGCTTATCAATGGATCAAGGAAGTCTTGTTCTCAGATGTAGAACTTTTACAATCTTGCCACAGGAGGAGTTTATGGTGTATGTCTATATCAAAGGTAACTTTCTTGTTGTGGTCTTTATTAAAAAAAAAAAATCACTAGAGGAAGAGGCTGATTTAGTTTACTGTCCTTGAATGCGAGGGTGCTTGACCTGAAAGATGGTGTCCGTCATGTGGTAGGCACCCAGTCAACATTTGTTGAATGAATTTACTGATCGCCATTGTCCCCCACTGTGGACGGTACACCTGGCCTCACTTCCTCAGATGACGTAAAGGAAATACCTGTGTGACCCCCGCAAGTAATTTAGCGTCTTCTTGGATTGGACCAAGAGAACAATGGCGAAGCAGCTGACCCTGCACAGATGGCTGCCAAGAGGTGCAGCTGGGGGTCGACGGAAAAGGACCTGGCTGGCTTGGGTGCTGGGGACATGTGACATCAGGCTGCAGGGGGACTGGGAAACCTCAGAAGCAAAGCAGCTTCCTGCTGAGTGGACAGAAGATGTCTTCTCCCTCCAAGTCTGACTCCCACCCCAACTCCCCCACCAGCCACATCGATTTTTTTAGTTTTGAAATTATAAATGTTTTATCTTTTTTTAGTCTTTGTTTCAAATTGCATGAGTAATATGTGTTCCTTGTAGAAATGTGAAAAGTAAGCACAAAAAAGACAGTTTCCTGTGACCCTGGAACCCAGAGCAAACACTGTTACTATTTCAGTGTACAATATATCCATACTTGTTCTGCATCTAAATATGCCCATGGTATAAATATGACTTTTATACTAACATACACGGTTGTTTACAATATTAGGATTTACTACACAGATTGTTTCTTATGTTTAGTGTTATTAAAACATAATATTCCCTCGGACATGTTTTTTATTGGCTGCATAATCTCGTCAACACATGCGCCGTGGTGGTTCTGGAGAACCCACCCAGGTTCCTGGGGAGGGACATGGGTCCCACCTCCTAACGGGGGAGCCGCAAGTTTCTGGAAGACATGTGACCTGGGAAAATGCTTCTTTTTATTAAAAAAAAATGTCCTGATGTTCACTGCTTGGATTGGCTATCACACCAGTAATCTGTAATCACTGGAGAAAGCCTGTTCTTCTGTGTCCTTCTGTCTTCTGCAAAAGGCTAATCACTGGAATGATGTAAGATTAAACAGAGTTGATGAACATAGAACAGCCCGGGTCAGACTGCAGGAGGGGACTTGTGGGCTTTGGTACTTGCCATGGTGTGTGTTACCGATTCTCAGCACCATCTGTCAGTGCCCCTGGCTCTCAACTGTGATGAGTGTCCCAAAAAAGCATTGTGACGTGGAAGAGACAAACCACTGAAAACAAGACCTTCCTAAAAAAAAAAAAAAAAAGGTGAGGGGGGGCTCTTCCATTTGATGGTTGAGTGACTTTAGGCAAATTACTAAATTCTGTGTGCCTGAGTTTTCTTATCTGTAAAATAAGGGTCATTATAACACGTATGTCATACAGCTATAACGGAGATCAAAGTGTTAATCAGTAAAGCAGTTAGAACAATGCCTGGCCCATAATGACCCTTAAGAAGTATCATATTTTATCACTATTATTAGTAGTAATAGTTGCCATTAATTAATGATTGGATGTTTAGATCTCCAGTGTTTGATATTATAAATAATCCATTAGAATATTCTTGCAGATAGTTTTGCTTGTCATCTGATTGCTTCCTCAGAGCGCAGTTGCTCAGTGTGTGTATTTTAAGGCTTCTGATGCCTGTTCCAAACCATACTCCAGAAAATGTGTTCCAGTTCACTTTGTAGTCAACATTTTAAAAGAATGCCAATTTACCCACTCCTTTCAGCACTAAGGACTGTCATTTTAAAACCCATATGTGAATTCATTGTTTCTTTAATTACTAGGGAGGCCGAGAATTCTTTCCATATGTTTGTAGTCAGTTGTATTAAATCTTTTGTGTGTTGCATCCTTTTCCAGGAGGTGAATTAAATCTGTCTTACGTAAGTTTAATGCACTGACACTTATGGCTATATTTTAAGATATATTTTATATATCCCATGTTTATCGAGGTTTAAAAACCTCATTCCTAACGTATAATTTTGTGTTTTCTGTTCACCGTATGTATATGTAAGTTTTTTTCTTCTTCTTTTCTCCTTTTCTGCTTTCTGCTGGAATGATTGGGGTGTCTTAATTTCCTTTTCTTTTGCTGCCACTGCTTTGGAAGTTATATATTCTATTTTTATTCTTTTAGTGGCTACCTTTGCAATTTTTATCCATCCCTGACTTAACGAAGTCTCTACTCATCCATTCTTTCTGCCTTTCTCTTGTACAATGTGCAGACCCTGAGACTTTCTGCCCCTCCTGTCTCTCCTCAAACGTGTTACTGGTATCTGGTATCTTATTCCACTTGTTGTGTTTCTTTCCTAAAATCCGACACTGGTTTTTACACAACTGATTCTAATTAGGATTTACCTGAATGCTTACCTATTCCACTGCTTCTTATGTCATATTTGCCTCTTCCTGATTTAACTACTTCTTCCTGAAGAAAATCCTTTAGCAATTCCTTCAGTGAGAGCTCCTGGGCTCCTTGCTCTCAGTCTTGGTTTGTCTGAAAATATTTTAAATGTTCCCTCATTTCTAAGCAATAGTTTCAGTGGCTGTAAGTGTCTGGATTGAGTGAGACTCCTTCAGCGCCCTGGAGATGCTCTTCCGCCGCCTTTTGGCTTTTATTGCTGCTGCCACAGGCTGGGCGCCTGTGCACAGTACGTAGGTCTGAAGAGGGCTCCTGCTGGTTGCTTCTAAGCTTTTTCTCTTTGCTTCTGATTTGCAGTTTTATTGATGTGTTCAGGTGTGGACTTGTTTTATTTATTTTGCTTAGATTTATTATTATTATTATTATTTTGTTTAATGTGATGATGGAAGGGGGTGCGTTCAGGTGCACTGGACTTGTGCAGTGTGGTGCTTTGGGTGAAGATCAAAGGGCACAGCTCAGGACACACTGCACACAAGCCTTGATGTGGCACTGCTCCGTCACTGGGAGGAAGGAAGAAGCCATGGCAGACGATTTGAAATGAGTCCCATCCTTCTGCAAACAAAAGTCCTGCGAGGAAGCCATACACATCCAGGGTGTCTCTTGGCTGTGCCCGGGGGGTGGCCTACCTAATCTGCCTGGTGGAGGACAGTGGCTGAGAGATGTGGTGCTGGACACTCACCCTCCAGCTGCTGGAAAAGCAGTCCACGCCAGTCCCGGCTCTGAATCTGAGAGTGAAGCGTTTCAGTTCAGAGCAAGATCTGTCATATGCATCGTGCTGGTAACGACCACTCTAACGTGCCAAACTACAAAGTGTGTTTGCGCGAGCCCAGCCCACGAGGAGAGGAAGCGAACTCAGCGTGCGGGGAGGTCGTCTGCGAAGGACCGTTGAATCAGTCTCATTGGTACTTCCTGTGTTCCAGAGAAATGCTTGTTAGTTCTTAGTTTTAAAAGGTTGAAATGGAATACAGTCTTAGGAATAAAGGGATGGCTTTAGGCAGAAAACTTGGGTCTTAGAGTGACTTTTTTTTTTTTAATTACATTACAGAAGGCCTGGAATTAACTGAATCAGATCAAACTTTTAAAAGAATTGATGATCTGAATATATGTATGTTCCTGTATAACTGAAAAATTGTGCTCTACACTGGAATTTGACACAACATTGTAAAATGACTATAAATAATAAATGTTTTTAAAAAGTTTAAAAATAAACAAATAAAATAAAAATAAACACACACACACATACACAAAATAAAATAAAAGAGTTCATGATAAAAAAAAAAAAACGCTCCTATTTACAAAAAAGGAGACTTTCCAGCAGCCTCTTGACTTGGGGTGAACCTCTGTAATGTAACAGATATTGAATGGGGCCTAGAGTCACCCAGAAGTGTGCTGGTGCCCCGGGCAGCAGCGATCTCATTATTTAATCCATGTGAAATGAACCCCCACAGCTTTGTGGGGCCCCTGGTCTTAGGTGTTGTGGCAGAAAGTACTGCTGGACACAATCTCAGTTTCTCTTCCTCCTGAACCTCCAGATAGACTCCCTTTCCCAGACTTCCTTGCAGTTCAGTGTGATCACGTGGCTGGCCAGGAGTGTGCGTGTATCACTTCCAGACCTGCAAGCTTAACACTCATTCTCTGACGTGCTCTCTTCCTCTTCCTGGTGGTTGGGGTGGCAACCCCAGGCGACCTTGGAAGTCACATGTGAAAGATGGCAGAGCCACCTTCATCCTGGGCTCTTGCATGTCTGCATGGAATAGAGCCACTTCCCTGGACCTCCGGGGACAGTGACGTTTCTGTGGTGTTGAGGCATTGCATGTCTGTGTCACCCACCGGAACTAACGCAGACTCTAACAAGGACACCGAGGGCAGCAGTAGCCCATGAGACCCTGCGTGCCTGCCCCAAGCTAGAATGCTTTTTCCTAGTGAGACTTAGGAAAGATGCTCCGTAGTGTCTCTGCCCTCCTCCCTCAGAGAGAGGTCCTCTGCATCCCTCGTCTACCCAGAGCCCGGGGTCAATGCTCGTATCTGTCATTCACGGCAACCACATGGTCAACCAGCAGTTGCTCTAAATGCACATATATTTTGGATACCTGCTTATTCAAATCCCCAGACATATGAAACTGGGCTGTGTGTTCCCCTGCCACACCTTCCTGGAGCACTGGGTTTTGTTTGAAGATTTTGGAGGAGAAAGTATTATTTTCATATGAAAATAAACAGTAATGGGCAGAATGCAAAATTGGATGAATTTCAAAGACCAAGCCTAAGACTTCAAAGAGAGTTCAAGTTCGCATTTGCAGTTCTGGATCAAGTCCTCAGACCTCCCCCGGGGTACTCGTCCACTGTGCTTTATTTATTATTCTCTGGGTTTTTAGTTTTTAATCCAGTAGCCAAATATTTTCTTCCAATACAGTGAAGACACCTAATTCAAACGTTGTCAGATGACTTGTTCTTGGCCTCTCTCCTCTTCCTGTCCCCTCTCCTCACCCCATGAAGAAAAGAAAGAGATAAATTTACTACCCAAGCACATAAACTATGAAGTTGGCTATGATGTGAGTCTTCCAGCCAAACCCTGGACAGGGCCAGACTCCCCTGCAGCCTGTGGCCTCCCCTCTCCCAGCTCCCCCTCCCACCCCACCCCCCACTTTCCATGAAGGTAGGAGTAGTTCTCAGGTCCAGTTCCACTGCATTTCTTCACGCTCAGGCCAGACCAGTCCTGAGTTTGTGAGTTGGAGTTGCATGCGATCTGCCATCTTGCACATCTGCCCTGAGCGGTCTTGTGTTTAATGTCCCCTCCTCGCCAAAAGCTCATGAACTCTTCTGAAAGCCAGTGTATCTGCAGTTAGCATCCACTTGGGACAAAAACCACCTCTGGCTCTGGCGGCAGATGAGCAAAGACCTTCTCATTTCCTGGGGGTAGACCCTCTATCAGCAGCTAATTTCGGGGTCACCATCCACATTCCTCTTGCTGGATTTGCAGCCTTGTCTCTGATGCCCTCTTAAATTGCCGGACGTGTGTTTACTTGACTCTGGTGAGGAAGGTACTCCAGGGTCAGATTCTCTTTGCTTCCAGAAAGGGCCAGGATGAAGCTGGTGGACTTGGGCCAGGACCAAGGAGGGGCCTGCAGGTGGCGCCAGCCTCGAGCTCCCTGAGGACCTGGAGGTCTGAGGGGTGGGCATGGCCAGTATTGGAGGAGCTGGGACCAGTCTCCTGAGTCAGATCCCGAGGTGTGAGTGCTCCCCTTTAGCAGGAGACAAAAACTGGAAGGCAGGAGGTGGGGGAGCAGAAGCAGGTGCAGAAATGGGGGCCAAAGTAGGAGGGGCCGAAGGGATACAGACTAGGAGACAAATGGAGAAGCTGGCGTCTTGCCGGGGGGTCGGTCCGCCAGCCAGTAAGTTTGGGATCATAAGACCTCCTTTGAGTTTTAAGTAAGAAATCTTAGGTAAAGTGCCTAGTATACCATTAGGGCTAAATAAACATTAGCTATGTCAATGAAAAATTACAAAGAGGTGGGAGTGTGGGGTTGCTGCCACTTCCAAGGCAAAAATATACTAACAAGAATGAAAGATTTCAAAAAAAAATAAAGGAAGACTTTTATAAGAAACACATAGTTTACAGTGTTATCAAACAGGGTACTCGTGAAAGCATTTTTCTTAAAAGGCTTTGGATGCACGGCAAAACTGAGAAGGTACGGATTTCTCATAAAGCCCCTGCCCGCCCCCCCACATGCTGGATTTCCCATGGTCAGTATCTCCCACCAGAGTGGGGCACATGTTACAGCTCATGAACTCACACTGATTCCTCATTGTTACCAGAGCCCATAGTTTACATTAGGGTTCACTCTCGGTGCTGTGCATCCCATGGGTTTGGAAAATGTATAACAAAATGTGTAAGGACATATATCCATCATTATAGTATCAAACAGTACTTTCACTGTCCCCAAAATCCTCTGTGTTCTGCCTGTTCATCCCTCTCCACTTCAAACCCTGGCGACCACTGATCATTTTACTGTCTCCATAATTTTGCCTTTTCCAGGGTTGAAATCCTATGGTGTGTAGCCTTTTCAGAGTGGCTTCTTCCACCTAGTAATATGCATTTAAGTTTCCTCTGTGTCTTTTCATGGCTTGACAGCTCATTTCTTTTTACTGTTGAATAATAATCCATCATCTGGGTGGACCACAGTTTATTTATCCATTCACCTACTGAAGGACATCTTGTTTGCTTCCAAGTTTGGGCAATTATGAATAAAGCTTCTATAAATATCCATGTAAAGGTTTTTGTGTGGACATAAGTTTTCAACTCCTTTGGATAAATACCAAGGAACACAACTGCTGGATCACATGGTAAGAATGTGTTTAGTTTTGTAAGAAGTTGCCAAAATGTCCTCCAAAGTAGCTATACCATTTTTTATTCCCACCAGCAGTGAATAAGAGTTATTATTCTGCATCCTTGCCAACATTTGGTGTTGTCAATATTCTGGACTTTGGCTATTACAATAGGTGTGTAGTGCTATCTCAGTGTTATTTTCATTTGCATTTCCCTGATGGTATATGATGTGGAGCATCTTTTCACATGCTTATTTGCCAACTGTGTATCTTCTCTAATGAAGTGTCTCTTAAGATCTTTTGCCCCTTTTTTAATCAGGTTGCTTATTTTCTTGGTGTTGAGTTTTAAGAGTTCTTTCTGTATTTTGGATAACAGTTCTTTATCAGATGTGTCTTTTGCAAACATTTTCTCCCATTTTGTGGCTTGTCTGTTTATTCTCGTGACCTTGTCTCTTACAGTGCAGAAGTTTTAAGTTTTAATTAAGTCCAGCGTATACATTCTTTCTTTTAGGGATTGTGCCTTTGGTGTCAATGCCACACCCAAGGTCATTTAGGCTTTCTATTATATTATCTGCTATGAATTTTACAGTTTTGCATGTTACATTGAGGTCTATAATGTGGAATTCATTTTTGTGAAGGATGTGAGGTATGTGTCTAGTTCTTTTTTTTTTTTGCATGTAGATGTTCACTTGTTCCAGTACCGTTTGTTGAAGACCATCTTTGCTCCTTTGTGTTGGCTTTGCACCTTCATCAAAGATCAGCTGACTACATTTATGTGGCTCCTTTTCTGGGCTCTCTGTAGTGTTCCACTGCTTTATTTGTCTGTTCTTTTGCTGATGCCACACTTATCTGATCACTGCAGCTGTACAGTAAGTCTTGAAGTCAGGTAGTGTCTGTTTTCCAATTTTGTTCTTTTCCTTCAATATTGTGTTGGTCATTCTGCTTTTTTGCTTTTCCATATAAACTTTACAATCAGTTTGTTGATATTCATGAAACAACTTGCTAGGGTTTTGACTGATATTTTGTTGAGTCTATAGATCATGTTGGAAGAAGAGATGTCTTGCCAGTATTGAATCTTCCTATTCATGACCATGGAACATCTCTCTATTTATTTAGTCCTTCTTTGATTTTTTTCATCAGAGTTTTGTAGTCAGATTTATTCCTAAGAATTTCTTTTTTGGAGTGCTGATGTAAATGATATTGTATTTTTAATTTCAAATTCCATTTGCTTATTGCTGGTACATAGGAAAGAAATTGCCTTTTTATATTAATCTTATATCCTGAAAATTTGCTATAATTGCTTATTAGTTCCAGAAGTTTTTTGGCTGCTTTTTCTCAGATTTTCCGATAGATGATTATGTCATGTGCAAACAAAGATCATTTTATTTCTTCCTTCCCAATCTTTATGCCTTGTATTTCCTTTTCTTGTCTTACTGAATTAGCTAGGACCTCTACTATGATACTGAAAAGATGTGGTGAGAGAGACATCTTTCCTTGTTCCTGGTCTTAGAGGAAAAGCTTATTGTTGTGGCCATTAAGTATGATGTGAGCTGTAGGGGTTTGTTTTTTGTTTTTTTTTTTTTGTTTTGTTTTGTTTTGTTTTGTTTTTTGGTAGATATTCTTTATTAATTTGAGGAAGTTCCCCTCTATTTCTAGTTTTACTGACAGTTTTAATCATGAACAGGTGTTGGATTTTGTCAAATGCTTTTGCTGCATCCTTGATATGATCATGTAATTTTTCATTTTTAGACTTTTGATGTCCTGGATTACATTAATTGGTTTTTGAATGTTGAATCAGCCTTGCATATCTTGGATAAATCCCACTGGATCATGGTGTACAATTATTTTTTACATCATTGAAATCATTTGGTAATATTTTATCGAGGATTTTTTATCTATGTTCATGAAAGATGTTGGTCTACAGTTTTCTTCTCTTATCATGTCTTTGTCTGGCTTTGGTACTAGGGTAATTCCAGCTTCACGGAATGAGTTAGGGAACATTTTTTCTACTTCTATCCTCTGAAAAAGATTGTAGAGAATTGGTATGATTTCTTCCTTAAATGTTTTGTAGACTTCAACCCACCTGGTCCTGGTGCTTTCTGTTTTGGAGGGTTTTGAATTATTGATTTATTTTTTTAAATGGATATAGGCCTATTCAGATTGTTTATTTCTTCTTGTATGAGTTTTGGCAACTTCTGTCTTTCAAGGAGTTGATCCATTTGACCCAGGTTATCAAATTTGTTGTCATAGATTTGTAGAAAACACTTTTTAAACTATGAAGAGCCGCATAAATCTGAGGACATTTTATTATTTTATGGCATTAATCTGAGTTTTATCTTCATTCTTTAAAAAAGAGTCATTCATTTATTCACTGGACATTTATTGGGCATCTGCTCTGTGCCCAGCATTGTTTTAACTTTGAGTAGCAACCGGTAAAGGCGTGGCCTCTGCCCTCATGGAACTTATGGAAGAGACAGACAATTCATAACAATCATACAGGAATGAAAGCTAAAGGACCACAGGGCACTACAGCAGAGCTCTTTAGCAGAGCTCTAACCCTCTAGGGAAGCCAAAAGGCCTTCTTGGAAGTGATGACTTAACCAAACTAGAAGAACTACTTGGAAGTCAAAGCCAGGGAAGGGGTCTGAGGACAGGCGGGTGCCAGTGTTGCAGGGAGAGCTGTGCAAAGGCTGGTGATGGGAGAGAGCATGGTCCAGAGGAGAAGTCACAGGGACAAGTGTCAGTAATATCAGGATAGAAGGAGACAAGGGATCCAAAAGAAAGGATTGGAGCTTTATTAAAAAGAGGAGCATACAGGTTCTCTTTGGAGAGGATGACAGATATTTCAGGACTCACCTTCTAGGACCACTCCAAAGGATCTGAGACGTGAAAAGCACAAATTCTGAAGCAGGTTCACTGGGGGTTCCCGAGGAAGCGCTGAGCGTTACGTCCCCTGGGGTCATTGCAGCGCCTGGCCTGCGCTGTCAGCAGCCCAGGCTGGAAACCAGCCGTGGCTCCCGTGGAGGAGGAGGAGGGGCCTCCGAGCCCTGCCTCTTCCTGTGCTCAGGGCTCGCTGTTGGGGCTGACAGTTCAGGGTGCTGGAGCTGTGGCCGCCCCATGACGCGGTGGTTACAGAAGTCTGCAGGATTTCTCCCGAGTTTCCATGAATTTTTGTGACATCTGTGAGTACCCGAGGGCTAGATCTGTTCTTTGACATTTGCTCCCTAATTTTTACAGGGACCCAAAATCCAGCCAGGCAGTCATCCCGAGGTTCTTTAGCCTCATTCCACTTGGCTTTATGTTTCTGAGGTTCTTTGCCTCCAAAGAATTAAAATACTTGATAGACTTCATGCAGTGGCCTCATCAGAAGTGACATTCATGCACTTGATGTTTGGGGAAACGGAGGCAAGGGCATGCTGCCAGGACCCAGGACTTTGAGTCAGACCCACAAGGGTTTTAACTCTTGCTTTGCCATTTTCTTGCAGCTGCATGATCTTGGGCAATGTATTTTCTACGAGCCTCAGATTCTTTGTATAAGTAGAGTATGGTTCCATTACAGGGTTGTTACAGAGTGTATGTGCTTAATGTATACCAAGTGTCCAGCACAGCTCATTCCTCTTTCTCTCAGGTTCCTAGTTTGTGCATCATGAAAAGGTCTGCAGGTGTCCCTGTGCTGGGTGACGCACTGCAGCTCCGCCTTGTTCCTTGACGCGCTTTGTGCGTCCTAAGAAACAAAAAATGGCAGCTTCATGTACTGGTCTTGCCAACTGAGAGCTGCTCTCCAGGAGTCTGCTGTTCTCGGAGGTCAGAATTGAATTTGGGTTCAGGCCTGGGGCTCTTCAGTAAATTATCCCTGATGATTGGCTAGGTATCCTGGGGTCCACTACAAATTGAGAGCCTCCTGGAGCCTGGGCTGCCTCTGCAAGGGTCTAGGTTCGGCCTGTGTTCTGTCCAACCCGTACATGCCTCCTCATTCCAAGAAGGATTCAAAGTGAATTACAGAAACTACAACCAATCTAAGGTAACACATCAGGGGGCTGCAAAAATCATGCCCCAAATGCAGGGCATCAGGTTTTGATCACACTGGTAGAGATGGGTTTCAAATTTGGCTCTGAACATCTCAGCAGTCAGTGGGAAATCGAAAGTGGATTTAGCCAGCTTGTGGTACCATCCAACAAATATTCGTCCCGCCCTCCAAGTCCCCAGGATGAAAAGGAGCATAAAGTGTTTCAGGTTCTACTAAGCACGTATATAGTTAGTACCTGTCGGGTACGAATTGAGTCCTTTGTGGAAAGGAGTCCTTGTTGAATTACACAAAAGCAAGTGTCTTATACTTGAGCTCGATACATCTATAATCTGATTTTTCAAGGAAGAAAAGTTTATGAAAAGTGGCAATAGAAGATATTTTGAATGGATTTCATGGGAAGAAATGAAGCGCCAGGGTGCCCTGGCCTGTTCTCCACTCTGCAGGGCCCCTCATTCAGCATTAACAAGTCTTAGCCACCCTTCATGGCACAGCTGAGCACAGAAATAACCCTGGAAAACCCGAGTGGGTACCAGGAAACTAGCTGCTGAGTGTTTCTTGGAGTGCTTTGGAGGAGGGAGTGGGGAGGAGAGGTCGTGGAGAGAGATGATCATGTGCGTGGCAGGGGAGGGGTAGGTGAAATCATCAGGCCAGGCTGAGAGGCCAGAGAAAGTCTTCCCTTAACAACAGCCAAAACGCTCTCCCGGAAACTGGGAGACTTCACTCTCATGCATTAAATTATTTTAAGCTTCCATCTCAGAGCCCACGCTCTAGCCCCATGTTCCCATCCTGTCAGTCATTTGCTGCTTTCTCTTTCCGGTCGTGCACTTGACATGTGCCTGCCCCGTCTTTCAAAGGCAAGTCCCATTTACTTCCCTCCCAGCTCTTCTGAATCGAAAGTCCTCTCACCCTGAAAGCTTTGCCTGCCTGGACCCTTGGCTGCCCTGGGAAAGGGCTCCTGGCTTTTGTAGCGATTGCCTGGGAGGATGTGGATCAGCTTTGCCCTCTTAAATTAATGAGGCATGCTCAGAGTCACAGGGTGAGCCTGGCGGGGCCGCGGTGTTCCTCCCCAGCTGTGGGGGAAGTTACTATTCTTAACCAAAAACATAGATCAATCATTTCTCTCTCCTGCAGCAACTTAATTTGATTTTTCAAAGGTATTATCATCAATACTCCCCCCCACCAACTTCTTATTTTGATAATTTTCAAACATGCAGAAAAATGGAAATAACCAGAAAGTGCAACCCATGTACTCTTGGCCTAGATTCACCAATTCTGTCCCATGTTCTTGCTCTCTCGCTGTCTTTGTCTGTCCCTCTCTCTTTTTTCTCTGTGGATTTATGTACATGTATTGGCTGAACTATTTGAAAGTAAATTGTAATCATCACACTGGTTCACCTCCTGCTACTTCAGCAGGAATCTCCTTGGAATGTTCGCCTACATACCTGCAATGTCATAATATGACACCTACAATGAACAGCATTTCGGGACATCCTGTCATAGGTACTCTGTACTCTTCTGTCCAACCCAGGATCCCCCTGAGATTCAAGCATTGTATGTGGCTCTTTATCACTCTTAAAGTTTCTTTGCTTCTGTTCCTATTCAGTTTTAGGATTTAAAAAAATCCATTTTGATTTGATTTTGTTTTTTTTAAATGTATAAAACATTTCTATGGTTCAAAAGTAAAAAAAAAAAAAAAAAGTGAGAGTGTACTCCAAGCTGTCTTCCTTCCACCCCACCTCCCATCCTGTTTCTACCTACTCATCAGTTTTGAGTTTATCATTCTTGCATTTCTTTTTTGCAAAGATACTCCATTTGTTCTGACAGAACTCTCCCCATTCCTGATCACTAAAGTATTACAAGATCACTGTAGACATCTCACAAAATACAGAGCAGTGCTTAAGCAGCACAAAAACATCTAGACACATGTTTGATAAATTCTTGTTAATTAGCTGAGCATAGTCAGTTATTCATACGATTACATTTAGATTTGACTCACTGGATTTTCTTTGTGTTTTTTTTTTGAAACTCCATACGTATCTTGTTATTTTGATTTATATGACTTAATTATTATTTCTATTTTAGCAAACACATTTCCTCTCTGAATTCAGTATTTCCTGGCAAGGATGAGACCCTGGAGAATAGAATACAGGAAGTCATGAGGTACTTTCTTTGCTGAACAGAGAAGAGGCTTCAGCTGTACTGGTAACACCAGGAAGGACCTCCACCTTGGCCCTGCCCCGATTCGCAGGAGGACGGGCTCATCTCCACATGCCAGGATGTAGTCTGACAACCAGCTCCCTGGAGGAGGCAAGGCCTCTTTGAAAACACCCTGCATATCAGAAGCATCTCAGTGCTGCTTTTAGCCTAGCCAGGTGGTGCATGGTTGCAATCAGTCATATTTCTCCAGCTAAATACGAAAGCCCAGTTGAGATTATACAAGGGATGGATGTTTTGAAAAGAGCAGAAAAGAAAATGTCAACAGGGCCTGGGTCTGACTTTCAAAAACTATGCATTTCACATTTGTACTTCTCCTGTTGGAGGTGTCTCCACCTGTATGATTTCAACCAGCAGCTATGGTAATTATGAAAGGTGGGGCAGGAATTATTATGCCTTTTTAAAGATGACAAAACTGAAGGTGGTAAAGCCAGAGATGCCTGGCCAACCAGCATTGGAGCTGGGGCTCAGAGGAAGACTTTCTGAGCCGGAGTCATTGATCCTCCCTTTGTATGTCAAGTATGGTCAAGTGCAGACAAAGGTTTCCGAGAGTACAGACTGTACTGAAACAGTGCTGTTTGAGTACAGAGTCTTACACAAAGCCAGGTACCTTGTATTACAAATACTCGATGTATTAGTTATCTCCTGCCACATAACAAATAATCCCAGAACAGAGTGGATTAAAACAATAAACATGTATCATGTCAAGTTTCTGTGGGTCAGGATTCTGTGGGTAGCTTAGCTAATTATCTGTGACTCTTTCTCTCTGAAATAAAGATATATTATATTTCTGTAAGATAAAGTGTGTGCACGTGTGCAAACATGCACACCCACTCACATAAACTCACATACATTAGATTGACTAGATTCAAATCTCGGGGGTCAGGCAGGTGTCGGTAAGCTTCTAAAGCTTCTCAGGTGATTCTGGTGTGCAGCCATGACTGGGAACCAATGCCCTAGCCTTTGGTTTACCCTTTTTGGTGCTATTTTGGTGCTAAATTCAGTGGGAGACAATTTTTACTCCTTACCCGGGTTGTATTCTCACTGCATCTTCCTAAAGGATGAAGGTAGGCAGGTAATACCTAGTAAGCATTTCATAATACCTAATAAAAAGTGCAAGAGAGATTTGGTGGGTCAGCCTTCTCTTGCTAATCCCCTGTGTGTAGAGATGTATTCAGGGTTCACGTGAAGAAGATGTCATTGTCTCATGCCTTGCTCTTTTTGAACAATCTGTTTGTCATTGACCCTCTCAGTCTTTTTCTATATGGAAATATCTGGAATTTCACTCTTGTGTGATAGTTTAGCTAGGTACAGAATTCTAGGTTGACAGTTATTTACCCTCAGTATGTCTGAGCAGTATTACTGCCATTGAAAAGAGTAATTTTAACCAAATTATTATTCTTTGTAAGTTACATATATTTTCTCTCTGGTTGCATTTGTTTTGCTTTCAATTTATATTATGGAAATGAGTGCAAATTTAGCAGGTCTTTATGTGTGGGAATCATATATTGTCTGGTTTGAGAGCTTCTTCCTTGAGAGAGATTATAGATTTCTTACTGCCAGATACTTCCAGGCTTACCAATGGCCCAGGATAACATTTTATGTTAATTTCTAATCTTAGACATGAAAGACTATGAAGGTGCTGTTGTTTCAAATCTCAGATCTGCATGAGAGAGAACAGGCTTATAGTTTACAAAATCTCAGGGAAACATTTTTTTTTGACCCAGTCCCCAAGCCAAGACAAATCAACTTCCTCATTGTTAGTTTACCTGTATTTGTGGACAGATTGTCAGACTTTTTTGTAGCCCTTAAGGATCCTAATTTTATGTGGAAGTGTCATTTCCAACTCCTCTCCTTATTTGTGGGATCCCTTGATTACTGAGTCTAAAATCCTATCCTATTTTCTACCTTCCGCCTCCTACCATTGCATTCCCCGCTGTGATATTCAGTGACTTCTTCAGTCCAGGTTCTGAGAATTTTCCTTAATTTTGTGTACTCAGCTCCATATCAGAAAAATATATATATTTTATCTGTTATTACTAGGTTTGTGTATGTGTGTGGATTTGTTTTCAAGTTGTCTGGTCTGCTGTTTTGCCTTGCTATTTTTGTTGTAATTATTTTCTTTAACCTCTACCATTGTAGTTGTGATTTCTACAAAAGTTGTTTAAATAAGATAAAAAATTAACAGATGGCTAGGAGATTTTTAACGAGGTCAGTTTTCATTCCAGCAGTGCTTGGAAATACAGTAATTCTCTGTTTTCAGGGTACAAAATCATATCTATGCATACATATATGAAATTATATATATTTATATGTTTATATATATATATATATAAATATATATAATGTATATGTATAGATGTGTGTGTGTTCACCCTTACTGTTAATTGGGCTTGGAGCCTCACATTTTTGTCCATTAGAACTGCAAAGATTGAAAGGAATTATTTAAATTTTCCTACTATTATTGTATTTTTGTTTTTCCTTGATTGTTCTAGCTATAGGTAAAATTTTTTGTTGCATTTTTGTTTTGTTGTCTTTTTGTTGCTATTTTTTGCTGTCATTTTGTCCATAAAGAATGCATAATTATACCCTCATTTTGAATCATTTCTTTTATGAATATAAATTGCCCCCTTGGTTTTATTTAATGCTTTCAGTCTTGAGTTCAACCTCATCTCATATTAAAGTTAGAATCTCCACTTGCTTTTGTTAGCATTGCACCAGTATATCTGTCCATCCTTTTATTTTTACTATTTCTGGTTCAATTTATTTTATATATTACTCTTTTGTATATATGTAGTTAAGTTAGTTGTTTTAAAGTAATCTGGGAGCTTTTCTAGGTTAGAAACCTATTTATGTTTATTCTTGTAATAGATATTTGGTCTTAATTCTTTTTTAAAATTTATTTATTTTGTATTGAAGTCCAGTCAATTACAATGTATCAATTTCTGGTGTACAGCACAATGTCCCAGTCATGCATATACATGCATATATTCATTTTCATTTTTTTATTAAAGTTACTACAAGATATTGAGTATATTTCCCTGTGCTATACAGAAGAAAACTTCTTAAATCTATTTTTTAATATAGTGGCTAACATTTGCAAATCTCAAACTCCCAAATTTATCCCTTCCCACACCCTTTCCCCCAGTAACCATAAGATTGTTTACTATGTCTGTGAGTCTGTTTCTGTTTTGTAGATGAGTTCATTGATGTCCTCTTTTTTTCTTTTTTTTTTAAATTCCACATATAAGTGATATCATATGGTTTTTTTTTTCTCTTTCTGGCTTAGTTCACTTAGAATGACGATGTCTAGGTCCATCCATGTTGCTTCAAATAGCATTATTGCATTCTTTTTTATGGCTAAGTAGTGTTCCACTGTATAAACATACCACAACTTCTTTATCCAGTCATCTTTTGATGGACACCTAGGTTGATTCCATGTCTTGGCTATTGTATATAGTGCTGCTGTGAACACTAGGGTGCAGGGGTCTGGTCTTAATTCTTTTATCTTCTGCTTCTGTACTATAGCTCTATTTTTCTATCTTTTTCAATGTTGTTTTATGTTATGTTATTTCTGTGTATTATTATATGTTATGTTTTATTCTCTTAGTAATTTGGAAGATTCATAGACGTGTTTTCATTTTTTCTATTGATTCCCCTTGTACTGCCTTAGTGTGTTTAACCCTTTATATCTCATGTTAACAGTGTCCTCACTGTCAATATCTATTAAATTCTACTTTACAACCCATTGTTCCCCTCCCCCTTCTTTTAACTCATGCCTGGTCATCATATATATATATATATCATATATATATATTGCTCATTTAGGGGCCCCCTGTTTGCTGGAAACAGTAAAGTTAAACTGGTGCTTTGTCTTTACCCCCTTTAGGCTGTGATAAGAAGAGGAGAACTTAGCAAACATGCACTTCCATCCATGAGTCCTCCTCCCCTCCTGACTGTTGTTCATTTCACCATTGACCTTCATGATATATACCTCGGTTTCTCTCCAGTCGTGACATGCTCAGGACACACCTGTGGCATAGTGGTGCACAAGCTCTGGGTGCCTGCAGATCGTCTGGCTTGCAGATGGTCATGCTCTCTGGTTGCATTCCCCTCCCCTCCCAACAGAAGTGAATTAAGCAGTAGGTCTGGGCAGGCCCGAGTGACAGGCACACAGAGGAGCTACTGCATTCTGTTCTGCCCTCTTACAAGTTTCCTGTCTCTTCTTAGTTGCCTTCACGTATACTGAGGACCAGAATGGTGGTGGTGTGCCAGCTAGACCACTGCATTAGCATTTAATGACCTACTTACCCACACTATTCTTTCCTGAGTAGCGGGAAAAAAACATGGTAACACATTCATTTATGCCATAAGTAGCTCCTAACCATATGCGGAGATGGCTTTATCAAATTCAAATTAAGTGGTTTTGTGTTTTTCCAGTATAATGAAGAAAAGTGACTTGTATGTATCCCTGAGAGATGGCCTCATATGCTGGCTGAGGGGCAGGCTCTGGTGTGAGACTTCTGAGGTTCAAATCCCGGCCCTACTACTGATGGGCTTCGCCAGTTTCTCACACGCCCCAAGCCAGCGTAAACGAGAAGGAAGCTAGTTCTACCTTCCCTGCAGAACTCCTGCGAGGATTAAATGAGATAATACATATAAGGTGATTGAAACAGCACCTGGATCAGAGTAAACCCTTATTGTTATCATCATCCAGAGAAATGACTGTTTAAGTGCAATTCCTAAGATTTAGAAAGATTGTTGGTATTTTTTTACACAGATGGAAAAGCTTGACTACCTCAAGGTTGGGTTCTATTTCTTAGGCGAATCCGAACTCCCTTATCTCATCATCCATCTGTTCCCTTTCTCCGCGCTCCTCGGAGCCGCTGGGGTTCAATTTCAAGGAAAAATATCAGGGTCAGATGAAAGGAACCAGAGAAAGCGCAAGTATTTTTGTTGGAACTGTTAGGGCTCTGTTGAGGCTTTCTCTTTGGTTTGAGCGTGGAGGTGAGTGTTCAGTGTCTGCTGTGGTTTTGCAGAGCAATGTGGGGTTATCTAGGGGCCAAGCAGGAAGCACGGCCACCTCCCTGGCTGTGGGACTCTGATTTTGGCATCCAGATCTGGGCTCACAATAACCATACCTGCCCCACGTTCTGCCCAAAGATGGTGTTGGAATGAATGGAATGTCTGGAGGGTAGGAATAGATATTGTCATTGTTATTGGGGCTTTTACAAGAGCCTCCCTCCTTTTTCCCAGCTCCAAGGCCAGATGTCCTAGTCAGAGAAGCTGGGGGTCTGGGAGAGGCTGTCCCCGCTCTTGAAGCTGCACGGTACAGTGTGGACAAGCTACATCAGTGAAGACAAACCGGTTATCAGGGGTCCCTTTCCAAGGCTGTTACGGCTGCACCTGGCTCCCATTTCCATCCCTTTCTGACTTCTAGACCCCTTTGCATCCTCAGCTCTTTCCTCCAGGTCTTGTCCCTTCTACATAGTTCACCTCTCTCCAGCGGCTCTGCTCTTCCACAGACGGCTCCGATCTCCCCATCCTAACACAGCCTGTCCTGCGTTGGCTTCCACCCTCAGCACGTGTCCCCTTCCCACCCTTCATTTGCTCCCATGGCCCTCATGCTGCCAGAAAGGTTTCTCCAGGTGCATTTTGCTCTGTTGTGTCATCTAGTTTCTTTGACTGTCACTTGACTTAATAGTCACTTAAGAGTGGCCTCCAACTACCAATCCTACTGGACACCTTTCCAGCATTGTGACACCCTCCCTTGGTTTCTGCACCTGTGTGCTGCCCTGGTTTTCCTGTTTTTTTTGTTTGTTTGTTTTTTGGTTTTTTTTTTTTGCTTCAACTGTTCTCCTCTTGCTAAGATGGCATAAATGTAAATCACATTTTCCAAGATTTTCTCTTCACTTTTTCTCTCTTGCCACACTCATTTGTCCCTTGGCTATGACATCCTCTCTCATGACTTCAAATCTGGGCCAGATCAGTTGAGAGTCACCTCTAATTCCTAAATCCACCTAGAACTCATCCCCTGACATTTAGGTCCTGTTTCTCACTGCCCACTTGGATTCCAAGTGTGGTGCATCACATTTGTTGATTTTCATATGATGAAACATACTTGCACCTCAGGGATAAACAGCACTTGATCATGGTGTATGATCCTTTTAAGAAGCTGTTGAATTTGGTTTGCCAGTGTTTTGTTGATTTTCGCAGCTATGTTCATTACGGATATTGGTCTGTACATTTCTTTTCTTGTAATGTCCTTGTCTGCCTTTGGTACCAGGGTGATGGTGGCCTCATAAGATGAATTAGGAAGTGTTTCTTTTTCTTCAATTTTTTGAAAGAGTTTGAGAAGCACTAGTATTAATTCTTTTTTTTTTTTTAACCAATTCAATTTTATTTTATTTTATTTTTTTATTGAAGTACCGTCAGTTATAATGTGTTGATTTCTGATGTGCAGCACAATGTCCCAGTCGTACATATACATACATGTATCCATTTTCATATTCTTTTTTCATTAAAGGTTATTACAAGATATTGAATATAGTTCCCTGTGCTCTACAGAAGAAATTTTTTTAAATCTTTTTTTTTATACAGTGGCTAACATTTGCAAATCTCAAACTCCCAAATTTATCCCTTCCCATCCCCTTTCCCCTGGTAACCATAAGATCGTTTACTATGTCTGCGAGTCTGTTTCTGTTTTGTAGAGGAGATTATTAGTGTCCTCTTTTTTTTCTTTTAATTCCACATATGAGTGATATTGTATGGTATTTTTCTTTCTCTTTCTGGCTGATGATGATCTCTAGGTCCACCTGTACTGGTATTAATTCTTATTTAAATGTTTGGTAGAAGTCGCTGGTGAAACCATCTGGTCCCAGGCTTCTTTGCTGTTGTTGGGAGGGATTTGATTCCTCATTGTCTCCTTACTCATTATTGTCCTGGTTAGATTTTCTATGTCACCATGATTCTTTCTTGTTAAGTTGTGTGTTTCTATGATTTTGCCAATTTCTTCTAGGTTATTCAATTTGTTGGTTTATGATTGGTCATAGTAGTCTCTTATAATTCTTCATATTTCTGTGGTATCCATTGTGTTTATTACTTCCTTCTAGTCCAATTTTCAAGTTCTGCTGTATTGAAGTCAACTTTTGCTGTGTAACAAACAGCCATAAAACCTCAGTGTCCCGAAACAACAAGGATCTACTTCTCACTCACATGGATGTTGGTGGACTGGGGCAGACGTCTTTTAGGCTGAGGACCAATTAGACTTGATCCATATGTTTTTATTCTTTTTGGGGACACTGCCTGGAGCATGTTATTCTAATGGTGAAGGTCAGAAACTCCCAGAAAAGTAAGTGGAAGGTCAAAGCTCAGAAGTAGTTCTTCTGCTCTGATTTCATTGATCAAAGAAAGTCATGTGGCCAAGGCCAGCATTAGTGGATGAAGGTGATGAGGAGGGGAAGTACAGTCTACCACCCCTGGAAACTTCAAGGTTGCACACAGAACCCTTCTTTCTTATTTACTTTTACTTTGTATATGTCGTTTACTTTCTATGGTCTGCTGAGAGTTAGTATTGTACCAGTTCACATAGAATGGAAGAACTTGCATGTGTGTATGCAGATGGCTCATTTTCCAGCCCACCTGTTACGCTGCAGTTGTTCTGTGTGATGCATCTGTACACATCATACACCCCAGTATCACACGGTGTTTTACTTTTTGCTTTGAATAATCAAATGCATTTTTATGAAATTAAGAGAGAAAACTCATCTTTCATTGATTCGACATATTTACCATTTCCAGTCCTCTCTGTTGTAGATTCAGAGTTCCATCTGTTATCGCTTCCCTTCATCCTAAAGAACTTTCTTTAGCATTTATTATAGTCCAGGCCTCCTACAAAAAATTCTCTCTTGCTCTCCATTTTTTTTCCTTTTTATCAGAAGTGTCTTTATTTTGCCTTCATGCTTGAAGGCTATGTGAACTTAATATAGAATTCAGCATTGGTATATTTTTCTCTTTCAGTATTTAAAGCTGTCATTCCACCTCTCCTGGTCCCCTTCTTTTCTAACTTTTCCACTAGCCTTCAGTCTATGACCCTCTTGTCCATGCTGGAACCTCCTTCTTTTCCAAGAAAGATGCCTGCTTTGTTTAGAGATTCATTCTTGAGTTTGATCCCAGGAGGAAGTGCCCCAGTCACTTGTGATGTAGGAATATACTGGAAACGGGAGGGGCATGGCTGACCCCATGGTTGTGCAGGCAAAAGAAACAACAGCACCTTTATTTCAGATAATAGGTCTGCACCCCCAGAAAATTAAAGAGGGCCTAATGTTAGAATTACTAAAGGACTTTTATAATATAACCAGATATGATGTAAGTTTACAAAATCAATACCTTTTCTTTATGCTAACAATAAAAAGCTGGAAGTTAAATTTTTTAAAAATAACACTTACACATTAAAAAAATTGTAATATATTTAGAAATAAATTTTTAAAAAGGCTCAGCATGCTTGTGAATACAACTGTCAGATTTTATTGAAGAACATAAAACAAAGCATGAATAGATAGATATTCTTAGATGGAAAGATTTAGTTACAAAAAAATGATCATTCCAAGTTACTTTAGTGTAATTTCAATGGAGTCTCCATTTTTTGGAACTAAGTAAAATCATTACATAGTTCATTTGGAAGAATACATTTCTAAAAGTAGTGGAAGAAAATAATGCTTGGAGTTGGATTTATGGGAACAATATACACAAAGGTGGGATTTTAAGCCATATTAGAAAGGATGTTTATTATTTAATAAACAGTGCTGACTAGGTCACTATCCATTTAGAAGGAAACAAACCTAGAATCTAATTTGCATCACATTAAGAAGTAAATTCCAAATGGATCGGAATGCAGTTCAAAAAATTAATAGGTGAAAATTTAAGATACTACTTATATTATATAACTTCTTAGACAAAAATACTAAAGCAATGAATGAAAGAAAAAATATGTAATAAAATAGGAAATATATATAATTATATATGTATGAATATAAATATATATATTTGACTACACACAATTTAAAAATAATTATATAGCAATGACACACTAAACAGTATCCAAAGACAAATACTAACATATAACACATATACAGTAATCCCTTCTATGTAGAGAGATCATATAAATAACAAAGAAAAAGACAACCCAACAGAGATGACCAAATATTGTCAGGTCATAGTTTAGAGTTGTTTCTGGAAAGCAGCTGTCCAATCAGGAACAAGTTTTCCCAGCCCCTCCCCACTCGCATCTAATGACATCATGTGACTAGTTCTCACCAATGAAAATTGGTGCCATTGGCTAGGATTCAGGAGATTATGGAAAAGGTGTTGTTTTTTCATCCTCTCTTCCTAAAGGCTGTAAGGAATGGTGGAGCCAGAAGATGAGAGAAGCCCATATCCCTGAAGCATCTGGAAAGCTGCCCACCAAACTCACTGGACAATTACATGAGTGAGAAATACACTTACTATTTTATGCTTCCTTGTATTGAAGCTAGCCTTACCCTAACAAATACAATATGTGAACATAAAATTTACAGGTGAGAATAGCCCAGCAGCCAGTGAACATATGACTAGGATTTTAACCTCCCTAGCAGTCAAGAAAATGCAAATTAAAGATACCATTTTGAAAAGTCCATCAGATTTGCAAACATTAGAAAAGCAATAATACTTAGGGCAGCTGAAATGCAAGGGTAGACATTGCTGGTGGGCGTGCACACTGCTACGATGTCTGCAAGAAGTAATCTGACAGTATTTAGTGAACTTGAAAATATCTGTTTGTTACACAACATCACACATGATGTATATTTATTTTTGTTTTTCTTGCCAGACATGTGTAACTTGTATCTTGTTAAACCTCTAGACCTAACTTCCAGTTTCAGAAATACCAGAAATAGAGGAAAAGTTAAATAATGCTGTGGTGGGAAATAGTCAGAAATCCAGGGTGTGGGACATTCTACAGTGTAACTTAGCCGGACACCTTAAACTCTAATGTCGCAAGCAAAAAGTGACAGACTCTTTTTCAGTAAAAGAGACTGAAGAGATACAAAAACTAAATGCAGTATATTAGCCCAGATGGAGTTCTGGCGAAGAAAGAAACTATAAAAGACATTCTCAGGACAACTGGGGGAAATCTGAATGTGGACTAAATTTCAGCTGATAGTGTGAAATGACTTTTAATCATCTTCGGTAAGACCATGGTTTTTGTAGATGTCTACATCTCTGCTCCTAGAGAGGCGTGCTGAAATTGTCATGATCTTCGGGAGAGAACTGTCAAGCAGTATAGCAGACACATGGATGACTAGAGATAAAGCATATACATTCATGTTGATTTAGCCGTTCCATCTTCGCAAACTTATACTACAAAATAAATACATTAGCACATAATGAAAGAGCAAGGATGTTTGTTGCCTTCTTGTTTATTGTGACAAAAAATTGGAAACACCATCAAGAGATGATGGTGAAGAAATTAAGACACACCCGTGCCACGGAATACCACACAGCAACTACAAAGAGTGAGCTAGATCTGCCTTGTTGAGCTGGAGGGACATGCATGGCATATTGTTAAGTAAGGAAAAGTTGTAGAACACAAGTATAGTATAAATTCGTTTTATGTAAGATGATATTTGTATTAAAACAAAGCATACCATCTATCTCTCTGTCTGTCTGTCATCTGTGTGTGTATGTGTGTGTGTTTGTATGGAAAAAGGAACTGGAGTACGAAAGGTACACAACAGGTCGGCTGCCTTAGATGGGCAGGAGGGAGATTAACTTTTTCCTTTAATTTTATTTTTTGTATATGCATATTTTATTGAAGTGTAGTCAGTTAACAATGTTGTGTCAATTTCTGGTGTACAGCATTATGCTTCAGTCATACATAAACATACATATATTTGTTTTCATATTCTTTTCACCACAAGTTATTACAAGATATTGAATATAGTTCCGTCTGTTATACAGTATGAACTTGTTGTTTATTTTATATATAGTAGTTAGTATCTGCAAATATTGAACTCCCAGTTTATCCTTTCCCACTCACTTCCCCCACTGGTAACCATAAGTTTGTTTTCTATGTCTAACTTTTTTCTTTAAATATCTGCATATCATTTCACTTATTGTAATTACAATAATTACAATAGTGTGAATTACAATGGAAGTTTTTGAAAACGCTTATGCTAAACTCTGGTCTGCCTATGACATCCTTTCTTGTTTCCTGAAACTGTAATGGATTTATTCTTCTTTAGAAGTGTCATTTCTTATCATTTCAGTGAGATTTTGGGAGGAGACAGCAAGTGAATACTCGCTCAGTCCATCATTCTAACCTGAAAGCCCTTCCACTATTCTTTCCAACGTCTCCATCTTCACTCATACAATTTTTTTTCTACTTGGAACACTCTTATCTGAGCATGGGGGTTCTAAGTATAAATAGTGGATCTGGGGAATAATTCAAGGAGCTCTTCAAAATAAGCACAGGGGCGGGGGGTTAGGATGTGAACTGAATTTGGTTGGCTTGAGTTAGGGAGAGGAATGAGCTGTGACTGGTGCCTATCTTAAAAATTCCTCCATTCCCTTGAAAGGGATAATTTGGTGGAACTAAACTTACAGCCAGCCTGATGGTGTCCATGCTCTCTGTTGGGAATCCACACGAGATCTTTACTCTTTCTGTCAGCAGCACAGACCAGGAGCCATCTGAAGTCATTAACCTACTTTTCAGTTGGCATCTGCTGCCTTGGTATAAGTTATAGGGACAGATTTATAGCAGGCAGTGGGGTAGAAGGGATAAGCCAACCCAAATCGCCCATCAAAGCACCACATGCAGGCAGCATGTGTGGGTTAGGTAAGCGGGTCAGCCATTCGCTTCAAGTGTGCGGAGGTAGTTTATTGAAGGTGACTTTTCAGACAACAGTCCCTAGGGCTGGTGACGTAATCTGTCAGAGCAGGAAAAGGAACTCCCTCTGAGCGCAGGTGGCGGTTTCTTCTCTGGAGATTCCTGGGAGCGTATTGTTTCCATTCCAGGTCAGGAAGGAACCTTTGGGAATCACTGTGTCCAGCATTCAGTTTTCAGACAGCAGACAAGGGTCTTCCTGTTCGATAACTTCAAGGAAGGGGAAGCCATTCCCTCTACAGAAATATTTTTTTGTCCTACAAAATGTATTTTCCATTCAAGTTGATATTCATAAGTGATAAAAAAGATGCACACTTGATAGAAAAGGGACTTGGAAAGATTTTCATCCCAGTCCATTTTCTGTCATCAAGACATTCAGTCTGAAGAAAGCAATCCCATTCACAATCATATCAAAAAGCATAAAATACCCAGGAATAAATTCAACCAAGGAGGTGGAAGACCTGTATGCTGAAAACTGTTAAGACAGTGATGAAAGAAACTGCAGACAACACAAACAGATGGAAAAACATGCCGTGCTCATGAATTGGAATAATTACTATTGTTAAAATGTCTGTACTACCCAAAGCAATCTACAGATTCAATGCCATCTCTATCAAAATTCCAATGGCATTTTTCACAGAAGTAGAACAAACAATCCTAAAACTTGCCTGGAACCACAAAAGACCCCTAATAGCCAAAGCAAGCTTGAGAAAGAATAACAAAGCTGGAAGCATCACACTCCCTGATTTCAGACTATATTTCAAAGCTGCAGTAATCCAAACAGTATGGCATCAACATAAAAGTAGGCACATAGAGCAATGGAACAGAATAGAAAACCCAGAAATAAACCCATGTGTATATGGTTAATTAATTTATAACAGAGGAGCCAAGAACATACAATGGGGAAGGGACAGTCTTCAATAAACAGTGCTGGGAAAAGTGGAGAGCCACCGGCAAAAGAATGAAACTGGACTACTATCTTACTGTACATAAAACTAACTCCACATGGATTAAAACCTTGAATTTCAGCCTTCCAGGGCACATGGAATGGATTCTGTGCATTGAAATACTTAACGTGCTTTCTCTTTTCCTGACTAGAACCTCAACTGACAGAGTATTTAGGGAACCAGAAGGAGAGGAGGTCCCAGGACACAGACCTACAGAGATGGGGTGTGGGGTTGATTTGCCTCTGTCTTTGGCCTTGAAAGCTGTGCTGAGCTTGCCAACAAATTATTGGGTATTGGCAGCTCACGTGTACACAATGGCATCATGACTAATTAATATTAGCTGTGGTTGCTCACAGCCAAGTGGCCTTGAGGACCCAGATGGCTGCTTCTAACTGCACTAGGGAACTTAGGGAAAGTGACAGGCTCATGTCTTTAAGTTTTCAGCTCTGTTTCTTGGTGGAACAGCACACAATGTGTTGGGTAAAAATGGGCTCCAGAATCTACAGAAACCACCCTACTTGTGGGAGGTAGAAAAGACAACAACTTGGTGTTCAGTTTGGAGACGATATCCTGACTTGCTCTTAAGTGCCAAGCGCCCTAGAAACTGGAGAAGAGGGACGGGGGTAGACGTCCTAGAAGGAGCGCAAAGTGGGAGGCTACTTCTGTCCTGTGTGAACGCTCGCCGGCTGGCATTCACAAGAGGCTGTCAACAATCTGATGAGCACAGCACCCTAGTGTCAGCCAGCTCTTCCCCTCAACCTCACTGGTGCTTGGTCAGCGGGTCTGTGTACAAAGTGGCCGTGTTGGCAGGGATGGAAGTCCTGCATCTATTCCACAACAAGGACATCAGCTCACCGAGTTTATCTGGCTGCTGGATACCTAACCTGCCAACAGCAGAAACATACGTGGAGCCCCGGATGTGACATCATTCCGCCTGCGGGCAGAGCGGTTACACCGAGTCCCTTCCATTCTGCTAAGGAGGGAGAAGTAACTTGTCCTACTAGAACAAGCCCTTATTCGAGAAGGGGGTTTTCCTCTTGCCTGTAATGCTTCAGCAACAGTGCCATCCAGGGACTCATGGAATATGTTACTGGCAGTCCTGGTGTCCCTCACAATGTTGCTTCTGGCCAAAGAATTCATTTTTCGCAAAAGAAATGCGGCAGTGGGCTTCTGCCGGTGGAAATGCCTCGTCTTACCATGTGACCCATCACCCAGAAGCCCCTGGCTTCGTAGAACATTAGAATGGCCCTCTGAGGAGGCAGTTATAGTGCAAGGTGAGGGACAACACCTGCGATGATGGGACACTGCTCTACAGTGTGTGGTAATTGAGATACAGTGTGGTTTCCCCCATAAACAAAGTATAAAGGTCAAGAAATCAAGAGATAAAGATGGACTTGGCTCTTATCCAACTAAATCCACTGGAGAAAATTTCCTTCCCGTCTCAGCAGCCTTGGGTTTAGAGTTCTTAGTTAACAACAGAGGCTTGCTTCCACCAGAGGACAAAATGCTTCCATCAAGTTGAAAGTGGAGACTTCTACCTGGACATTTGGGGCTTTCATGTCACTGAGCTAATAGACAAAGAAGGATTTGTCATCTGTTTTCCATCTTTGGTCTCTGTCCCTTCATCCTGGGCCTCCAGAATCTCACATTCCCTCCTTCCAAATCTGTGCACTTTTCCCGACAATTTCTTCTAAACTTAACTGATAACTAATGGATGAGAGCTTATGAAGAAAGGTACAAGCCTTTGGGAATTATTGGTACTTTTAGAAACATTCTTCAAGTTGCCAAAGATTTTCATGCTCAAAGGAACCCAGCAAAGTGACGAGAAGACAATGTGGCAGGTTACCATGGAGGGCCGTACTGGTTCACCCTGATCAAGAGACTGAGTTGGTTCCACAACAGTTTTCTGAAATTCTGGAGCCTCTGGAGCAGATGATATGTGTTAGTAAAGGAGACTGCAGCTGAACCAGTTTTCAGCTTTTTTTTTCCTCTGCAAAAATCAGACAAAATAAATGACTTTTCAGGAAGATGGAGCATGTGCAAAATACTCCAGCATGCTTGAACTTGATTTTCTTTTCCTGGTAACGTCAAGGAGAGAGAGTAGCCATAGACTGGTAGCCTGAGTGTGTGTAGAAACCAAGAGCTTTCTCTTTGTGTTATTTACTTTAAAATGTATCAATTAGCATGCTTTTGCTGCAAGTAACAGATAGTCCCACTCAAAATTACTTACATAACCCAGCAATTCCACACCTGGGTATGGATGCAAGAGAAATGAAAAAAATGTCACCATAAAAGTTTGTACACAAACATCCATAGTGGTATTATTCATAATGGTCAAAAGATGACCCAAATATCCATAAAGTGGTGATTGAATAAACAAAATGTGGTCTATCCACTCAATGGAATATTATTCAGCTATGAAAAGGAATGAAATATGCTTGCTATATGTTGCATTATAGGTGAAACTTGGAAACATTATGCTAAGTGAAAGAAGCCAGTCACAAAAGACCAATTTATTGCATGATTCCATTTATGTGAAATGTCCATGATAGACAGTCCACAGAGGCAGAAATTAGTGGTTGCTTAGGGCTGGGCAGGGGGATGGGAGGATGGGGGGGTGATAACTAAAAGGTACATGGAATTTCTTTTGAAGGCAGTGAAAATATTCTAGCAATTATTTGTGGTGATGGTTGTACAACTCTGTGAATATGCTAAAAAACCTTTGAATGGTATACTTGCAATGATATTTGAATTATATTTTAAACTATGACTACCCAAACTTACTTAAATAATAAAGGAATTTATTTCTTCTATAATAGGAAGTCCAGAGGTCAGTTTGACAGTTGATTAATTCAGTGGTCTAACCAAGTCATCAGACTTGGTTCTCTCCTTCTTCTTGCGTGGCCATCTTTAGTTAGCTGCCTTCATGGTTTCTGACTCCGACACCCTGGAGTCAGAAAAGAGAGCGTTCTTTTCTATGTCCCTTTATTTCAGGAAGAAAAGCCTTTCCCAGTAGTGTCCAACCTAACCATCCATCACATCTCATGGACCAGAACCACACTCCTACCAAACACTAAAGCAGTCTCCAGGAAGGGGACCGGTGTCACCACCACCATTGGCCCAGAGCAGTCAGGTTTAACCTTGAGTCCTGCAGAGGAGAGGGAGATGCTGGAATTAATCAGAGCTCTGTCGGTGTGGAAGAGGGGGACAGTAGCTGTTAGAGAGGCAGCCCCAGGAGCTGCCAAAAAGGGTGTAGGAAAGAGAATTTTCTTGCAGGAAGAATGGGCTCAGAGTTAGCTATGAATTTACTTCTATCTTATTTCTCTCTCTCTCTTCTGTCTATCCATACCTATTTGTCATCTATCTATCACCTCTGTCTATCTACCTACCTACCTACCTATCCATCCATCCATCCGTCTATCCATCCATCCATCTACCTACCTACCATGGCTATCCCTTCCTCTCTCTCCATCTCTCCCTCTCTCTTTCTCTTTCATCTGCATGCCTACCTTCCTACCTACCTATGCATACACAGATTTAAAATACCTGTACTTTTGACCTCTTGCAACTAAGGAGTGTCATTTTTACTTTGTTTTGGGTTTTTTAATCTTCCAAGAATTTACATTTTCATCACAGTGTCCTAGGTCAGGGAGGATTAGAAAGGGTGACACTAATGGGGGCCAGCTCAGCTGTCATTCTTGTGGCCTCAGAGCTGCGGTGTGGACCTGTGCTCCCCAGGGTGGAGAGCCGAGAGCGCGTGGGCTGAGGTCCCCTGGGTGAGGCGCACCCTCTCCCTCTTGGCCTCGCCCACCTCTGACTTTTCCATTCCTGACCTCGCCTCCGCCAGCCTTGGCCAACGGTCCGTGTGGGCCGCCTGTCACATATGGTTGTGTTTAACTCTGTAGAACTTTGAACCAACCTCAAGCTGTGCCCGTGGGGAGATCAAAGTCCATAAAATGTATGTATTCTATAAACGGTGAAGTTCTGTGAAAGAAACCAAACTCATTTAAGCCAAAACCAAGGGGCGTGTGATGTTTTGACCGGTGCCTAAAACAAAGAAAGAAGGTTGTTTCCCCTGTGTGTTATTTGGGGTTGTTTTTTCTTAAAGACTGTTTATTGAAGTCTTTACTTTAAAATAAACACGGAGAACACTCATGTTCTTTTTGTAAACACACCGGAGTCCTTTGAAGACAGGGATCATGAGTGTGATAGCAGACGGCTGTTTATCCTCTCCTGGGCTCCGTGTTTGGTTAGCTGGGTCTTGAAAATTCTGAGCCTCTTTTCACCCTCGAGAGAGATTTGCAGAGTTGACTGTGTTAGAGTGGAGGGAGAGGAGGAAGACCTCAGGAGCAGGCGTCAGACAAGGTCCCCTCCGTGGGGGCCGCACAGCTGGAGCCCATGACTCTTCTCTCTCTGCATCAGCATCCCAGCCCAGACCCACTGGTCAGCGCACTGGCCCCACTGGGTCCCTGCCCAACTCCCCGCCCGGTGTGCAGCCCGTGGGGAAACATCGGCTCTGGGAGAGGGGAGAGGCACCGCTTTCCGTGCTGTGACTAGTCCCATGGTGGCCCACGGCCAGCTCTGCCCGTCACCCACGGCCCACCGAGCCCACCCCTGTCCTGGGCCTGGGGCTCAACAGACAACTTCACTTCTGTGAATGTTCCTAAAGGGCAGTTTCCCCCGCTACAGGGCGAGCCCCTCTTGTTTGAACGCCCCTCTCCCTGCGCTGCAGAAAGGCTGCCGTCCACCTTCCTGGTCCCGCCAGCGTGCAGCGAGCTCCGGGCTATTCTGGTCACTTCCTGAGGACAGTTCCTTGAATTGTTTCCACACCATTGTATGATTCACCAAGCCCAGTTTCCTCTCCCCTCCGAGGCAGCTGGGAAAACTAGGCTCCTTTCATATTTTCCTTTGTTAACCACCGTATCCTGAAGTCCCTCAGGCAGAGCTGGGCAGGGGCGACGTGAGCCAGGGGCCCACGTCCTGCTCTCCCAGGCATCTCAGGTGGCCCCTGATGGGTGGGAGGCCATCCTAGGGGGAGGCAGGGTGTCTGGCTGGAGGAGGTTTTCTACCGGGATTTCAAGGTCTCAGTGAGTGAATGTGGGAGCCACAGCCTGTCATAAAGCTAAAGGTAGGACATCTATGGAAGATGATGACAGTTTTGTCCCAACACATAACACAGAATTTGACCTCGTGGTTTGAAAGATGGAGCTTAAGTCATGCTCTGCAAAGAGGCTGGAAACTCAATTGCTGATGCGTGTAGCCAACAGGGGTGTTTGGAGGACTGGGAAGTCTGTTAGGACTCAGGTGTGGCCAGAAGGGCTGGGACACAACTGTGGATCCGCGGTCCTAGCCTCTTGGAACCTGACTTCCCTGGGGCTCCGACGGCTTCCCAGGATTAAGATAAGGGCCAGAAGAACTCTTCTGAGAGAATGGTCTTGTAGTCAAAGATGACTCAGCTTTATGATGACTCTTGGGGTCCAGGCCCCACCCTCCCTGGGGCCCTTCCTCCACTTCTTCCCCATCATCCCTTATGTATCCACTACATGCTCAGGGTTCTGAGGGGCAGGGAAAGGGGATGATCCTTTGAAGGGCGGATACCCACTCAGTGAGAAATTAGGGGAGAAAAGACAGCCCCGATCAATAACTTGTTTTGGTTCTGATGGTGCTGCTCTGAGCCGTGAGAGGGAGCGCGTGCTGCGCGTGGGTCGCACGGCAACCTCCGTGCACGCTCTGTGCTTGTCCTCTCTTGCAACTACTGCACCAGCCCGGGGCGTTGCGTGTTTTATCATTATTTCCAATTTGTAATGAGGAGACTGAGGCTTAGAGGGAGCTTATCACTTTGCCCAAGGTCACAACTGAGCAGGATCTGAGCCCAGGTGTAACTGACATCAAAGCCTTCCCTCCTACCTACCTGCCCTCCCGTCTGGCCTGGCTGGACCCAGCGTGGGGTGGGGTGGGGTGAGCTGGGACACCTGGTCACATCCTCCGGGAACCCACCAGTTACTGGAGCACATCCCAGCTTCAGTATCAGGCTCAGCCAAGCCAGGGATGGGAGGAGGGCCAGAATCTCCCCGCCCCCGCCCCAGAGACACACCGGCCTGTGGGATCCCTTGAAGCAGCAGGGAGTGTTCTGAGCGCTGGGATCCATCCTGTGAGTCCCCACCTCTCCTGTGCTCCGCCTCCACCCCGGGGTCCTGCTTCCCATCCCGCTGAGTCACACCTGCATTCCTCTGATCCTTCTCATCCTTTGGACAGATGACCCAGCTGGACCATTGCCTGGCTTTCTGTTTTACTTTGGCCCCTGGACTCTGAGCCCAGGCCCCATGCCTCAGTGTCATGCCCTGCCGTCCACCTCCCTCACTGTCCCCCCCCCCCCAGGCTCCTGCTGGGAGGAACGGGCCTGGACAGGGGCCTGCCGGGTACTGTCTGCTACCTGAGAGGGTACCTTGGCCCTGGCTCCATCCACATCCCCCCGACTTCCCTTGGCATCCAAGTTTCTCACTGATCCAGCCTCGGCAAAGCCACTCCTTTAATTGTCCAGCGTTAGTTAATAATCATAGTTAGCAATTCCCAGTGAGCTGTTGACCGGGTCTGCGTGTGCCTGGTTAACCACTGGTGACTTTGGGAAAATCGCTTCCCTGTGCTTCCATTTCCTCATCTGCACAATGGGGATTAATAATAGGACTGACGTCAGGGAGCTGTTTTGAGGATTAAGTGAGTTAACATATGCAAAGCGCGTGGAACAATGCTTGGCACCGGGCGATACGCTCTGTGTGTGAGCTGCTCGTGTGGGTCCTCGGGGTCTCCTGTCCCTCGCGGGTGCTGCTCTGCGGTCACTCAACAGCGGATGGACAGAGCACCGAACTGAAACCCAGGCAGAACTTGTTTTAAACTTGCGCTGCGCTTTACAGCGCCTCACAGATGGTGTGTTTTTCCCAAAGTGAAGATCTGTGGCGGCGGTGGGTCGAGCAAGTCTGTCTGTGTCACTTTCCCAACATTTTGTCACATTTTGGTGATTCTCGCGATATTCCAGACTTCGCACTGCTGCTGTGTTTGTCCTCGTGACCTGTGGTCAGTGGTCTTTGATTACTGATTGTAGTTACTGTTGTCATTGTTTCGAGGCATCACGAACTGCATCCACTTTTCTTTTTGTTTTTAACATATTTATTAGTCACACCTGTGAGTAAACAAGTGCCGTGCAGTGACGACAGCGAACATGATCCGTAAATGTGTGCTCCCCTTGCTCCCCCGCCTCCGCCCTTCTCCGCAGGCCTCCCCCCTTCCCCGAGACACAACTACATTGAAATCAGCCCAGTGAGTAACCCTCCCATTGGCTCCAAGTGCTCAAGTGAAAGGAGAAGTCAGAGGATGTGGTGAACTTCATCGTGCTCTTTTTTTAAAGAAGTTGCCACAGCCCGCCCCACCTTCAGCAACCACGACCCTGATCCGTCAGCATCGAGGCCAGACCCTCCTCCAGCAAAAAGAGCACAACTCGCTGAAGGCTCAGGTTATGGTTAGCGTTTTTTAGCAAAACAATATTTTTTAATTAAAGCACGTACTTTTATTTTTTTAGGCATAATACTACTGCACACGTAATAGACTGCTTTATAAACATAACTTTTTATATGCACTGGAAAACTAAAACATTCATATGATTTACCTTATTGAGATGTTCACTTTATTGTGGTGGTCTGGAACCGAACCCACAGCGTCTCTGAGGTGTATCTGTAAATGAACTCCATCCTGTCCGTTCCAACCACACGTTATCAACCCATAGGATGCAGAGTGTTTGGCTCATTCACTCCAGCTGATTGATTAGCATCCTCATTCCCAGTGACCCACAGTCACTAGACAGTGTCCAGGGGTTGGAACTAGTTAAGGGCACCTCCAGAGGTGGGAGGGGACTTTTGGTAAAGAGGCAGTCTGGTTTTTAAATTCCTAGCGTTCCCCCATGTAGCTTAGGAAACACAACCCTCCTGCCCACCCAAATCTCCACATCCAGATGGCATAAATGAGTGGCCAGTGCTTTCATTGAACTGTGTGGCAATGTGTATTAAAAATGAGAACGACTAGTCCTTGCTTACAACAGTCTAGTGTGCAGACCACAAAAGAACAGAGAATTCTGAAGCAAGTAGTCGGTAAGCTAGACTAAAGGCTGATGGATATGTGATGAGTAAGTACTTAACGAACCTGACATAACAGACGAGGTGGACCTTCGATGCCCAGCTGGGACCTGTTTGAGCCCACTCTTTGGTTTGCAGCATCTCTTGTCTTTGCTGAATTGATTCTGTTTGTGGCAGAGGGGGGTTCCCAGAAAGTCCCCTCCTGCCATGAGATCTGCACAGGGGCTGTGAGCTCAGGAAAGACCTGTTGGGAGAGGCTGGGACGGGCTGCTGGGGCTTCCCAGCACGCGCAGCCACTGGCTCTGGTTTGCTTAAGCCTGCACTCGGATGCTGTCAGTGAGCTGTTCACAGAGCTGAGTAAATAAACAACCCACCCACCGGGAGGACGAGGAGTCCCTGTCCCTCTGCAGTGGTGGGGGTGGGAGGGTGACATTCTGATAGCCATCAGCACCTTCTCTCAGCCCGGGAAAAATTAAGGAGAGCCCCACTGTAATATAATTGCTAAGCTAATGTGTACACACACACCAAGACAGTGCCTGCTGTAAGTTGACCTTGACTTTTTGGAAGTTACCATCTGTCTTGTAACGCACCGTCTCGTAGACGATGGTTGCTGCTGCTACAGTGCTATGTCTGGGTTCTTGTTCCTGGGAAGCCACATACTGCTTTTTCTTTTAGTTTTAATTTTTTTGTTGAGGTATAGTTGATTTACAATGCTGTGTTTGTTTCCGGTATACAGCAAAGTGATTCAGATATGTGTATGTATGTGTGTAATGCATATATGTGTGTATATACATATTCTTTTTCAGATTCTTTTCCATTATAGGTTATTACAAGATAATGAATATAATTCCCTGTGCTCTACATTAGGACCCTGTTGTTTATCTACTCTGTATATAGTAGAGTGCATCAGCTAATCCCAAACTCTGAATTTATCCCATCCCCCTTTTCCCCTTTGGTAACCATGAGTTTATTTTCTATGTCTGTGAGTCTGTTTCTGTTTTCAAAAATAAGTTCATTTGTATCTTTTTTAGATTCTATATGTAAGTGATATCACATGATATCCAAGTCTGACTTACTTCACTTACTATGATCATCTCTAAGTCCATCCATGTTGCTGCAAATGGCATAATTTCATTCTTTTTATGGCTGAGTAGTATTCCACTGTGTGTGTGTGTGTGTGTGTGTGTGTGTGTGTGTGTGTGTGTGTGTGTGTATTTCACATCTTCTTTATCCAGTCATCTGTGGATGGACACTTATGTTGCTTCCATATCTTGGCTATTGTAAAAAGTTCATGCTGGGTTTTGAGATGTGGTGGCAGGGTGTGTGTGTGCACTTGGGTGTGTGTGTGTAAACCATCAGTGATGCTCAGGAAACTGAGGCCAGGGCTGGGCTTTGAGGGACCACTTTCTCAGACTGACAGCTGTGCCTTACTTGTTTCCTTTTACCAACCAATGAAAAACACATTGGAGACATGGACCCATGGAAAGTGCAATATCTGGAAGTGGAGGGTGGGAGTCAAACCTGGACCGGAACGACCACCAGGAATCTGGCTCTGGAAAACCAGCCCCCTCTCAGCAGACTCCTCCCTGAGAAGCGCTGCATGGATGCTGGTGCCTGGCAGCGTCTCTCCTGAGTGCAGCAGGGTCGGACCCATGCACTCTGGGAGTGGACACATGGGACCCGCTTCTTCCCCGCGCTCCACCCCCGCATCCGGACTTAGCTCTCATTTTCTTCCCTTTCCCCTCCATTAGTACCTTCTCTTGAGGAGAGTCTGATGAACTAATTTCCCCTAAGATGCCAATTACTGATAAAGCTTAAAACGTCATTCTCTCCAAGATAATGGTGTCCTAAGACAGAAGAAGGGAAGAGGCCTTAAAGCGTGGAATTTCAGGCATCCCTGAGCGAGGAGGAGGGTGGGCTTTCGATACACACAGGATCGCATGAGGTATGGAAAGCTTTGCTGCTCTCTGGAAAGGGCCCTGCTGGCTCAGCTCACGTCGGAGAAAAGACAGAGGACATTGTCCAGACCTGGCTGTCTGGGCTTCGTGCTTACCGAGTGCCTGGCACACGCAGGCACTGTCCTCACTTGCTAAGCTGTAGACTGGTGGAGGCTGACGCCTTCTGCACTGCAGCATCTCAGCACGTGGGCTGAAGGAAAGAGGGTGAATTCCTTCCAGAAGCCCGGGGAGAGGCCCACTCTGACGGCCCAACACTCCCCGGTCACCCGCAGCCCGGAGGGGGCTGGTGGGGGCACAGGCCAGGCCCCTGTCCAGGGCACCCTGGCCCTCTGGGAAGATGGCATTTGCAGTCTTTGCTAAAGCTGCCCTTGGTCGAGTGCGGGTGTTGCTCTGACCATCCAGCCCACCTCCCAGCACCGCGGCCCTGCCAGCCCACATTCTTGAGTCCGAGAGAAACCAGGCGGCTGGGGGCTGGTGTCAGATTGCACAGCTCTGGCTGCAGGACTGCTGTTTGCTCTGCTAAGGCCCTCTCCCCGTGACGGCCAGGGAGTAAAAACATTCCACTCCTTCCCTCTCCTGTCTGTGCAGCCCGGCCAGAACCCCTGTCTGGATTCTTCTTCATTAACAGGAATGTGCTCTCTACCCGGAAGTTGCTAAGAGCCCCTTTCGGTGGATAATGATGGTTTTTGCAGGAGGGACCCCGATGGTTTTTCCATTCCTGTTTCCATAATCTGTACTGGAACCCACACTTCATTGAAAGCAGATGGGAAATGCGTCCCCCGACATGCAAGGGGAGATGCCGGGCGGGGATGCCTCTGATTTGTCTGCCTTCTGGGCAGCCCTGGCATGGAGGGGTTGGGGGCTGGGATGCCAGAGCCAAGGGACTTGGGGACAGCGCCTGAATCGGGGCAGAAACAAGGGGAATTTGGCCGGCTGGGACACAGGGAAGCAGAAACAGGGGCGTGGGTCTGTTGGGGTGGATAGAGATTAAGAGAAAAGGAAAGGAAAAAAGCAATGAGATAAACTCTGTACTCCCCAGGTCCCTCATTCCCACGCCCTGAGTCTCACGGTGTCAGATTCTCTGGAAAGTGCGTGATTCAGGCAGCTGCCCCGCCGGAGGAAATTGGTGCTAAAGCTTCAGCCGCGGAGACCTGGGCCTGACCCTCCTTCTCATCTGTCTCCGAGTAATGTAATGAGAAGCATATTCCCCACTTTATCTTTCCCAAAAACATAAGCCCTGTTTCTCCATCTCCAAAAAAGGCAAAGAGAGGGCCTGCTGCTTCCCACTGCCCAACAAAAACCACCACACCAAAAGAGCCCTGCCCGGGGCCCCGGGCCCCCAGGACAAGCCTGTTTTGCCCAAAGGCCCCTGCAGTGGCCCAACAGGGCTTCCAGCCTGAGGTTCCAGAATGCACATCTACACTCTGCTCGTGCTGTAGGCTCTTGGGTGATTGGCTCATCGGAAGCCACTGTGGCTTGCAGACACGCTGGGTGCTCTGGACTGAGGTGGTGAACACCCAGACCAACTAGGCGGTGAGGCCCGTGTGTGACCTCAACCCTGAACCCAGACATCAGCACAACTGTCTCCTGGTGGGAGAGCTCCGCTCAGCCCGACCCTGGGCTGTGAGGCCAAGTGGAGCCCGGGCACCATGACGGCCCTGGGTCTCTGTGCACCTGTGCTGGGGGGGTCCCAGCTTGATCCCACGTGTGGGAGGTTTAGTCCTGTCCTGGGATGACTAGGCAAGGCAGGTCTTCCCAAAACATATTTTTTAATGAGTGATTGAGGCATCTCCTGGAAGAAAACTCATCCTCGGGAACAAGGGAGCCTAATGTGTGAACTTGGACTCCGCGACAAAGGCGAGGGGAAGGTGGACAGTGGCATGAACGAGGAGAACAGGGCTTCAGCTTGCTGTCTGTCATCACTTTGCCTGAGTCCAGCTCCCTCTGGGCTGACGGGCGGGTCTCCAGGGAGCAGATGCTGTGGGTCCTTGGACCACGGATGGAGTGGTTCACTGAAAAAGCACAGCTCAGCCCCATGGGTGGACCCTTTACATGGGGGAGAGACGTCCTCCCCACCGAGAGCAGAGCCGTCCAGCCACAGCATCTCCGGGGCTCCGGAGCACGGGGAGTACCCGGAGGAAAGCGGGGGGCTATGGCATGCAGGTCACCAGTGGAGGGTGGGCGAGGGGAGGGGATGGTGGAAGCAGGGAAGGCAACCAGGGGCAACCACAAAACTCGAAAACACGGTGATTCAGCGGATGGGGAAGCAGCAGGGCTGCTGGAAAGATGGGTGGGGGCGAGGGGGGACCTCCAAACGTCAGACAAGGCTGAGTGAGCATAGGTCTGCAAAGCTGCCCCACCACGGGAATTGTTTCCTTTCAGAGAGTGGGCGAGTGCAGGGCCACAGCAGGGATGTTCCCGAAGTGGGTGACAGGGCCAGCACCGGGGTCCTGGCCAGGGCTGAGCCCCCATGTCCTGGCCCGGGAGGGGCTTTTTCCTATCAGATTGGCATAGCCAATAACTAGTCCAATGCCGAGACCGGGACTACGGTCTAAGGACGGAGAAGCGGGAACCTAGTTCACAGATCAACTTCTCAACCCAATTTGTGTGGCGACACCAAATATATAGGGGGGGTCGAGGTAAAAGGGGAGCAACTAGAAAAAATGGGAGGAATATTCATGAGTTATCTGAGAACAGGGATGTGGTTTGGACCTGGAACTGATGCGACTCCCCTTTTCAGTCCTTGCATGGGCTTTTCTGGTGGTTGTCATGGCAGTTGTCAGCTGTCATGGTGCCCATGGGTGTGTCATTCAGCAGCTAATGTGTTACAGGGAGCATTGAATGCGGGTCAAGGTCCACTGGAAGTCGCACCTTCCACCATCCTGGGCCCAGTTTGTTCTAACCAGTTCTTGTTTTTCTCTCTTTGTGGCTTCCTCCTGAGACTTAGATAAGAGCAGTTGGTTTCCATCCGAGAGAGGGGCAGGGGCATGATTCTAGGGCAACAGGCTTGGTAGCAGTGGGAAGATTTGCACACACAGGGCATTGCTTTGTGTCAAACACTAACATTTCCACCTTCCAGCCCATCTTGGATGGTATTCTCTGTCTTGTCCTGTTGAGATCAGGATGTGAATCCAATTTAATTGCTCCCAATTCAGGAAATCCAACCTCAGGGCAGAAACTTCATCCTTTAGGGGGTCTTGGGGTGACTGGAAAGCCAGACAGCAGAGAACACAGAGCTTCTGAGAAAATGTGCCATGAAGCTTGGGCAGAAGAAGGTTCTTGTGAGGAAGACAAGGATGGGGATCATGAGGGCCTGGAAGAGAGGCATGGCCAGAGGACCCAAAACACCCCTGTGCTACTGTGATTTAGAATAAGAATTTGTCCTCCTTCTTGGCACAGAGCTCCTAAAACCCATGGCATTTCCTAAATGATGACAAGGATAAAGGTGGCTTGTGTTATGTTACTGGCATGACTTTTGGACCCCACCCAAGGATGGGTGCTGGTGGTCAGCGGCGCCAACCATGTGATTAGGGGGTTGGAACTTTCAGTCCCACCCTTGACCTCTGGGGAGGAGACAGCGGCTGGAGATGGAGTCCAGTCACCAAAGGCCAGGGATTTAATCAGTCATGTCTGCATCTTGAAGCCTCCATAAAACCCCAGAAGGATAGGGTTTGGAGAGCTTTCAAGTCGTCTTTGGGAAGACGTGAAACTGGGGGAAGTCCATGCAGCCGGAGAAGGCAGGGGAGCCCCGAGCCCTTTCCCCGCACCCTGCCCGCTGCATCTCGTCCGTCTGGCCCTTCCTCGTTATATCCTTTTATAACAAAGTGAAGACCTAGTAAATTAACTGCTTCTCTGAGTTCTGTGAGCTGCTCTGGCAAATTAACTGAACCCAAAGTAGGTGTCATTGGAACCTTCCATGTACAGCCCTTGAGTCAGAAGCCCTGGACACAATCTGGACCTGTGATCGGCGTCTGAACTGTATGTGTGGGGGCCGGGTGGTGCAGTGGGGGGCAGTCTCATGGGCCCTAGCCCTGAACCCATGGGATCTGATGCCGTCTCCAGGTACAGTCTCAGAACCGAGTTGAGCTGCAGCACACCCAGCTGCTGTCACAGAGTTGCTTGGTGCTATGGGGACGCCCCCACCACCCACACATGTTGGGACTGGGTGCAGAACACTTTACCATCCATAGTCTGAGGCTGGGGCCTCACTTACTCTCTCTGGAGGTCTTCCTCTTCTGAAGTCCTCCATCACTTGTCTGCCCTTCAGTTTTCCTTCCTCACACAGTTTGTCTTGTGTGGTTCCCCTTCTGTGAATCCCCCTTTGCCTCCGAGTGTCTTCCCATGGAATCACTCCTGGGGCCTGACGTGGGCGCCTGGCTGAGTGAGGAGGGGCTCCCTGGTTCATTGGCAGGTGTGTTTATTGTCTGAGGGCTTCTGTGGAGACCCCCCCCCACTCACGGTGTCCCCAGCCACTTAAGGGGATGCGTCTGGGGGTTAAGGGACAGCAGCCATCAGCCCTCCTCCCTGGGTGTCTGGAGGCGCTCTGGGGGGATGGGAAAGCCCACGCCCACCCAGCGGGAGAGGCGAGTTTGCGTTCAACTTGGACCGTGTGATGGAAGGCCTAGAGCCAAGGCTCGATGGTTCCTTTTCTTGTCTGACCCAGAGGAGCATTGTTATTAGGCCCTGAAAACGTGTGACCTTTCCCTCCTGAAAGGATGATAATAATAGCACTAACCAGGGAGCGCTTACTGTGTATATTCGATGCCCCCCCACACCACAATTCATGACTCTGCAGCAGACGGGGGGGTGGGGGGCAGCAGCCGGCGGGAGGGGGGCTGCACTCCCGTCTGACCCCTGCTCCATGCTGCTTGCTTTGCTGCCTCTAGGAAACCCTGTTCTCATGGTTTGCCAGGCCCGGGCTCACTGGTGTGAGGCCCAGACGTGAGCCCAGCTCCTGTTTTTTTTTCAGTCCAGGAACTGCACGCCTTCTTGGGAAATCACTGCTCCTTCCCTGATAAGGATACGGTGTCCAGGACAAAGCCCCGGGCCAGCGGCCAGGAGACAGGGGACCTGGACTTGGACCCATCGTGGACTCTCTCTTTCCCATGCCCCCGGATAGGTCACTTCCCTCTCTGGGCCTCAATTTCTTCTGAAAAATGAGGGACTTGGACTATACTATGGGGACAGTTCCTCACAGCTCTAGCCGTTTGCTGATTTACTAGCAGCGCTCCGGGACGTCCTTATTCCTGCTTTTTTTACCCCGTTCCAGTGAGTCTGGCTGGACGCAACGTGACAAAAACAGCCCATGAGAGCTGGAGCGGGAGGTGGGAGACGCTGCAGGGTCAGAATTGTTGGAATTTACCTTTTCTGTTAATCTTTTATTATCACCATCTCAGGTGTGCTGAGAGACTTCCTTCCAGGTGATCGGGCTGGCGGTTTTATTTACTTAAATGAATAAACGGTATCGCAGAGTGTGGATCATTTGGTTACTCGCTTTCTTTTCAGCAATTCCTGCTTCTGTATCTTCAGTCTCGTTAGCTTTGGTCTTCAGGCTTATTTTTCAAAAACAAAAAGGTTTTTTTTGTTTTTTGTTTTTTCTTGATTAAGTAAAACCTTCAAGTGCCTCAAAATTCAAAACTATGAAAGGACGGAATGTGAAGGTGGTTTTGTTCCTGGTCCTCGGGGTAGGCAGTGTGCAAGTCAGTGTCCCCGATGTGCCCTTCCAGGGACATTTTTATGGCTACACAGGCCAAGGTGAGCATGTGCGTGCTGCCGTTTTTTGATTTCTCTGCTCAGTGGTCGTATGGTAGACATCCTCTTCTGCCCCCAGCCCTGTCACCTGACGCTGGACCTTAGGGACTGTGCTGCATCAGGAGAGTGCGTCTGCATTCTTCTGTTGTTCAGATCATTCACTGCTCCTTGACTTTTTTGAATTAGAAGAATAAACTTGGGGGTGAGCTGTAGCATGCATAATGGGATATAAAACACTGATGGCCAGTCAGAAGAAAAGGGACAAAATAAACCCCTGCCTACTCCTCCCTCTGGCTCAAAGGAAGAATCATTTCGGCATCTTCCAAATCTCCTTTACTCCTCAGTGACGGCCCCTCCCTCCACCCCCAGCTAACCCCTCTCCAGACTTTGGTGTTAGTGAGTCCTTTGCTTCTCTCTGCAGATTTCTAGCCCACGTGTGTATCCCCAAAGGATCCCTTGCTTACTTTTGACTGAGTTGCAAACACACATCTAACCGGAATAAAAAAGTAAAGCTGCCCCTAGGTTCCCAGGAGATCAGTTCAATGGAATTTCTGGGTTGAGATTCCCTGACCGTAGAGAAAGGGGCCCTTCTCTGGAAAGGTCAGGATGCAAGGCCGTGGGGAGCTCCAGGCTCATCCCATTGAAGTGCCTGGTTGTGGATCTGGTTCTGCGTCCCAGCGGCGATGTGGTCAGGGCAGTTGGGCGGACTGCTCAGAACTTCTGGGTCTAAATGCACCACAGCCTACTTCCAGCTCCCAGGAGTGCGCCAGAGGAGAGCATCTCTGTGGGGGGGACATGAGGAGCCTCTGTTGGTCCAAGCAGTAGATCATGGAGGGACTTCATCCGTACATGGACAGGAGATGTCAAGGAAGCTCAGCAGGATGGGGTGCTGAGCTGGGCAGTGGTTTAAAGAGAGGGTGGCCGTGCTGTTCTGATGGCCTGGTCGACGCACCTCTGGAGCCCTGCTGCTCCCACCTGGGCGGGGTTGCCTCTGTCTGGTCATCTTGGGACCTCCCTTCCTCATCCCAGGGATGCCCTTTGCCTCTCTCTGGGTTGGATTTCCCGTACAGCCCAGGCCTCTCCTTCCTCGATTTACTCCATCATTTCAGTGGAGCGCTTCCTCTAGTAACTTCCCAAGAGAGCATATGTAGTAGGTAAATTTTTTGAGGCTTTGGATGCCTTAGAATGTCTTAACTGTACTCTCACACCCAGTGGGTAGTTTTGCCAGATGCAGGGTAACAGGTCAGATATTATTATTCTTTAGAATATCTGCTTGCCTCGAGTATCTCTTTTAAAGAGTCTAAAGCCATGAATGCTGATCCTTTGTGTGACCAGTGTTTTCTCTCTGTAAACTTGCAGGATCTTCTGCTGATGCCTGGAACTAGGACTTTCTCAATACGTGCTTTGGTCTGAACAGACTCCCACGCGGGCCACACACGCCCTTCAGATCTGAGAATGCCCTTGCGTCATTTTGTGGGTGATTTCTTACCTCTTTTCCTGGTGGATTTCTGGAAGTCCTATTAAGTAGTAGTGTTGGACCACCTGATGGACCTCGAATTTTGCTTTCAGTCTCTGCTTTTCATCTTTTTGTGTTTTTGACTACTCTTTAAGAGATTTCCTCAAACGGAACTTCCATCAAGTTTGTTCTTGTTTCTCCAATCGATTCGAATTTCCAGGAGTACTTTTTTGATCTTTGAATGTCTGAATGACCCTTTTTCAAAAAACCTCATTCTTGTGTCATGGATGATAAATCTTCTTCTATGTCTCTGAGGCTACTGGAGTGTGTGTGTGTGTGTGAATCCTGGCTGCAGAATTTTAACAGTTGAGGGATAAAAGGCTGAGTAGAAGATCTGAGTTCATGACTGAGACTTGTGGATTTTCACACTATAGTGTGATCTAAGTGGACCGTTTGCTGGGGGACCCCTAATGTCAATATCTTGGGATGTTTCCTATTGGGCTGGTGAGATTCTCCATAGAGAGTCTTTTCATCTCATGGCTGGAGAGGAAGGGTCTGGCCACCAGTGATCTGGGAGTTGAATGGGAGAAAAGGGATGGAGTGTCTCTGCATTAAACATTCAGTAGACAGGCTGGACTTGTACCCACAGCTGTGACCGGTTCTGACTCTGTTAGCTTTGGGATTTCTGCAGTTCCCATATTTCCCTTTCAATTCAACCTTCAATCTGGAAGTCTTTTTGAAGCGGATCTCTTTCTTGTAGTGCCTTGTCAAACGCAGGCAAGAAAGGCAAACTCATGTTACCCATGTTTTGTTTTCCCCACATCTTAACTAAAACCACAAGTTCATTTGGTCCATTTTTCTTATCGCAGGCAACAGCGTATTGCAAGCTGCATGCTGTATGTGTCAGGGTTTTGCTGGCTCAGCACCACATTTCTGGTCCCGCTCTCCACACCCATCAGCTTCAGCTACATCATGTTGCAATAATAAATGGCTCCTAAAATCCTAGTGCCTTCCAACTTCAGACAGTTATTTCTTGCTCATATATGTATTGGCAGGATGTCAACTTTCACTCTGCATCCTTCTGCAGTACAAGCTGAAGGAGGGGTCCCATCTTAGTCTTGGGGCAGAAGGAACAAAGCAAGGGCAGAACAGCACCAAGGCTCTTAAAACATCTGCTCCGATACTGTATACATTCCACTGGACAAAGAAAGTCACATGATGGACTCGACCTCAGTGGGAGCATGTATGCCCTCCCACCAGGAGGGACCCCAGGGAGGGAGTCTTGAGGGGTGAGCCTCGTAGAGAGGAATAGCAAATATTCGGAATAAACAGTACAATAATACCATCTGCCACCATCCTTTTTTTTTTTTTTAATCTTTAAACTGATTCCTCTAAAACCGGGATTTGTCTTTTTCATTGCTGTAATGTTCTAATGAGGCAAGAGATTGTCATGTAATCTCTCTTTCCTTACAGTCCCTATTTCTTCACTGAGCACGTGTCCTGGATCCCCAAAAAGACAACTGAACTTTCATTAGCTCCTTTACCATGGCACACGATGAGCTGCTAGCACTTGATCCCAGGGTGTGGAAGAGTCCCACTGCTACCCACCCGTCCCAGCCAGGCACTGGCACTCACTCCCAGAGCCCCACTTTCCCCTGAGGTCCTTTTACATAGAACCCCACTCCTGCCGCTGCTGCTGGGTGAGATGCTGGGAATGCTGTGACTGTTGTTTCATTTTCATCAAAGTCTGAGTGTACACTGGTTTCCAGGCTGAGGTTCCCACGAGATCCCTGTTTCTCTGGCCACTCAGGTACACCCTCAAAAGAAGCTCCCCGTTACTGGAGGGAACTTGAGTGAGATGGTATCCTAGCACGCGGAAAAATGGAACACGACTCTCAAGCCTCCAGATAGCCTACAACTGAACATGAGGCAGGCACTGGATTCTTATTCGCTAGTTGCTGACTGAGCATAAATTAATTTCATTTACACTTTTAAACGAACAATAATTAGCTCATGATTCATGCTGAAGAAAATGTTCCTATCTCTCCTGCTCTGGAAGGGTTTATTTTGGTTTCCTCATTGTTTATGTTTAAAGTTCCAAGATCCATTGGCTTCGCTAAATCTGCAAAAAAAAAAAAAAAAGAAAAAAAAATCCACAATCTAAACACATAGCACCTCTCTTTGGGGTCTGTCAGATACAGACTACTTATTTTTATCAGAAAGTGACCAGCATTAATTTATGCATTTGTTCCAGATGTTGCACCCAAAAAAGCTAACCTAGTCGGGGGGGATCCATGTCCTCTTGCTTCCTGAAGTGAGAGGGTTGCAGCCTCTTCGTGCCAGAGAACGTGAAACTGCGGGGCTTTGTGGGTGAGTCAGTGCCACTCTCTGAGCATCTGTCCTGTCCAGATTCTCAAACCGGCCACACGAATCGATTAGCTGGGTCCAGTCTGTCTGGACTGCACTGGTTTCCTTGAGAGTGCATTAGGGAAAGTCACAGAATCAGGGTTAGGGACACAGGGTCCCTTCTCCTGCTGGTCACACCTGGAATTGCACCACCCACCACCTTGAGCTCAGGTGGGCTGTAGATGATGCTTTAGCCAATGAGATCTAAGCAAAAGCCAGTAAGTGCGGTTGACCGCAACTCCTCCTCCTGACACAGCGACCGACCGTGGACACACTGGGAGCTTGGGTCCCTGAGTAAAAAGTACGCTGGGCTGGTGCACCCGGGACAGATGGCATAAGCAAGAAATTAGCTTTGTTATGTTAAACCACTGTGATTCTGTGATTATTTAGAACCGTAGTTAAAGTTGGGCCTTCTTGGGCCATGAACTAACATGGTGACTAAAAATCCAGTTTGTCTAATTCTGACACAAAACCCAGGAGCTGTAAGAGAGAAAACTGAAGGATGATAACATTTTTAAAAGTTAAAATTTCCTGTGGAGGAGGCTTTAGCTCACAGGTAGACTGTGTGATTAGCATGCACGAGGTCCTGGGTTCAAACCCCAGTACCTCCATTAAAAAAAAGAGAGTGACTTCACTATGTGGGTCTTATTTGAATCCTGATTCAAACACACATTTTAAAAAATTGTATTTCTTATTGAAGTGTAGTTGATTTACAGCATTAGTTTCAGGTGTACAACAAAGTGATTCAGTTATACATAGACATATATGTATATACATGTATTTTCAGATTCTTTTCCACTATATGTTATTACAAGAAATTGAATATAGCTCCCTGTGCTGTACGTAGGTCCTTCTTGTTTATCTATTTTATATGTAGTAGTTTATATCTGTTAATCCCAAACTCCTAATTTATCCCTCTGTCCACCCTTTCCCCTTTGGTAACCATACTTTGTTTTCTATGTCCGTGAGTCTCTCTCTGGCAAATAAACACACTTTTTAAAATGTCTGACATTTATTAAGCAGTTGGAAATCTGAAGCCTGACTGGTGCTTAATGAGATTAAGGAATTATTGTCAATTTTTAGGTTGTGATAATTATATTTTGGTTATTTTTAAAATTCTTCACCCTTTGGATAGACACCTAGAAATGTTTACAGGTGAAATGCTGTGATGTCTGGGAGGGGACAGCGAGGTGTGGTTTTGGGGGAAACTGGCTTGTTTTTGAGTTGATTCTACTTGAAGCAGAGTGATGAGAACAGGGGTTCCTTCATAGGGTTCCCTCATATGTATGTGTGTTCATCATTTTCCACAGCAGGAAGGTTGCAAAAGAATGTCCACATGAGTGTGCACACACACACACACACACACACACACCACTACTGACTTGTATGTGCAGACTGTAGCTCTAGAAATATTCTCAAGAAGTTTATTATTCTGGTCGTCTATGGGTGGCAGAAACTGGGTAGCTATGAGCGGGAGGGAGTTTGGGGGTTTTGTTTGTTTGTTTTTTTAGTAAATTTATACGTATTTTTCAAATTTTGGACACTCTGTATTATCTATTCCAAAAAATTAAGTTTAATTCTTCGAACTGGTAGTCTGGCTCCACTATTATTAGCCGTGTGACCTCAGGCAAATTTCTAATATCTTTAAGCCTAAATTCTCCTCCTATAAATTGGGGATAACGGTGTCTCCTCCAGGAGATGAGAAATATGAAACACTAAGCGTAATGCCCGAGACATGGTAAACTCTTGGCAAGTTTTGCTCTTCCTACTTTTACTAACGTTGGCTGAGGGATGGGGGGACCCGGGAGAGGGAACGAGAGAGCGGTCCTGGGCTCAGGCTGAAAGCTCAAAAAGAGACACGCTCGTGTGTTCTTGGTGTTCGGACAGTCTCGCCTTGATTAATATCAGCTGCGTGAGAGTAGACAGATCGTTATTTATCTTAGAGAAGATGACTTTGGTTGGTACTCTGTCTGGTTTTCATGGGCCTTTATTTTGAAATTGTGGTCTGAGGGCTGCCTCAGGAATTGGAAACAGCTGGGGCTCTCAGCCTCGTTGTGGTCCTGCCAGGGCAATTCTTACCTTTCTAGGTCATTGCATCTGTAAATGAGTGAGTTGGGTCAGAGGACCAGCCAAGGACCTCTGTCTCTAACGTGCTGTGACTCTTTGCTACTTCCCAGAAATATTCAGAAGTCTGTTTCCAACCGTCTCTGGAGGAGACTTAAAATTCATTCATTCATTCAACTGTTCATTCAACAAATGGGTGCCGGGCACTGGAAATTCAACAGTGAACAAAACGTGTAAGCTGTCTGTTCCTGTGGGACTAGCAGGAATATAAACAGCACACAGGGGAACCAACCACCAATCAACAAATATCTAAATAGTTTCTGATCACCTGTACTGTCAGGAAACTAAAAGACAAAAGTGGCATAAAGAACAGTAAGGGGGTCAGGAAAGTTCTCTTTCTAGGGGGAATAAATGAGCTGAGACTGTAATGGTAAGGCATGAGTCATACAAAGATCTGGGAGAAACAGTCTTAAAAAATGCAATTTAAATGCAAAATAAATGACCGTTCTGCTTTACTGCCTGGTGTGTCTACTGTTCAGGGAACTCACAGTACCGTCTCCCATCCACTCCCACAGCCTACGGAATGGCTACATTCGAGGATGTTTGTTACTTTAAAAAATAGCTCATCTAACTTTCCTCTGTGAAATTCTCTCCTTTGATTTAGAAAAATGTAAACGCTATATTTTGATGAGAGATCAGTTTGGTAAACAACCACCTTATTTTATTCTGAAGGCTTTCATAAGAACAAATCCTAAAAATTGTGAAAGACTGGAGGAGTAGTATGTAATTCTCAAGAAGAAAAGGAAAGTCTGTGGAATCTGCTTTTTCTTTTATCTTATCTTACCCTTCCTTTCTTCCTTTGCCCTCAGAATTTTCACCCAGAAAAGAATGACAAGCCCCTATTCCTGATCTCTTACCCTCTCCAGGTCACTTTCCTCCACTCCAGGCAGTTCTAGGGGCACAGACACGCGCATGGGATGGAGCAGGGTCAAACCCCTCTTTCTCAGTCCCTCTTCTGTCACACAAGCACTGCTTCTGTGCACTTTACACAACAGATATGCATGATTTTCATGAATGTACAGCAATTGAATTCAACCACCGGCACATGGCAATGCCAGATCACACCCGGGTCAGACACACAGCATTGCCCCCACCCCCACCCCAGGAATCAGGACTTGGGGACCACATGGTGACATATGTGAACTGTGCCAACAAAAAGCCTTGTCAGCGCCAACTTACTTAGTGGGGACAGAGCCAATCATACTTTCAGGGACCCACAAAAATGTCTTAATTTCATTTAAAACCAGAAGGAAAAAAAAAAACTTTTAGGCCAAAGGAGATGCTTTAATAGATAATATCAATATTTTCATCTTTATAACAACACAGTTATAAACTATACTTTTTTTTTATTTAATGAAGGAGGGGGCCTTTGAAGGCAAAAGAGCCCTGGGCCGTGGGTATTATTCAGGGTTAGTGACAAATACTGCAATAATAAAGTTGCATATTTATTATCTGTAATCAGTAAAGGATTTGCTAGAGGCAGAACATTTTAATCAGGTTATTTTTAAAAAGTCGCTTTGGGAGAGACTATTGGCCACTTGGGGAGAGTATTGTTCTGGCTTCTTCACGGAATATGAGCGTTTTCTCCCAGATTTTCTCCATCAATCCCTCCGCGCCCTTTTTTGGCGTCACTGATCAGACATCTCCCCTCCGTGTGTCTCCGGCATCCTTTCTCTCTTACCTTCCCCCCGCCTGTCCTTTCACATTTTGCCTCCTTCCCTGTCTTTTCCTTCCCATCTTCCCCTTCCCGCGCTCCTTGTTTCCCTCCTTCTGTATTAAAGTGTCCTGCTTTTCTCTGTGCCTTAAGTGACACCAAAATGGAACACACAGGCCCGGAAATCATAATACACGTACAAAACCGAGGTTCCCGTGATGCGGCTGCGGCCGCAAACAGCGCACCTCCTACTCTTTACGAACGAGGAAGTGCGCATGTGCGCGAGACGCGCGCGCCCGTGGTCACGTGTGTGCGGGGGCGGGTGGGCGTGGGCGCATGTGCGGGGCATGTTTGTGCCAGGCGGATTCCACCTGCTTCAGTTCCTCCCAAAGTCTCGCTATAAGTTTTGTCTGGGAAGTCCTCACATGGCTTCCCTTAGAATTATCCTAAAAATGTACTTCTGTGGTTTGACAGCAAGTTGAGAAACATGACAGCCGAGGACACCGAATTCATGGAAGTCGTAAAACTTTTCCCTCCATGAGATGCGCCCTTGAGGTCAGAAAGCTGTAGTCAACTGAAAAACAGCGATTGTCTCCAAGCCTGGGGTGAGTAAATTATCCTCAGCGTTTTTTGCTCTAATCTTGGCCGCAAAGCCAGCACTGTCTGCCTTTGGGGCAGAACTTCGAGTTTGTAAATAAACATGATTTAGACTTTTAAGAAAATGGGGTCGGGCAAGGGTTGGATGCAGGACGAAAGGAAGGTCCTTGCTAAGTTTTTAAGCCCCAGATTTATGAAAATTCTGAAGTCGCTTGGTGCGGTGGAAAGTTGGCTCTGTCACTTGCTACAGTGTTGATGGTTTCCTGGTCATGGCCAGGCCCTGACCTCTTATTCTGGGGTAGTGAATATTCTGGAAATTAGCTTTCTCTGCTCTAACAGTGCACAGTGACCTGAAAGAAGAAATTTGCACCTCTAAATTACTGTGACTACTGTGTTTTCTAGGTAGAATACAAAATAAACATTTTATAATAGTGTTATTCTTTTTTTTAAACATTTTTTATTGATTTATAATCATCTTACAATGTGTCAAATTCCAGTGTTCAGCACAATTTTTCAGTTATTCATGGACAATAGTGTTATTCTTAAAAAAACCTTTTATTTCTTGTAGCTACTTGGCACAAAGCAATTAAAAATACATGACATATAACTCATCTGATATCTAAAATATCTGCTTACTTGAAAATGGGAGAAAAAAACACAAAAATATGGGAGGAGAATGGTATAGGTGAAACAGGGAATTTTTAGGAATTTTTTAAGGTAGTGAACTGTAACAGTGGATACATTATGCATTTGTCAAAATCTATTGAACTTCATAGCAGAGAGTTAACCTTATTATATGCAAATTTTAAAAAACTGTTTAGAAGGTTAGAGGCTCCCAGGATGGAATGCAGACCATGAGAAAAGAATCTAACCCTGCTACAAAGATAATACATACCCTCCTTGGAGGGGAGGGAGAAAAGGTGCTGATCTGATAACTCTGGAAAAGAGTGGAAACTCTTAAGACTAAAGGCAGAAGAAGGGTTCATAAGCACAGGACTCTGGTTGGAAAGTTGTCTCCCATGGGGATGTGGGTAAAGAATTCTGAAGCCACAAGATGTGTTAACCATAAGGTCAATGTCTGAGAGACAGTGGGAGCCAGGTTTCACACTGTTGGACTGGAAGGTTATGGGCCAGCAAGAAGAGGAGACTAGAATAATCCATGCTGGATGCCAGTATGAACTCGGGGTTAGCTTAACTTAGATGCAGATGGTTGCATGCTCAGGTTAGTAAACACACATAGCTTCCTCTGTTTGCTGGGAGGTCCTAGAAGAAATGACTCCTCAGTAACAGTAAGCACACCCAGCTGAGATCTCGTCTTGGTTTCGAATATCATTCTCTGATGGAAGGGAACAGGGGTACTTCTAGAAAGGGCTGAAACAGGAAATACACACGATGAGCCTAGAGCATTTTGTAGTGCTAAAAAGCAAGGATGGGTTGCAAAACAAAAACTCCCCCAAAGTAAACAAGCAATCCCCCCACCCAGCCACACACATGCACCGATGGGGGTGGTCCAGGGACCCAGGGGCCAACTGAAAGAGTTCCTATGACCAAAGCTTGAGTAGTTTGAGCAAGAAAATAAATAATGTAATATTTATTTATGCATATTTGTACAAAGTATAATATAAATACCCATGAGTCCATCCTGATGTAAATTAATAATTGAATACATTTTTTAAAACAGAAGAGAAGAGACATACTTCCCAAGGAGAAGAATTCTGAAAACTTACGTAGATACTCCCTTCTCAAGGAGGCGGAGTGTAACTCCCATCCCTTAAATGTGGGCCGTGCGTGGAATGACTTCCTTCTAGGACGGCATGGAAAGGGGAGCCCGCAAGAGACTCTGCAGTGGAGAGATCTGATCAGCACAACCTCAGCCAGGTGATCCAGGTCAAGACCAACGTAATCACGTTGATGATCCATGCCCTTGACGTGAGTGACGAGACCAGCACCTTTCCTCTGGGCTCTTCCCCCCGAAACCCGTAACCCCAGTCTGACCACAAGGAAAACATCAGACAAACCCACACAGAAGAACGTTCTTTTAAATACTTGACCTGTGCTCCTCGAAACTGTCAAGATCATCAAAAACAAAGAGTCTGAGAAACTGTCACAGTCAAGAGGAGTCTAAGGACACATGACAATTTTTAAAATTGAATTTATAGTTGGTTTACAATGTTGTTAGTTTCAGGGGTACAGCTTAGTCATTCAATTACACATGTATATATTCTTTTTCAGATTTTTTTCCATTATAAGCTACCTCAAGGTACTGACTATAGTTCCTTGTGCTGTACAGTGGGAACTTGCTGCTTATTTTATACATAGTAGTGTGGGCGACGTGACAGATTAATGTGATGCGGCAGCCCAGAGGAGATCCGGGAACAGAAAGAGGACATCAGGAAAAAAACTAAAGAAATCTGAATCAAATCTGGACTTTGGTTAACGATGTAACAATACTGGTTCATTAACTGCGACAAATATTAACAATTGGATAAACCAGATACGGGCGTATGGGGCTGTGGACTGTCTGCAACTTTTCTGGAAATCCAGAGCCATTCTAAAATGAAAGCTTTTTTTTAAAAAAAAAAAAAGGAAGCAAGAATACTGCTTGTCAATTCTCTTTCCAAAATGCAAAAACTCATCCCCATGCTCTAACCTTGCAAACAGGTACACAGACCCTAAGAGCCCTGGTTGGCTCTGGCCTTCCCTTTCTTCCCAGAATTTCTCCTTCAGCCCTGGAATCTGCAGCAGCTCCTGTTCTCTTGTAAATGACCTTTGTTCGGCGAACTTCCAAGATTTTCACAGCACAAAGTGTCTTCTGACTGAGTCATCTGTGATGCATCAGCGGGCACCGTGCCCCCACCCCATCTGTATCTCATGGCCAAGGCCACCGTGACCTCACCAAGCAGGCGATCAGGCCCAGTGGGCACCATGCACCACGGCAGCTGGTTCCTCGCTCAGTACAATGGCCTGGTTTTGTAAACATGATCATAAAGCCATCCTTTGGGGGCGGTTTTATCATTTGGATGCTTCTAGTGTTTGGGCCTTCCCCTGGCTGTACGTGGCGCGGGCCAGTATCGGAGGAGTGGCATTGGCCACACTCACCTTGCCAGGTTGGTGAGACTGGAGGAGCAGCAACAATCCTCCCACTCTCCTGAGCACGGCGGGGGTGTGTGGCCTGGGACAGAGCTTCCCAAACTATGTTCTGTCCATGGCGATGAGACCCCACTATAATGCGTGTGCTGTAAACACCTGTGATTAGGAAATTCATGCATCATAGCCTTCTCTTGGAGTTTGCACCATATGTTTTGACCCGTGGGAGGTGCAGAGAAGCCTGGTAGTATAGATGGGTTGAATTTTCTTTTTCTACAGTCCCTCACACCCACTGAACTCTTTTACTGTGTGTGATGTGTCCACCATGGACCCAGCAGAAATTCTAAATCTAGTCAAGGGCTGGAGGCCAGGCAGAAGGTGGGAGGAGGTGGAAGTTTGAAGACTCAGTATCTAAAAAGCAGACGAAAATGTTGGCCACCAGCTGCTCATAAAGCAGTTGGAAGACTGGCATGGGGCGGGGGCTTTGCCTGGCTCCCAGCAAGGCCAGCCACAGCTGGCTGGGTCACCTTTCCCCTGGAGGGGCAAGTGTTGGGGGCGGGGGTGGGAAGCCATGAAATCGTGTTCTCCAGATGCACGTGGTGAGCTCATCGCCAGCTCCAGCTCTTCTGCTCTGAGGAAAAGCAGGACAGGTCTGGAAGGGCCGTCCCTGCTATGGCCACTGCACGCCCAGTGGCTTCTGGGGCACGCCGTGACCGCAAACCTCTCCAGGAGCCCCCAGCTCTGTGCTGTTTGCTGGATGGGGGGAGGCCTGGAATGACTTCGCTTTCCTCCCTTGAGGTTTTCCAATCCTCCTGGGAGGTGATTGGCTGTCTTTCTGGGATCACTGTGTTTCCTGAGATAAATTAGTCCTTGAATTATCTGCTTAAGAGGAGATAAGAGTGGAGTGTGTGTCTGCCCAGATCCCAAAGCTGAGAAGGAAAGCAGACCCTTTCAAAGCAGCCGCAGGGAGACTGAAGTGTAAATGCAGCCGGCGCTTCGCCTGCTAGAAGGTTAAGCCTGTGGTGTTTTACAGGCAGAGGCATAAATAGTTCTAATCCCTCTCTTGGGTCGATTTAAAGGCCTGGGGGACGGGGGAGGATAGAGCTCAGTGGTAGAGCCCGTGCTTAGCATGCGCAGGGTCCTGGGTTCAACCCCAGCACTTCCATTAATAAAGACATAATAATAATAATAAATAAATAAAAACCTAGTTACCTCCCCGCTCCCCCAAAATGAAGCCTCAGGGACAAACACAACTCAGAATGAAGCACAGAGCCGAGGTCCCAGCACGTCTGAGGGCATCCGCCTCACCTGAGACTGGCCCTTCCGTCTAGATCTGATTCTCCTTTTGTGTAAACAGTGTAACAAATCCACAGACGTCACGTGACAGTTATTTCCATAACCAGATCCACAGTCAGCTTTTTTGATCTGGTTATAGTCTAGTTGCTTCACTGAATGATTCAAAGACAAGTGTATTCTCTGGTCTTTGTCCTTGTAGAATGATTTGCTGTCATAAAAATGTATCTTCTGGTGGATACTTATTTTGGAGGGCAGGAACTAGGGAATGGTATCTCAGCTGGCGGCCTTTTCTCAGCCCTGGCTTCTCATCTGTAAAATACTTGATTTCAGATCACTGGTCCCCAGAACTGTGAGAGAATAAATTTCTGTTGTTGTAAACCACCGAGTTTGCAGTAAATGGGTTCCAGCGGTGCCAGGAAACAAATTCGGCCCTGAGGGTGGGGAGATGGGGGTTTGATCAAGGATCCAAAGGAGGACCCAGCAGCAGGGGCAGCCTGAGATGAGTGTGGGAAGTCTGGGTCCAGGCCACACAAGGCCTCAGAGACCCTGGAGAGAGGTCTGGGCTGTTTTAAGTACAGTGAGAAGCCACAGAAATGTTGAAAGCAGGAATGGCAATGCCCTACGTTTTATAAGGAGCCCACTCGCGTGTGGAGAGGGAACAGAGGCAGGAAAGCCAAAGCGGAACAATGAGCATGAGTTACTCGCCCCCTGGACGAGGCTGGTGGTGGGATGATGATGGAAATCGAGACGTATTGGGTAGAGGAAGTTGGCAGGACTTGCCAGTGGATTGGATACGGCACTAGAAGAAAGAGAAAAACCAAGGATGGTCGCTGGGTGTCTGGTTCAGGTCGAAGGAGTGGGTCGTGATGAAGGCTAGAGGGAAAGCAGGTTTGGACCCGGGGATGAGACTCGAGTTCGGTCTGGAACATTGACGTTTGAGATGAGCACAGGTCATGCAGAGAGGAATGTCGGACACGTATCCAAACATAGAAAGCCACAGCTTGGAAAAGATGTAGGTGAGAGACTCCGTAATTAAGGAATCACTATAGAGATTGTATAAAGCTTAGATTCCCGAGTGGGACACAGAGAAGACAGCTCAGAACTGAGCCATGAGAAATACCAGGAGATGGGGGAAAAGAAGATAAGCCAAAAAAGGAGACAGAGGAAGGCCAGTGAGATGGAGGGAAAGCTCAGAAAGGATGCTCTCCCGGAGGCCAGGAGAGGGTTGTGTTTGCAAGAGAAGGTGTGTCCAACTCCTGCAAATGCTGCTGAGAAGTCGTATCAAACAAGGCCACGGAACTGTCTTTCTGTTTTGGCAACACAGAAATCTCTAGAGACCTTGCCTGAAGCAGTATCAGGCGAAAATGGGAGGATGGACCCCAGAGTAGGGCGGATGACTCACGGTAAATTCCAGTTGGAATGAAAGTAAAAACGTAATAGCAAAACTATAAAAACAGCATAAGCAGATACTGGAGAATGTCCTTTTATAATCTTGGGGTAGGAAGGCTTTGACAGAAACACGAACTCAAGACACATAAAAGTAAATACATCTGACTACACCATCAATAATTTAAAGCTTCTATATGATTTAAAAGGCCATATACAAATTTTAGGGGAAAAATGAGCTACAGATTTTGATATGCAAATACTGTACATTTGCAATATGTATAATAGAAATGGGGTTAATATTCAGAATTAATAAAGAATTTCTGTGAATTAATAAAAAGGATAAATAGTCCAATAGGAAAATGGGCAAAAGGTACAAAAAAAGCATTTCACAGAAGACAGAAACCAAGTGGGCAATAAATACATGAAAAGACATTCCACTTTATTAGTGATCAGAGACACGCTTGTATTGGGTGGCACTCTCAAACATGGTGGTCAGGGTGGGAGTGTACATCGGTGCAGCATGGAGGCAATTTGGCAATATTTATTTGCAGAATCCACTTTGAAATATGTGCTCAGAAGCACGTACATGTGTTTGGAAGGTGGTTCGTTGCTGCACTTGGAATAGAGACATGCAGTCAGGGCATCAGCTTTTCTTTCTGGAGTTGTGAGTCCTCTTGCAAACTCACGCACGATTCAGTTCCTTGAGGGCGTAGGACTGAGGTCCCGGTTTTATTTTTGCTGGCTGTCAGCTGGGGGCTGCTGTCAGTTCTGGAAGCTGCCCACCACCCCTGGCCACGGGGCTCCCTCTCAGCACGGCAGTCCACTTCTTCAGGGCCAGGAGGAGAGTCTCTCCAGGAGCACTGGCGAAGATGGAGTCTTAAATCATCTCAAGGAAATTATTAATACAGTCATGGAACTTACTCTGGTCTGGTGTGAAGTAAATAAGCCTTTGATGATTTTCTGCTTGTGAACTTTATTTTGTAGGAGATTAGAAAATACTCAGTTGTGCGCTATCAGTACACTCTGTTCTTTGTCTTCAACTGCTAGACGAGACTGACTTACAGACCCCAACGCTTTACCTTTTGATCAGACCGAGGGGTGGCCAGAATGAACTATACTAAGCTATGGAAAAAAAAAAAACCCAACAATAGTCCCTGAAACACTAGGCTTCCTGCTAGCTCTCCGCCCCGCAGCTACTTGTACAAACATTTCCGTAGCTTCCTATCTCCCGGAGAGCGCTGGGAAATGCTGTGAAAGCAAGTTGTGTGCAGGGTTTTGAAACCTGGGTTGTTTTGTTTTTCTTCCTTTGCAACGTGGATAAGCTCACGGATGATGTAGGCTTTGATTAGGCCTGAATGGGACCAGCAGTAAAAATACATATAAATATGTGCATACAGGACTGGGATTTCCTGCAGAGTTTGTCATCTTTGGAACAATCAGCGTGGAAAATAAAGGGACCCCCATCCCTACTGTTCCCTGTGGCTACGATAACACAAAGCTATGTTCTTTGGACACTTTCTGCTGCCCCAGCAGTCCATAAGAAATTTCCTCTTTGTCATTAAGCCACCATCGTGAGCAAATTGTTTTGTCAGTTGGCCAGGACCTCTGGATACTCCAGCGTCACGTTAGCAGGAAGTCCAGCTGCGTGTGAGGAGGCGGGGTGGCCGTGCCTTAAAGAAAGTTTCATTTTTGTTTCAAGCTGTCATCATCTTTTATTGGGTTCAAACAACATCAGATGAAGACATATCCAGGGGTGTTTCTACATCTGGAACTTGGCTGACCTGCTGAGGACAGTCAGGGCGACTCCACGGAATAACCATGGAAAATGGTCAGGAACCCATTCTGAGAGCCCAAGAAAAGAACTCTTCATTATACCAAGATGCTCAGAGAGTCTTAGATCCTGTGACAACCCCACAGGGGCCCCAGGAGCGATCAGACTCTGCCACGGGCCCAGCGCTCGGCACCTCCCCCAGCCGTAGTTCATCTGCTGCTCATGTCTGTGGCCTGGGCCTTGCCCAGCATCCGCTCTGGCAGGAAGTACACATGAAGTCTCACCAGGACTTGCTGATCCATTGTATTCACATCATTGGTGCTGCCTGTGGCTTCATTTGCTTAGCTCTCTGGACTCCCCGTGTGTCCCTGGCCAGTGTTAACCACCTGGTCCTTGGTCCTGCTTCAGCCACCGAAGCCCTGGTTCAGCCGTGCTCAGGACCAGCTGCGCCTGGTGCTCGGATCTCGGTTCCATCACCTCTCCTCTAGCCTGGTTTTTGATCTTTGGTTGTCACCTTCTTCCTAACCTTAAACTTTTAGGGCCAGACCATGGTCCTCCCCCAGTGCCCACTGACATGCAAAGCCCACCTGCTCGCTCAGCTGTCCACTTTTAAAGCAGAGTACCCTTACCCCATCCTTGACTGTGCCCTGCCTTCACTCAGGGTGAAACCCCAGCTCAGGGAGGGAGTGGGGTGAAGGGTGTGGTTCGACTTGAGATGGGATGAGCAGGAGGATGGGGATGGGAGAAGATGAAAATCTGTTGGCTCCATTTCCTGGTAATGTACAAAGCTGGACATTTAATGGTGTGGTGAGAGCTACAAAATAAGTCTGGATGTCAGAATAAACTCATCAAAAAGATGGAGTCAAGATGGCATTGTAAAAATATGTGTTCCTGTTGCCCACGTCCTGTGTGACAATAACCCTTACAAGGCAACCTTAATGACTGTCATTTTGTAGCATTCTTGAGTTTAAAGAGCATCTTTACGTCTCATATTTAATTGACTCTAAAATTGTAAGGTACACTTTTAATGTATGTTTTAACACTTCTGGAATCTCTGTGCATCTTGCAGTCATGTTTGGCAGTCACTATAGGCCAGGTGTCAGTTGTTACCTGTTGTCATTGCTCAAGCTTTAAAAATGCCAGGGTCAAAGTGGACAGCGTGGTGGCAGCAGCCTGGAAAAGTCCTGGGGACAGCCATCTTGTAGTCCCTGGGGGCCAAACACTGGTGGGGGCAGAGGGGAGGGGACGACGGTGAACCCGATGGGTCTGGCAATTCTAAGAGGAGAATTCAAAAGAAGGCAGAGTCCACGTACTTGTGGAGCCGGCTCAGGAGGTCAGTTCCATTGGCTTTCAGCTCTTGGATGGATTCTTTGAAGAAGCACTGTAACGTTAAAACAACTCTTCATGGCCCAGAGGACAGTTTATGTAGTAAAACACATCTTTCAGCAACTCTGAGTTAAGAAGCAATTTGGAAGAGTTAGAATATGAATGTGAAGATGTTTCTAATTTATTTCTCTTTTCCTTTTTATATGTGCATGTATATTATAAAATCAATGTATAAATAAGACTAAAAGAACTCTTAATACACATCAGATAACAAACTCTCCATGGTAGGAAATTACTGTCTCTGTTTGGTGGTGTTTTTACTCTCTTAAGAAAGGTGCACTTTTTGGAGCATGAAATGTGTGTTCCATTTGGTCGCTGAGAGGTAGAAAACACCGTCCTCTGGCGTGGCCCACTGGTCCTCCTTTTGGTGTGATGTGAATTCTTAGTTGGTAGGATTTTGCAGTGATGTGTCCGCTTCCTTCTGTCTGGTGGATTGATTGAACTGTGGCCACAGAACATTCCATATTTTTCCATTTCAAGATGCACACATGAGCCACCTTCATCAAGATCCAGGTTGATAAATGCTTTTCAAATCATCGCTCTTTGTAAGAAGCAAAGCTCAGAGATGGAGTAGTGACAAATATATCAGAGTACAAAGCACCTGCCAGTGATTGCGAGGCAGCCGGGCTAACGCGGTGCGGGACTATCTAATTGCTCAGCTAGCAGCCTCAAGAAATGTAGGGAAAGTAGGTGAGGAGGAAAGGTCGCAGCCAGAGCTCATGGAAATCAGATTTGGTGGGACCATGAATACCTCTCTTGAGTTCACAGTGCTCATGCCAGGATTTGTTGAAACCACAGCATTCAATACCTGCATCCTTTTGGGGGAAGGACTGGTGTCTTATTGTTATCAGCTGTAATGTGTATCCATTTTCCTTCCCAACGGCCACTTGGTTTTCTTATTGAGAATTACATCTCTTGTTGAGCATTTTCTTGGCCAGAACCACCCCCCCCCCCCACCAGCTCCTGCCTCTTTCTGCCTCTCCCCACTGTGGAGGCCAACGGACTTCCTCCATCTTCCTCTGGCTACAGTCAGGTTGGGCCAGTGACCTAAGCTTGATCAATCAGACACTTGCTGTTGGAGACTTTGGGTTCTGTGCATGTGCCATAGGGAAGGAGGGGAGTGTCAGAAGGTGGCGCCCGTCCCTGCCATAATGATGTCTTGATCTCACTGCTCCCGCAGCAACATGACCCTTCTCTACAGGTCTTTCGTGTTTCTTGTCATCCCAAGACTGTCCTTTCAGTTTCCGACCAATTCTGAGAGCCTCACACAGTATCCCCTTGATCCCTTAGTGCTTCAAAGAACCAGAACCAGTCTCTCTCTGTTACTCGTAACCAGGAACCCCGACTGTTTCGGTAGCATCTCCTATGGGATGAATGGTACCAGGATGGAGAGGAAGCCTGCGGAATACTTCCCAGAGCATCCTCTTTTGTGTGTCATGAGAGGGAGGAGATGAAGGCATGGAATCTTTCTTTGGAGATCTCGAAAAACACGATGACGTTGCCTCTGACTTAGGGTGGTCCTGCCAGAAGGATGCTGGATGTGACCTTTTATGCTTTTCTTCCCCAAGATCGGGTGCCTGGTGCGTGCTGCCAGAGTTCCGCAGAGGAGTGTAGGCTAAGAACACAGAAGTCCCTCTGCCCAGCAGCCTCCATCCTGTCTTTTCCTCTCTGACGTGCCAAAGGCCAGAAAGCCTGATTTGTTTAATATTTTAAAATGAAACTTCCTTTCAAGGTTCTGCATGTATGTTAGCCTTGCCAGGCCAGGAACCACTCCCCACCCTCAACAAAATCATACAAGTCTCTCTCTCTCTTTTTTTTTTTTTTGGCAACAATTTTGGTGACAGGCAGACATGCACCCTGGAAGAAGAGGGTGAGGCATGTGTACACATTTATTCATCATTCAGAAATGGGTCCTTAGTTGATAAAATGATACTGGACATTCCATTGTATATTTAATGGAAGCAGACAAAACAGAAGTGGCCACCAAGGGCATATCTTAGAAGAAAGATCAGTCTCCAGAGTTGGGTCTCTCTCGGTGACCTTGGCGATGCACACCGGCCACATCGTCAGTGCAGGAAGGTCCAGAACCGCCCGTGTCTGAAGGTGGTGTGCGGGCTCTCAGCCGTCCTGCTTGCACTCCTCTCTGTGGAGCTGAGGGCTGTGGTGGAGGCTGCTGTCATAGTGTCTTGAGTCCCAGTCCATTTGACTCTCTCACAGTTGTGCTTCCAAAATTCCTCACTTCCAGATCCCCAGCAGGAGAGCCCAAAATATGAACCACTCTTCCAGCAGAGGTGATACGTTGGGCTGACGACATACTTTTTATGTAGCTGGCCAGCCTCAGCAGGTCTAGGTGAGATGCTGAATTGGCCTCAGAAGCACTCAGCAAGTGATGATAACGTCATCCCGGCCAAAGAGTGTCCAACACACTGGCCATACAACACTTCCTCCTTTTCCTCTGTGTTAAACGCAGTGGGTATAAGGAAATCTTTAAGACTTGCCCTAAAATGGGCAGGAGAAACGAAAGCAAGGTGCAAAGGTGACTTACTCAGCGACGAGTGTTTCTGTTAGTTAGGTAGAAGCTAGTGAGAAATTGAAGATGAGCACTTCCAAAAAGAGGGGAGAAAACGTAAAGGAACTGGAAGCTCGAGGAAAGTGTCACAGGTGAAGAGCAGGGCTAAGACCGTCTCTGGGCCACACGTCAGAGTTTCACACCAGGGGATTGCTTTTGAAACAAAACTTGATACCTTAAGCCCCATTGGCTCCCATTTCAACTTGGGAAGGGTTGGCAGGGAGATGAAAATGAGGCTCTGGCCCCGGGTGAAGTAAGAGGGATGGCGGGGAGTGGAGGCGCCCAGCTGGGAAAGGGCTAAGGTACCTGAAGGGGAGGGTGGCGGCGTCTGAGACAAACACACTCCTTCTCCAGTTGATGCAGAGCCCTGGTCCTCAAATTTGATGTGCATGAGAGTTAGCCTGGGGGCTTGTTACCGCACAGGCTTGCATTTCTGTTTCAGTAGGTCTGGGCTGGGGCCCCAAAATTGGCATCAGCTGCTGGTCCAGGGACCACAGCTGGAGAACTGCTGACCCGGAACCCGGTGTTGGCTGTGTGCGTGGGAGGCAGAACGTGGAGGCTGGAGATCCCTGCTGTTCATTAACACCCAGGGCTCTCCGACCACCTGGCTTGCAGACTTAAAGTCCGCAGTGGGGTCAAATGTTACAGGTCTGTAACGTCTCACGGAGTAAGTCTTGGAAGAAAGTCAAATATCTTTCTTGACTCTCTAGAACGTGCTAGAACTTGTTCCCTGCGCAGACAGTATTTCTGCACGTAGGAGATGTTAGAACTTTTCTCCTGGAGACTGGAAAGTAGCATATCAGAAGAGAGGGCAGGCATCTTGGAAAAGTCAGGTAGAAACGAGGAACTGTGACCTTCAGAGCAGAGATGGTGGAACCATTCCGACAGTTCAGAGCAATCTTGACATTGTCGAGGTGCTGGTAACAGCCATCCGTTGGTCTCAAACTCTGGCTCTGTCTGCTCCTCCAGGCTGCCCTGGCCACTGCTGGTGGCCCTTGTGGAAACTGACACAACGTTGTAAACTGACTGTACTCCAATAAAATTTAGAAATTATAAAAAAAGAAATAGCCCCATGAAAAATTTTCCTCCAGAAATTAGGAGCAAGGTGAAAAATTTCTTCTTTCTTCTCCCACAAACTTATTTCATTCCTGGTTCTACATAACTCAGGTGCTTTGTTTTTAGCCCAAACTGCAGGAAGTCTTAATTCTTTCAGTCCAGCTTCTTTTAGTGTTTTTTTCTGCCCCATTCCTCACCCTCTGTGTATCTTGCTTCCTATCTTGGGTCTTGTCCCTTGTTTGGTATCACATCTGTTCTGGGAGGAGGAAGGATGTAAACTAGTTGATTACAAAATAAACCAGGTAGTTCCTGTACATAGTTCAGCTGACTGAACAGACGTGTCTCTTGTCTCCTTGTTATACTGTGAATTTAAACAGCAAATATTTAATCTGGCTCCTGAAAATAAGTAATATTTAGTATGTGCTGTTAATTTCTTTACTGCTTAATACATGGGGACCACCAATAATGCAAAGATTAACCCGAACAAGAAGGTATGCACTCTTAACTTTCTCACTCACGTTACTTCCTGATAAAAGACGTTCACAGCTTCATCAATGAAGCCATGTGTGTGTGTGTGTGTGTGTGTGTTCCTTCTCAAGGATGCCCTACCTATATTCCAAGGCACAGTTTGTGTCTGTCACCCAGCTGTTCGATTATTCATTTGACAGGTTTTATTGACAAACTGCTATATGCGAGGCCCCATGTGAGAGTAGGCTGTCCAAGTTTCAGTTTTGTCATGGTCAAGTCTTTCTTCAAAGCCTGAGGGTGATGAGTGGCTGGGCCATTCACTTGTTATTTGGTATCTGCTGTCTGGCTTTGTAAATTGCATTTGTAAATAAATGGCCTTCTGCATCTCCCATCAGAGTATAGTCCTCTCTAGAGCCGGGATCTTATCTAATTCATCTGTGAAGCCCCAATATCTACCCAGTACACTGACCTACACGTATTAGGTTCTCAATAAACGGTTTTATTAATATTGATATTATGTCATCCTGGTAATTCAAAAGAAAATAAATGGGTATTACATGGGAAGTGAAATTTAATGCCTCCAGACTCAGAAAAATTCCTCCTGTGAACATATTCAAACATATCCAAGGCTCAAGATGGGACAGTCCAAGCCACAGACTAGCAAGGACGCAGGGAAAAATCCGACTGTGCCCCAGTGGGTGAATGGACGCCCAGCCCAACACCACATTTAAACAGCACAGCCTAGAAAAGCATGGTGAATGTGGCGACGAGAGTGCTGGCAGTGTCCCTCCAGAGAGCGTACAAGCACGTCATGAACAAAATCCCTACTGAGCACTAAGTGAAGCAGAATTTACCTGGTATGTTGGCCAAGGATCTGCCATCTTGCAAAGGAAGAGGGATGGAGAATCAGTTGCCGAGCAAAGCCCTGTTTATCTCAGTGCAAAACTGATCACCTGGGACGAGCCGTGGTATTTGGTTAGGAGGTGGATGTGACCCCAGATATAAAAATAACTAATTACATCAATTTCTCCCAGGAATGAATAGCTAGTCTCTCAATGTGTATAGTGTCCCAGCAGCCCAGGGTCCCCACGGACCCCAATGCAAGGACTCACAGAGCACCTCCTAGCAGGTTTTTTTTTTTTTTGGTTTTGTGGGACCAGCCCCAAATCTCAGCAGCTCTATCTTCTAAATGCTGAGAACTTGACTGGACACAACTTCCTCTCCACCCTGTTAATTCTCAAACTTGACCTACCGTCAGACTCACCTCCTATAACTTTTTCTTTTTTTTAAAGCAGATTCTTGGGCCTTATCACTGGAGATTTTGATTTAGTAATCTTTAAGAAAAACTTGCCATGTGATTGTGGAAACTGGCCATGTTCGGGGCCCACTGGTTTCCATCTCTTTCTTCTGCACTAACCTCTGCTGGGAACGAAGCGGTGGGAAGGAAGTGTAGCCCCTGATCAACCTTCAGTGATGAATTGCTGGGAAGACAGAACTTACACATATGAACAAAGAGAGCGTAACCACGGTGAGACGGGAACGCTCGGGTGGATTTAGATGCTGCATTAAGACGTCCAGACTGGAGAAGGCCACGTATCCCCGGCGAGAAAACAGCGTCAACAAAGCCACAGAAACAAGACTGACTGAGGGGCAAGGAGGAGGGCCAGCTGGCCGGGGTGGAGGGGACGCAGACTGGAGTTGGTGGAAATAAATCTGATCTATGGCTATTTAACAAGTGGCTGTGTAATTCTTTTTGAAAAACAATGCTCAGAGACAGTGACCCAGTGGAAAGTGTGACTTGAACCAGTAATTCTCAACCAAGCTGGAGTTCCAGGACGTTGTAATTGTCGGTTTGATTTCAACCATGTCCCACTTTCCCCCTCCCTGTCTCTCCAAAGAGTTCATCAGAATGGCATCCAGGCCCCAAGCAGTCAAGGTTTCCCTTTGGGAGGCTTTGCAGATGCTTCTCTCAGTCCTGACAGGACCTAGCCCCTCACACTGCTGGCCATGGCTTAGGAGGTGTACCTAACAGTTCCAAAGATGGACTTTGAACCAGGCATAGGGCTGAGCGCTGGGAGGCAGAGTTAAGTGTCCTACCCCAAGGGGTTCATCCTGCCCATCAGGTTTAAGGATGAGTCCAAGTTTGGATATGAGTCTGGCATCTTGGACAGGCTCAAAAAGACCTTAACAGCTCCAAATGGTGAAGGACGATGAAGGAAAGGATGAGCCACTGAAGGAGGTCAAGAAGAGACCCTTTGGTTGAAGTGTGGGGTCTCTCATTAGTCCCTTTGACTGCGGCCGTGAGGACAAGTATGGGACCAAGACTGACCAGCGAGAGGACGGACAGAAGCCATGAAGCAACCTCTCCCTCAGCTGCAGCATCAGCGAGAATGGTCCTGATCCGCTCGTTTCAGCGGTGGCTTGGGTTTTTAAGAGCGACGTGCAGAAAACAAGACGTTAAGAACAAGAAGAACTCAGGCAGATAATTGAAAGGAGCCCTGGAGAAAAGTGAAATGAGTCTAATGCTCTTCAGGAGAAGAAAAGCCAGAAAAGGGAGCTAACATAGCATTTACACACAGGAGAGTCATTTTAAGGAGAAAAGCACCTCTCCGTCTTCAGGTGGCTTAAGTGAGAGGAAGTGACTTTGATTTCCAGAAGAGAGGTTAATTAACTCACAAGGAAAGCTTTCTGACGTGAAGGACTGTTCCAGATCAGACAACTGAGGAACTGTGGGCTCTTCTTTCTCAGGGACCTTTAGGACGAGGAGAGGCGGACCTGGGTCTGGAACAGAGAATTCTGGCAGGGAAAGGAAGAGGGGGGTGGACGACGACCTTAAAGGTCCATCCAGCAGTTTGGGCTCCAGCATCCCACAGAACGAAGAAGGTGGCTTTTACAATAACAGCAGCAGCCAAGACAAACCTGTCACTTAGGACTCCCCGTGAGCGGATTTCAGCTCCAGCTGTGGTCTGTGTTCACTCCTTTCATCCTCGCGACAAGTGAGGCAAGTTACTGCAGATCTTCCTCAATTTAAGAAGAGGTTCCATCCCAATAAACCTCATCTTAAGTGGAAAATATCGTTAAGTCCAAAATGCATTTAATACAGATAACCTCCTGAACATTGTGGCTTAGCCTCGCCTCCTTTAAATGTGCTGAGGACATTAGCCGACTGCTGGGCAAAATCTGCTCACACAAAGCCTGGCTAACAATACAGTGCTGAGTATCTCACATACTTCACTGACCACTGAACTGAACATAAAAAGCAGAATGGTTGCTGGGTCCAGAGGCATGGTGGTGAGGGTACCGGTTATTTACGCTCCTCAGCCTGCAGCTGCCCGGGAGCTCAGCCTCACGGCTGCCGCCCAGTCAAGAGGAGGTACCATACTGCATCTCGCTAGCCTGGGAAAGATTGAAACTTAAAATTAGAGAATGGGTAGACAGCAGCAATGAGGGTGAGCAAGAGAGGGCCTGGAAGATGGGCAGACAGTGTGGTAAACTGATGTGACCCTCTGGCCCAAGGACCTTAACATTTTGGGGAGGCACCAACCTTTGGAGAATCAATGAAATTATGCATTCTTTCTTCAGGAAAAATACACGCCCACCACACATACCCACAGCATCTTGCCCACAGTTTCAAGGGGTTTTCACAGGCACCCTGAAGTCAGTGAAGTATGGACAAGAGCCCCACAAAGGATCCCCACCCCCCCAACACAGCCAGACACCCTGTCCCCACGAAGGCAGGCAGAGGGCTGGGGCTGCCCAGTCTGCCCTTCTTCCTCAAATGCTTGCTTTTAAGTCTTGCAGTCCCAGGTGGAACAGACTACTCTGGTCTGGTGAACAGACCTACGTTAGGTTCTAGATCACAGTTAACAGCTGTGTGCCTTTCCCCAAGACACTTAACCTCTCTGAGCCTCAGTTCCCACATCTGAAAAGTGGAGATAATGGCAATGTCTACCTTGTGGGATCATCTGAAGATTAAATAAGAAAGTGCACAAAACACACACACACACACACACACACACACACACACACACACACACACACACACACACACACTTGGCACGGTGCTTAGCATACAAAGTGCTCAGAATATAGTAGCTAGGAGAAGTTCCTGTCAAAAATCACCATCCACACAGTGATCATTAAGTGGTCAGGGCTTGGGAGTAAGAGGCAATAGGGGCCATCAGACTCACTCCGGGGGCAGGCGTCCACCTATCCCAAACTCCCTGCACTGCTCTGCAAAGCAGCAGAGAAGAAGCCTGCATCCTGTCTGATGACTGAGAGGATGGAGGTGTGTGAGAAAACCTCGAATCCAGGGGGTGTAAAAACCAGAAGCAACGCAAAACTCAGCTGTGTGCCTGGTAACATCTATCGACCCAGCAGAAAAACTCAAGAACCTGACTGCAGCCCCACTTTGCATTCTGCCAGGGAAGCCGGTGAGACGGAAAGATGGGCCGCTGTGAGATTCCTCCCCACACCCTGGTGGCCGCACCCCCCGAGTCCCACCCTGCACTGCGATGGCTCCTATGGGATCCTCACGAAACCTCAGGCAGCAAGGAAATTCCAGATTAAGCCATTAAGACCTTTTCCTCGGGCACAATCCACAGTATTCCATTTAAAAATATTTCTTTGACAGCATCCACCCAAACGAGCCATGTGTCTCCCATTCTCCCTTTGTTTTTAAGACAGATGCATGTGTGCAGGGAGCAGGGAGGGGAAGGGGAGGAAGATGGAGGAGGGAGGCCGGAGGTGGGGGGACCAATGCGGTCTTGATGAAGGGAGGAAGGCCGCAAGCATCCTTCCCACCTGGCCGTTCAGGTACAGAATGTCCACTTCCTAAGTCTAGGGGGCAGTTATGATTTTTGTGCCTCTGGCTTTCTAGATGGACATTTGGCAGTGAGACCCTTGGACTATACATACCTATAAAACAACTCCAGGCTGGACCAAATTCATCTATCTTTTCGAGAGCAAAATCATTCCTCCCTGCTGTCAGCAGGAACAGGATGAGGCCAAGCCTCAGCTGGTGCCAATGTCTGAGCTTGGAAAGGCGCCTCCAGCTGGCGGCACACACGGGTCACTCGGAGGGAGAGGCTGGTGGCATATGGCCTGGAATTCATGGAGGAGTGGGGCACTCATTCATCAAAAACACGCATTTTGGGGGAAAAAAAGGTCAAAAATACACATTTCACTCTGGAGTCTGTTAGAAATCTGCAGTATGCAATCATTCTTCTGCCTTGAAAATACTGTTGGACACAACCACCAACGGGGGGAGAGGGGAGGCCGTTCACTGCTGCAGGGGTCTAACCATGGCCAGTCCTTGAGCTGACAGGTCCTCTGCAGTCCTGTCCTGCTGGGTCCCCAACTAGAGGAAAGATGCCTGACTATTCAGCTGTCAGTCTGCCGAGCCCTCCCACCCTGCAAATTACATTCTGTGGATGAACCATTTCCACACAGCTCCGTTGGTCCTAGACAGACCTGGGAGCTCTGATGTGGAGACAACAGAAACAGGGCCAGGTTCATCCTCAGACCCCCTCCTCCATCTGCGCAGTGGACCCCCGTCCCTGTCATCAGGGGCAGCAGCGGCTGGGCCCCACTGTGACCCAGGCTGCCAAGGAGAGGGAGAGGCCGAGATGGCAGCTGAGGTCCCTGGGCACTCGAGAAGAAGGAGTAAACACGCCAGCCAGGAAAAAGGTGGGGCTGCTCACTGTGCAGCTCAGGAAAGGCTGCTCTGCTTTGAAGCCAGGAACGCGGCTGGCGTCTTCCCATCATGGGGCAGAGTCTCATTCTATCCAAGACGCTGATCTAAGGTCCAGAAGGGACAGATGCGGGGACCGAGTGCTGAAGCAGGATGGCCTGGAGGCCTGGGGGGCAGCGACCAGAGATGCTCCTTCTTCACAAAGGCAGGGACATCACACGTACACACATGTGCACACACACAGACACACACATATATATATATATTCTTTTTTAGATTCTTTTTTATTTAAGTTATTACAAGCTATTGAATGTAGTTCCTTGTGTTCTACAGTAGGACCTTGTTGTTTATCTGTTTTATATACAGTAGTGTGTATCTGCTAATCCCAAACTAATTTAGTCCTCCCCTCCTTCCCCTCAGTAACCACAAATTTGTTTTCTGTCTCTGTGAGTCTGTTTCTGTTTTGCAAATAAGTCCATTTGTGTCATTTAAGATTTCATATATAAGTGATATCATATGATATTTGTCTTTCTCTGTTTGACTTACTTCATTTGGTATGATAATCTCTAGGTCCATCCATGTTGCTGCAAATGACATGATTTCATTCTTGTTCATGGCTGAGTAGTATTCCATTACATATATATGTATGTATATACACACACACATACATATACATATATATACATACACATACATACTACGTCTTCCTTATCCAGTCATCTGTTGATGGACATTTAGGTTGCTCCATGTTTTGGCCATTGTAAATAGTGCTGCTGTGAACATTGGGGTGCATGTATCTTTTTAAATTAAGAGCTTTCTCTTGATATATGCCGAGGAGTGGGATTACTGGATAATATGGTAACAGAAGTGGTTTTGATGATTTGTGGAACCCCTATTACAGGCCAGGCATGTCACTGGATGCACTACATAGATTACCCCCCATCCTCTGACTCCTTGATGAATGGGTTCTACCATTTTCACTTTGCAGTCAGAGAAATGAGGGCAGGGGGTGCCTAAGACGCACATTCAGTAAAAGAAGACCTGACCACGTCTGTCTAAGTCCAGAGCCCACGTTCTCCACCTCAGAACTATCCCAATGTGCTGGGAGATTCCGACCGCCCTGAGATGGAGACGTGACAAGATGTACCAGCGCAGCCCAGGGCGTGAGGGCCAGGAGATGCTCACAGTGTAAAATCTGTTTCCAATTCAATCTGATAACAAAAATTTTTAAATATGTTATCATACACTGAGTTGCAAAACAAAACAAAAAAATGTTTCCAAATGCCAGGCACAACCACCAACTTCTCAGAGCCTTATAATATCAAGTTGCCCTGGTATCTAAATGTAAAAACCCAAGTGCAGAGTGGAATCAGCCCCAAAGCAATGAGGGCTCCCCTCCCCTCACCGAGGCCACTTATCTAAAAAACATCCTTTCGTTGGAGGATGAACTGAATGGTTTTTAAGTTTTCAAAATGTAAAACTTCAAACCAGTGGGTGTCAGAAAGCTGCCCACAAAAATATCTTGCCCTTAAACTGATTCCCAGCACTGTTAGTGTGGTCGCCCAGCAGGACACACTTGTGTGACAGACACCGTTCCAAGGCGGCTGTGGTCACCTGCTCCTGTCCCTTGGTGGCTGTGCCTCCTCCACCCCCACCCTGAGGCTGGCGATCTGGTGGGGACACTGTGACTTATTGCAGTCAGATGCTAGCAGCAGTCTCGGGTTGATGCCATGTGTGTGTTTTCCAGACTCTGCCTCCCGCGGGGCCTCAGTTCACACTAAGCTGTAGACAGTAACAGCGCCAGGCTGGTCAAAGATAACATGGCAAGGCCAACTTTGATAACTCTTTTTGATAATTCCTCCAATCCAAGAGCACCAGACATCTTTCCATTTCTTTGTATCATCTTCAGTTTCCTTCATCAATGTTTTACAGTTTTCAGAGTATGGATAACCTCCTTGGTTAAGTATATTTCTAGGTATTTTGTTGTTTTTGATGCAATGGCAATGTTTATGCCAGTTATAAAATTCTGGGTTTTTTTAATCTTTTGTCCCTTTTTTAACATTTTTATTGATTTATAATCATTTTACAATGTTGTGTCAAATTTTAAAATTCTGGTTTTTGAAGTGAAAAGAAAAAGGAAGTGAATGAAGGGCCACAAATGGCAAATGTCCTTCATTCTTATGGGTGAGTTGTGTTCCATTACATATATGTGCTGCATCTTCTTTATCCATTCATTACTGATGTGCACTTAGGATGCTTCCATATCTTGGCAGTTATAAAGAATGTTGCTGTTAATAGCGGGGTGTATGTATCTTCTTGAATTAATTCTTATTTTGTGGCTGGCTTTATTCCTTTGCTAAGGAATGTATGTTTAAAAAGCTAAAGCTCTAAATGTTCTTAGAAACAATGAAGAGTATATATACATAAATTCTAAAAAAACATGTGCAGTATGTTATGTATATGTATTTACATGCAATATATTGTATATGTGCAGTCAAATTGTAACAATTCTATCTAATAAAACTGAAAAATGAAAAAAAAGATGGCAAGGCCAAACTCTGTCTTTAAAAAATTAAATCGATAAAGTAAGAATCTCCACGGAGGGCCCGCTGGGCACTTGTAATCCTGGTGCCGCTCTCCCCGGATGTCACCTTCCTCTTAGGGCTGTTCTAGGCCAGCCTATACCAGCCTGATCTCTAAAGCTCTGACCCAAATGTGGGCATAAACTCCCTCCATCTTCTCCCTCCCACATAGTCGACAGCCCTGGAATATGAAACTAAGTTTCTGGACAACACAAGAGAAATAGACAAAGAAACTAACATACAACCAGACCATCTGGCATCAAAATACCATCATCTCATCCTTCCCAGGGTGCCTGCTTCTTTGTCCTGCTCCCTGCTGTCCCCAGAAGGCCAAGGCCATCGCCTGGAAGCATCACTGGTGTTTAGGAACCTCAACAACCAAACTCCTTGGAGGAAGAACCAGAGAGACAGGAGTTCCCTCTCCCTCATGTCCAAGGTCCCCTTGCTCTCGTCCAGGCGGTCCAGTGAGTCACTCTTTCCTCATCAGGTCTTCATGGAGCACTGACCACGGCTGAACATCTGGATGGGCTCCGAAGACACAGTGCTGGAACGACCACCTATCTGCCCCTGTGGAGCTATAACCGGTGGTCCCTGGGGTTTCTTCACAAGTCACTGGGGGCCGTGCTCCTGTCATGAATAATTCTGATGCTTCCACAAAAGTTTCCCTTGGTTACTGACTTGTGCTCACTTCAGTCTTTGCCCGAAGGGTCAAACTCTGATTTTTAACCCTCAGAAAGAATTCCAATGGCTATTTTTGTTTGGATTGGGGTGGCACTGATGGGCCGCTGGATGGCCTCAGTTTCTTTGGGTCTCTGTATCAAGGGCACAAGACACCCTGGGAGAAGAGGCTTTTTTTTAAGTATGTTTTGTGATCCTTCATTGCAATGTATTAAGCATCACGGCCGTACATGCACCACAGACTTGCTCTCTGGGTGTCTCAAGGCTCCAAAGGAATCCCTCGGGCCCTGGAAACGTGTTGTTGGACATATGCTACCCCGTGATGTTGACAGGACATCTGTGCCCAAACACCCCACACTCCAGGCAGTCTGGTCGGGGCCAAGACCAAGGAAGCACTGAGTGGTGTCAGTTCAAGTCTGAGACCAGGGATGAGGCTTATGTCAGGGAGAGGGGTGAGAAAAGGGTCTGGAAGCCAGAAAAGCCAAGTCAGACCTGGAGAACGCATCCGAGAAAGCCTCCTAGTCCTGGGCAAGTTGGAGGTCTGCAGGGCAAGGAGTCAAGATGAGGGACCAAGCCTCCGTGTCAGCAGAAGACAAGTTGCAGGATGATGTAGGTTGTGGTGCTGAAGTGGCTGCCACCTCAGAACTGCAAGAATCTGACCCCGAGGCTGGACACGGCTGCCCTTTAATCCCCCTTTGCGTCTGGAGAGACCAGCCCCAGTTCAGGAGGTGGCAGGAGGGGAGCACGGTGCCCAGTGCAGGGTCAGGGCTTCTCACGTTTAAGCCCTCCCCACACCGGCCCCTCCCCTACAGTTCATCCTCAAACCCTTAGCTCTGTGCTCAGCCCCTTCCCCGCCTGGGCTCCCCATCACCACGGGGCTTCCAGAGGTCCCAGTCATGCCCATGGCTTCCACAAAAGAGAAAACATAAAGCAATAATGGACACCCTTGCATTCTACTTTTTTCAAGTTTCTTACTATAGTTTCTATGAATTTATAGCAAGTTGTAGCTAATATTTTCCTGTGTATTCTAGAATGCCCCATGTTTCATTTTCTGGCCACCAAGAGGGTAACTCCCCATGGGGTTACTAATTACTATATTATTACATTCAAGAGACTCTGCAATTTTTTTTTTTTGCTTATTTGTTTTGTCTTGTAATTAGATGTGGAGAATCAATTAGAAGAGTTGTGATGTGATCTTGGGATTTTCTTGAACAATCCCTCTGGAAGGTGAAAAGATCAAAGCACCAGCAAGATACAAACATAGGATGTAGCCGTGGCCTTCGTCCCCTCACACCGGTTCTCAGGTTGTGGTCCAGGAACCTCTGAGAGTCACTGAGACCTTCCCAGGGAGTCCATGGAGCCAAATGATTGTTTTTTTAAATTGATGCTAAAATGTTATGTACCCTTGCCACTCTCTCGACACTCACTTGGAACCCATGGTGGGCAAAATCACTGGTGTCTCAGCCCAAGCCAAGGCAGTGGACCAAACTCCCCCAGCAGTCCTCATGTCCTCCAGCCGCACAGACCCAGAGTAGGGCCAGGGGCAGTTTCCATTAGGGCAGTGTAGATGAAGAAATGAATATTACTAATTTTATTACATTTCAAACACTGAATATGAGGAAAGGTCCATTCTAAGTGCCAGAAAGACCAACAGACTTTAATGTAACAGAGTATTCAGAGTTCACACATACGGTTTTGGATTCTACTTTGCAACTGACCTTTAAAGAAGCCACCACTTGTTGAGTTTGATATCAGAACAGAAGAATAGCTACAATTATCTGAAAAGACGAGCAAAATGCTGAAAAGGGAAGAAAGACTCTTTTCAAGCTACTGTACCAGAGATTCAGTGTCATCTAGACATTAAAGACGTTGCATACACACACACACATATAAATAAATGCCATGGAATACTACTCAGCCATGAAAAAGAATGAAATAATGTCATTGGCAGCAACATGGATGGACCTGGAGATCGTCATTCTAAATGAAGTAAGTCAGACAGAGAAAGACAGATATCATATGCTATCACTTATATGTGGACTCTAAAATAGAAAATGATAGAAATGAACTTATTTACAAACCAGAAATAGCCTCACAGATAAAGAAAACAAGCTGGTTACCAAAGGGGCAAGGGGTTGGGAGGGATAAATTAGGAGTTTGGAATTAACATATACACACTACTAAATATAAAGTAGATAAACAACAAGGACCCTGTATAGCACAGGGAACTACATTCAGTATCTTATAATAACCTATAATGAAAAGAATCTGAAAAATAACATATGTGTATGTGTGTATATATATATATATATATATATATATGTATATGTATAACTGAATCACTTTGCTTAAAACCAACACAACATTGTATCAACCATACTTCAGTTAAAAAAAGAGAGTGAGATACAGCCAACAAGAAGGCTGCCCAATGGGAGATAAAAAGACCCCAGTTCAGAGACAACTTTGCTCTAGAAGGAGGGACTGTGCGCGGCCAAGGCAGCTCCAGGAGACCCAGGAGGAGGTCTCAAGATTGAACAAGGAAGAAGCATCTCCAGTCACTGAGGACCCTGTTTTTGATCAGCCACCACCTTAGTTGTTCAGAAGCAGCCGCAGCATGGAGGCCAGCGTGCTAGGCCTGGAGTCGGAAAAGGCGGTTCCTGCTGAGCACATCTGAGCAGGTCCCTCCACACCCTTTGGCTCCAGTGCTTCCGTCTTTCAGTAGTGGCTGGGAGGGGGGCCACTGCTCAGTCCTTGGGGATGAAAGTGAAAATGAACGTGTGTTATTCAGCCCCGATGGGAAATCCTCCGTGTTCTTGTTTCTCCATAGGTCCTAAGGATCACGAGAATTCAGTCTCACTGGTTCCTCGGTGTTTATTATTTTATTCTTTTTACTGAGCTTTCCTTCTTCCATGCCCCTCTCTCAGCAGGCCCCCGGCCCTGGTAATCAGCTGCCTCTCGGCCCTGCCTGTCTGCCTGTTGTCCTCACGGTATTACATGACCTGAGATGGAAAGGAAGGGAAGGGAGGAATATTTACTGTTGTACAAACGTCAGCTTGTTTTTTAAGAAAGGTAATTTTATGAAGAATGATCCGCCTCTCAAGGTATCACCTGAAATACCGACTCCCACACCACGTACAGCCTCCCGCCCCCGCCCGCCCCCTCTCCGCCTTTGTGACTTTCACGTGGCCGTGAGCACCGCGGAGACACGTGATCTGGTTCTGCTAATTCTGTTTAAGTCCGCTATAAACATTCCCTGGTTGCTACATCGCCTTCGTAATTGTTTTCGCGAGTGGCTGTAAACTATTCCATGGAGGAAAATGTCTCGTGAGAAAACAGTTTTATTTCTGGGGGACATTTAGATTTACCTTAATAAATAATGCCACAGTGAATACTATGGGTGTATAGCTTCTTTCCCCATATGAATTAGAGGGGGAAAGCCTTTATAATTTTTTTTTCCCTAAAAGCCAGGCACAGTTTTCTAAATCCCCCGTGTATTTATCAGCTTTCACTGACCCATGTCTGCATCTTGTTTTATCCTCATGGGACGTTCTGGTCTGTGCAGCAGGGATTTAGCTGCTGGCTTCTGATTGTGATTTTTTTATCAGAGTCCCTTTGAACAGTTTCTTATTCTCTGAAAAAGCCAGAAGAGTTACGTAGATGACCTGATCACACTTGCCTCCTGGTGTCAACTCCAGAGAAGTGATATTGTCCAAAGCCATAGGAGGAATTCTACTCCACAGGGTGAAGGCGCCCTTCAGAGAGTCCCACTCAAGCCCTGGGAGGGGGTGGTGGTCCTTTGACTGGAAGCAGAAGTAGGGTGGACGGCTGTATCAGTCAGTGTCTGACCAGGAGGATGAGAACCACTCTAAGCATTAAAACAGAGGACATGTAATGCAGTGAGGTGGCCACACAGATGATGGAAGGAGCTGGACCCAGGGGCTGAGTCCCCGCAGAACTGCAGTCACAGACAGAGAGACGCAGCCCTGCTGGAGATGCTACCCGAGGCGGAGAGGCGGGGAGAAGCATCCTGGCTGCTCCCTCCCTCCTGCCACCTGGGCTTCCACTGGTGCCTCCCCTGGGTTGAACCCAGGTGTCGCAAGAGCCTGTGACACACAACTTGCAGGGGTGAACCCGTCCCCCCCAACACACACACCTCCTGTGATACAAAGAAAAGGGGAAAAAGGTGAGGAATGAGCCCGAAAGCACACAAGCCAAGAATCGGCACAAAGTCACATTCCAAACAGCACTGGGGCCAGAGAGAAAACTCCTCAGGAGAAGCTAGCTAAGAAAGAAAGCATGGGAAAGAAATGGTTTCATTTTAAGTGGTCCCCACCTGTCGGCCATACACATCTGTGTTCCTCATCGCGGCTGGGCTCTCTAGCTAGTTTAAGCCCACAGATGATTTACTCAGGGCCATCAGTAGGTCCCAGAATCTCTGGGAGACCAGGGTTGGGCGTAGAAGCTGCAGGACCTGGAGCACAATACACGTTATACGGGGTGTGGGGAGGAGGGGGGCTGGCTGTTCCCACAGAGGAGGGCGGGACCCTGGACTCACGCAGCCGAAAATCTGTACCAGACACATAACTGGCCCTCCCCGGGGCTGCCCCTGAGAACTGAAGCCTCCCTGCAAGTGGCAAGTGGCACTGACCTCCTTCCTGTCCAGCGGATTCAAGCCGTTTCCTGGTTTTTGCTGAGTTGAAGGCATCTGACTGCCCGGCCTGTGATTCATGCCTGCACCCCAGCTGCAGAGGAGGCCGGAGGAGAGAGGTCGCTGCTGCTTCGGGGACGGGCAACTGTTAGGGTCTGAATTGTGTCTCCCCGCCACCGCCCACTCGTGTGTTGAACGTGGCTGTATTTGAAACAGGGCTTTTGGGAGTGATTATAGTTAAATGAGGTCCCAAGTGTGGAGTCCTGCTCTGATAGGGTTGGTGGCCTTATCAGGGGAGGAAAAGAGAGAGATCTCTCCCCACCAGCACCAAGGAAAGGCCACGTGAGGACAGCGGGCAGGTGGCTGGGCGGTCTGCAAGCCCAGAAGGGAGCTCTCACCAGAACCTGGCTGTGCTGACATGCTGACCTTGGACTTGAAGCCTCCGGAACCATGAGAAAATCCACTTCTGTGGCTTAAGTCACCCAGGCTGTGATGTTCTTTCTAATGGCAGCCTGAGCAGACAAAGATAAGGATTCAGCGTGGGAGGGCCGCCTTCACCAAAGGAACTCTGTTCTCAAGATGTGGGGTGGCCACGCATGCGATGGTCGTCCAGCAAACCCTTTGTTCACTATGAAGTGTCATCAGGTCTTGTCACACTCGTGACTGTTGAAAAGGATACAGATGAGGGCGCCGTACCAACGCCACGTGAGCGGATGTTGCCCATGATGCCCAGGCCCTGACGGGGCCAGTCTGCATCCCTCAGCCACGTGACAGCTGTGTCCTCTGAGGGGGCCCCACCCCCAAAACTAAGCTATCATCTTCAAGTGACAAGGAACTTAGAAAACATTCTTTCTCCATTCCGCCCAATGCCACACCCTTCCAAGTCTCCCGGCGGCCCTGGTGGTTATAAAGGTTGTCATTTTCTTACTGCTCTTGGTGTACATTTCTACCATGAGAATCTTCTTCCACAACCTCGGAGCTAGATGAGCAGCTAACAAAGAACATGTAAAAGTCAGCCCCACTCAGGGGCGAGGGTTAGAAGGATCGGGCCAGGGTCATCGCTGAGGAAGACTGTTTAAAGAAAGCAGGAGGTGATGCTCCAGTGCGCTGAGACAGGCCGAGTTCTTTCTGTAATAAGTGTCCCCTGGTATGTCTCCTGTTGTATTAGGTTCTGGGGATAAAAACTTGAGCAAGACATTGTTCTTGCTCTCAGGAAACCCCCAGTCCAGTAAGAACGGGCTCACTGGGCAGTAATTACAAGAACTACGAGAGAAGAAAGGACAAACATGGTGAGAGCCTGGAGGAAGGAGTGGCTGCTGTGCCCGGGGGGAACCAGGGACGGTCCAGGGACAGGACATGGAGGGGTCTGGAGGGCGCTTCCAAAGCTTCGATTTGAGAGACCAGTTGGATGAAGCCATGATCACTTCTTGGGGCTAAAGCTAGGAGATTTGGGGCCATGCAGCTAAACTGGGAGGGAGAGAAGGTGCATCCAAGAGTTCCTCTGATGAGCAGATCAAGGAAATCAGAGGCTTAGGGCCCAGACACGGGGTTGGTGGTATGAGTTTCTTCCACAGGGCGATCTTCAGAGATCATCGCAAGATCCTCTTTGTTCCGTTCTTCCACTTCTGAAAAATGACACGATGCAACACGGAACAGGATTCTCCACTGGGTCTCGGCCACATCCGCACCACTGCGCTGTGGTGGTACCTGGGCCGCCGTCGGCGATGGCCCATGGGAGAGCGAGCGCGGCTGCTACCAGTACACGCTTCATTTACAAAAGCAGGCAGCTGTCTGGGTTTGCCAAACCCTTGCCTGAAACATCCAGTTAGAAAATGCAGTCAGTCTTTTACTCCTGGTTGGTGATGTTGGGGTCCACTTTTAGATCGTGTGGGGAGGGGTGGGAGGAAGGCACGGGGGGCCTTGGGCAGGAAAGTGAGGTGGAGACGGAGAGGCCCTTCCAGCTCTGGGGAGAAATGGGCAGTGTTAGACCGGCAGGTCTGAATCCTTCTCTCCCGGTGGATCACCTCCCGGCCCATCCTGCTGTCCACCTGCGGCTCCGAGCTGCCTGGCTGTGCCCTGGCCTGCTGTCCACCTGTGGCTCCGAGCTGTCTGGCTGTGTCCCGGCCTGCTGTCCACCTGCGGCTCCGAGCTTCTTGGCCGTGTCCCGGCCTGCTGTCCACCTGCGGCTCCGAGCTGCCTGGCCGTGCCCTGGCCAGAGGCTGCTGGGCCATTGTTCATCCCCGAGGTGACTGTGCACAGGATGACTCATGTTTTGGTCCAGATGCACCTCAGGCTCCTTTGAGCTGGAAGAGTCTCAGGAAAACTGACTTACGAGCCTGCTTAATGGGAGGTTTTTCCCAAGTGGAGGTAAACCCCATCCGCCTCTGGGACGGGCTGGCTGTACAGGACCGCTGGCCGCCTCAGCGGTTGCAGAGTGAGCTGTTGATTCTGTGTGCGGTAAATCCTGCCCCCTGCCCAGTCTAAAGGCGGCGTCTGTATAAAGGTGCCCAAAATACTAAAGAGGGGATCTCCAGCTAAGGTCCAAGCTGGGGCTGGAGCTTTGGTTTTAAGTTGTTTGGGAAGTGGGGACACACAAACACTCACACACACTCTCACACGCTCACTCACACATGTTAATGTCCCTAACTACGTAATTCAGAGGAGTTATCCCCTTACCCTATAACCTCCTAAGGATTCTCGTGACACTGATTGGGTGTTTTACACAGAAGATTGGACTTGATCATGCCCCTGGGTCATTCTGGACTTTTAAACCCCCAAAAGTCTCCTGACTTAGGGGGGCACAGCTGTCCACAAGTGTGATATTCTCCCATCTGAGACCCAGTACTCCCCATGCTGGCTCTGAGCTGGTTTTCCCTTCAGAACGTATCAGACAGGGCAGAGCGATGTGTCTTTTTTTAGAAAAGACTGTAAGTGTCTTATCTTACGCCTCTGGAATTTGCCACTGTTATTTAACCTCTAGTTTAGGAAAAGTTGGTTTGAGGGCTCCTCCGACATCCCGAGCTCTGACATCAGACCGACGAGCTCGTTTCACTCGAGGTGGCTGGTGCCTCCGCTTGCCAACCAGCGGACCTCATTTCCATCTCTCCTCCTCCTGACTCGAAACCTTGTGGTTAAAATAACACACAGCCTCTATTCAGAGCTCAAACTGAGAGCTGCGATCGGAGGCAGATTTGGGGTTCCAGGAACTCTCGGAAGATGCAGCGGGTTGCTTTTTATTATATGTCGTTTTAGACTTCAGCTGAGGAGTCGGGGATCCCAGGTAAAGATTTTCTTTCCTCTTTCACTGCTTTGTTGAGAAAATAATGAGGAAAATTGTGCCAGTCGGCGCTGGGAGAAGCCAGCTGCTTCCTAGCTTCTGACTGTTGAACGGGGGCTTGTGTCTGTTTCTCGGGGAGAGGAGTAAAGTGGTGAAGCCCGGCGCTTAGGCAGAGAGAGCTGCGGTTCTCTCTGTTCGTGGAGAAATGGCTGGGGGTTGAGGAGGGCGTATCTCTCAGTGGAGCCGCCAAAACGCCTTTGGGTGCATGTGGGCCGTCCAGGTGGGAAACAAGGGTCCGCTGGTCTCATTCATTCCCTGGTGCAGCTGCTTGGAGGCTGTTCACGTGCCCGGCTCCCACAGGCGCGGGTCCCAGCCCGATTTTGGTGTCTTGTCTTCTTATCAAATAAAACTGAGCTGGTTCTCCCTCCCTTGCTGCTTTCTGCTGGACCAAGTGGATGACCTTACATGCGTCTGTCTGTCTGCCTGTCTGTCTGTCTAATCCCACTTCTAAGTTGTTGTGAAATATAAGCCTACTATCTCATCTTTTCAGATCTTTTAATTTATGCCTTTCTCCTGTCATAGAACATCAGAGATTTGCCTTCTACCTATTTGAAAGATGTGTTCACAGTTTCTTTGAACGCCAGTAACTATGGTCTCTCGAAATAAGAGTTCATTTGCAGAAGCCATTTTGGGGGAAAATTTGCCACCACTCCTCCAGAACTTTTTTATGCAATTTATTTTCTACTTTTGCAGACATCTGTGTCTGTGAAATCTCTCACTGTATCTCGCCATGGCAGGGCCTGGCGTTTATTTGCCAGTTCTCAATCTCTCGCTCTCTCTCCCCTCCCTTCATCTCTCTCTGGTTCTGTCTCTATGTTCCCTTTCTCCCTGAGATCATTGTTCCCTTTAAAATTTTCATTTGAAGAAACTTCCATTCCTGTTTGATACAGCACCAGATCAATCAGGCAATCATTGGTCAAACATTGACTCAAGTGTGTTCTCTATGCTCTGTATTGGAGCAGTCACCAGGGCTGGGGGACTGTTATCCCAGCAGATGTAAACACCGTCATTGGTGTTTATCATGTGTTTTGACTCCTACCTACATGCATGAAGTAATTACCAAATATTACCAGGTGGTGCAAAATGAAGTGCTCGATTTCAAGCTTCAGAGCAGAGGTGAGGCTGCAGCAGTAGCAGGAATTAGCGTCAGGTACTAAGCTAAGCGCTTTGCAATCACCCCGTGTCATTCTTTCAGCAACACTCGTTTCACATGTGAGGAAACAGACCCTTAGAGAGGGACGAAGCCCTGCGTCCCACGGCTGGTGAGGCAGGACTCCAACCCTCCATCCAGGGCCAGCTCCCAGGGTCTGGCAGAGCTTAGGAAATGCGCCTGGAGGAGGTGTCCCCTGGGCTGGCCAGGAAGGGCTGTCCAGCGGGCAGAAGGCCAGCTCTGTGGGTGAGGGGTGGGCTGGCAGGGGCCAGGGGGAGCAGAGCAGGCATTTGTGTCCTGATGAGAGGCAGGCAGGGAAGGGCTGGTCCAGGGAGGCAGAGGGGTTGGAGCAGGCATGAGATGAGGATTCCAAGGAGGGGGCTCCGGCTCAGAGCCACCAGGTGCCCTGCTGTCCCCAGCCTGGGCGGCTTTCTGCCTCCGTAACTACCCCCTCCTGCTGCAGGTGTCCGCCCAAATCTCACCTCACCTGAACGGCTTCCCTGACCCTCCTATTCAAGGAGCCACTCCTGTCTACCTCCAATTAACTTTTTTTTGAAGTGTGGTAAAATTCATGTAATGTAAAATTTAACTTTTTAACCATTATAAAAATGTTCAATTAAGTGGTATTAGTATATTGCTAGTGCTGTGCAGTGGTCACCACCATCCAGCTCTGGGACATTTCCATCACCCCAAGAGGAAATCTTCTTCCCATTAAGCGGCCATCCCCTATCCCCAGCCCCCTGGCCCCTGATGACCACTGAGCTGCCCTCCGTCTCTGTGCCTTTGCCTGTCCTGGACATTTCCTGTAAAGGGAATCAGAATCAGACAGTATGTGGCCTTTGCGTCCGGCTTCTTTCACTTAGCATCAGGGGCCTTCCGCAATGTAGCACGAATCGGAACCAACTTCCTTTTCGGGGCTGAGTGATATTCCACTGTGTGAAGAGGCCACATTCTGTCTACCCGTTGGTCACTTGATGGTCGTCTGAGTCATTCCTACTTTTGACTGCTGTGAACAGTGCTGCGATGACCTTCATGTCCAAGGTTTTCTCTGAACACGTGTTCTCCGTTCTCAGGTGACTGCGTAGGCGTGGGATCACGGGGTCCTCTGGTGACGCAACGTTTAACTCTTTGAGGCGCCGCCAGACTCTCTCCCCGGCAGCTGCACCATCTTCCATTCCCCGCAGTAATGGACAAGAGCTTCCGCTTCTTCACCTCCTCGCCAACATTTGTTACTTTCTATCATAGCCGTCCTCGTGGGTGTGAAGTGCTGTCGTTGTGGTTTTGATTTGCATTTCCCTGATGACATTGAGTATTTTTTTAATGTTTATTGGCCATTTGCCCCATTCACTTTTTATTTCCTTTTCTTGGCTCTGTTTTTCCTTATAGACAAGTTCTACGAGTTACTCCTCCCTGTCACATCCCCTCTTTACTTACTCACTGTCTGTCTCCTCGGGTGACTGAGTAAACTCCCCGAGGGCAGGAACTCTGTTTTGTTCTTTATTTTATCTGCAGGCCAGAGTCAGGGCGGGTATTGTGGGACTAAGTATATATCTGCAGAATAGCTCAAGATCAGATTACGGTTATCTCCCCAGCCCTGGGCCCGGCGCCTCCCTCCCTGCAGGTGGATTGACCTGGAGGCAGCGTGGTGTGGGGTGAGCCACAGCGGGTCCTGACAGCGGTCCCGACCACATTCCCCATCCTCCTCACCCACGGCTGACATTGCTAAGGCAAGTGCATTGTTGTTTTTAAAAGATGCACTGGCCTTGGAAACAGAGCACCCTCGGCCATCCACCTTGCCCCTGGTTTGTGGGGAGAGAAGTGGGAGTGCAGAGTCCTGGTGGGGATGAGCAGGGTCTGAGGCTGTGAGAGCTGGAGCCACGGCAGCCGCACAGAGTGCAGAGCCGGGGGGCAGATACCAGGGAAATAGTTAAGGAAAGTCAACAAGGCAATATGAGTGGCTGGGGTGTCGATCGAGGTGACTTCAGATTTTGAACTGGGAAGGAGGGGAGAGCAGTGGCACTGTGAACCAGGAGAGGAAGTTGGGAGGAGGAGCCTGTCTAGGGGCAGGGGAAGGGGAGGCTTGCTTTATACTGAGTGTGAGACATACAACAAGGGATCTGCATCTGCAGAGGGGTGGGGCAATGAGTACAGCCCAGGGAGCCTGGACTCGGTAGGGACAGGGCTGGGGGGCCTGGTTTGAGAGGTGAAAATAAAGCATCAGAGAATCAGGGAAATTCAGTGGCCAGGCAGAGTTTCTGGGTGTTGGGGGGAGAGGGAAGGAGGGAGAGACAAGAAGAAAGAGAAGGAGAGGAGGAGGAGGAAGAGGGGGAGAAGGGGAGATGCCATACAGGGGACTGCTTCTCTGGTGAAGGGCTGGGGAGAAGAGGACTGAAGGCAGGAGCGGGGGTGGAATGGGGTCTGGGGAGAAACCAAGAATGGGGAGATTTTGAGGCCAAAAAAGGCCAGGAGGTGGAGTGGGACACAGACAAGAGAGAGAAGCAGGGAGGAAGGGAAGAGAGAGAGGGGAGGGAGGGGGCGTCAGGCAGCGAGGGGAGCAGGGAGGGTCTGGGTCCCAGAATCCTTCCCACCTGCTCTGAAGAAGGAACGGAGCGCAGGGCAGGAGGGTGGGGGCAGGAGATGCGGGGGCTGCAGTGTGAGGTGACGAAGCAGGTGCTTAGTATCCAGCCTGGAAAACTTGGGCTTTTAGTGGCTAAAACTGCCTCCCACAGACCCCGGGAAAACTCTGAGGGGACAGACGATCACTACCTCTCCTGCTTCTGGCTGTGGACACCAGGCAATGTGTGTGTGTGTGTGTGTATGAGGAACCGGATGCTGGGGGTGATGGGGGACCTTCTTGTGAGCCTCTCTCTTGCTCATGTGATACTGGTCCATGCCTGGAATCTCTCTCTCTCAGATAAAATTTGCATCTCCCCGTTGCAAAGCAAAGTTCCCCAATCATAAGACTTCTCCAGCTCTGAGCCTGAATAAAGAGAAAAATTCGGAGCCAAATACACCGTATGGACAGCCCCTCCCACCCTCAAATAGGGCTACTGTTATCACAAGATAGGGCTCTTGACATATTTCTGGAACAGAAGCTTCTGACTACGGAGTCTTAGGCAGAGGAAGGGCACCCCATGAGAGGGTGCATATATTGTTTAAATGGTATGGCCAAAAATAAAAACAGAGAAAGCTTTCAGGAAGTTGTCCCTTATGCAATTAAAAACCAGGTAAGCATTTCATCTTCATTCTGAAATGAAGGGGATTTAGGACTGACTTTCTTGGACAGTATGTTTTCTGATTTCATTCAGTCAGTCATTAATTTATATCCGTTTTCATTTAACACATCTGTATGTAAGCTCCCTGTAAGTGCCCTGACAGTCTCACTGGGAGGGAGACACAGGACCTGCCCCCATCAGTCAAGTCCCCACCTGGGTAAAGAGTTAGATCTAACACAGGGACAGAAGCTCTGCAGGCCGTGATCATCCCCATGAACCTCCCCCACCAAGCATGCTTTTGCTTCTTCAGGATGGACTTTTCCTGGCATAAAACATCTCTGTGCAATGATAGAGGACGTTTAGAGCGTTATCTGCAATCATAGTTCTGTTGTTCTGGAACTGGGGTGAAACACAAATAAAGCTTGGGGTCTCAGTGCCCTAGGAGGTTTTTGTCCTGAAGGGAGGGGTGTGTTTCTTCCTAGATGTTGACACTAGGAAATCAGTGATTAGAAAGGTTAGCATAAGGTTAACTGGGGCTGGGGCTGAACCAGGTCAGGGTACAGGATCAGCATTCTGATTTTTGCACAAAGCTTGTAAAATCAACCTTTGATCTTTTGTATTTCTCAAGAGCAGTCATGTCAATGAGCGGCAAGGCTAATTTACAGTCGCAGATGACACAAACAAAACAGCTACCCAACTGGCATTAGCCTTTGAAAAATATGACCTGGGATACTTTTATAGTAGCCCTGCTTTCCTGATTCTTAATTTTCTTAAATCGATAATAAAATTATACTGTATGATTTAGCACATACAAATTGCAGATGAGAGACTGAGCCAGGAAATTGGTAAAAGGGGGCCCTTGGGGGTTAAATGTCACCCGCAGTGAAGGCGGGTGACAAGCACAGTCAAGTTCAACTTGTCTCCTAATCTTCCTTTTCAACAGCAGCCACAGTAGACGTGTCTCCCCTCTGCACCCTCCTTAACAAAATCATTGCCAAATGGAGTGAGCACAGGGCAATACAGCATCACAGTTAAGAGGGTGGATTTAGGAATAAAACCATCCTGGTGGCTTCTCCAATCTGCCTCTTTCCAGCATGTAACTTTCTCTGAGCTTCAGTTTCCCCCATCCGTAAAATCGAGATGATAAAAGCTTCCAGCCCGCTGGAGTGTTGTGACAATTAAGTGAGCTAATGTATGCAAAGCTCTTAGCACATTCAATCACCGTTAACTGTTAGGATCACGGGTAACACATGAATAACAGAATCCGGCTGCCGTTTTCCAGCCGACGGCCACCCCGCCTCTCTACTCTCTCCTGGGAGTTTCATCAGAAAGCCCAGTTGTGATGAAGTTACTCCTCTGCCCCAGACCTTGACTTATCAAGTTCAGACTCCCTTCACGTGGCCTGGGGAGCCCCTCGTGAAGGTGGTTTATTCTCCTCTCCCACCCACAACACCCTCCAGCCTCGTGAGCCCCACAGTCTGGGACCAGGCTCCTTGACCTAACATCTGATTCCCTCAGGCTGGTTCCGAGCAGAGCTGGTCAAGCTAGAGTTCATCTCTTCTAGTCTAGGTCCGTGGTATTTGTTTTGTGCCTTTACTGTAGCATTTACCACTTTTTTTTTTAATGTAATGTTTTAAAGATTTATTTATTCATTAATTTTTTTAATGGAGGTACTGGGGATTGAACTGAGGACCTCCTGCGTGCTAGGCATGCACTCTACCACTGAGCTATACCCACCCCCACCACTTTGAGTTGTATCTCCTGTGTTATGTAGCAGAGTCCTTGAAAATGGAAACAGGACCCTGTCCATATGTCTCCTATAGGATTTTGCAGGCAGTTTTGCACATAACCAAACAGAAAAGGTTGGTTGAATTGAATTGAAAAGTTGACTCTCTGAATGTTTATTGTCAGGAGGTCATTATAGAAATGCTAGAGAAAAGGCTGGTTTGGGATCAAAAGAACTGGATATTTATGTGTATATGTGTGTGTGTGTGTGTTTATGTACACGTGTGTGTGTGTGTGTATAGATTTCCCCATCTGTGAAATAGACATACGACATATGAAGTTCCTTTCAGCTCTGAGTCTGTGAGTCTGAGTTGCTGGGCTTCCTGTCCTTTTAATGCATCTGCAAATATTGTAACAAAAGAATAGTTCATCTTGGTGGAGTCTTGTAGCATGGAGCCCTGCTGCACTCACTTAGCATGGTTTTCTTCCAGCCCATCCATGATGCTGCATGTGGCAGGATTTCCTTCTTTTTTCTTTCTTGGGGCTTAATTTATTATTGCTTTTGATGTTGTTCATAAGGAAAATAAGACACCTTCAATTTCCCAGAGTGTTGTGAACTTAGAAAGAGATGTTAAACTGCGATTTCTAGTTTTCCTTTCTTTTTATTTTTTGAATTAAGTGTCTTCAATAGGGTGCAAAAGCACATTTTACTCTACAACTTACAACTGTGTTTTGGTGATCGGTTGTTCACATGATATTCCAAAACAGAAGCACACTAGGCAGTTTTAATTTGAAATTTAATTCCCTACTGTGATGCAATTTGATACTTTGTAGGCAAATTACAATCTGAATATTCCATTCAATGCAATATGGAAAATAATGTAATTTAGTCTGAGACAGTTGCTTCTGTTTTGTTTTGGGTTTTTTTGAGATGTCTGTTGTTTAAAGGTACACACAATAAAGGGAAGATTTATATGCAAAAAAAAAAAAAAAAACCCCAAAAAACAAAAACAGTAATAACCAGGGCTCTACCATCTGGAGCTGCCGAAATCTGACCGGGGTGGGAGAGCAGTCTGAGGGTGACAGGCCAGCTCACCCCGTGCCTCAGTGGCCTTTCCCAGGCAGAGGCCACATGGAGCCTGCCTGTTAGTTCAGTCCTGCTTCTGAAGTCAGAGCGTCGAAGAGTTTCTCTCCTTCACTGCACTTCACACGTATGGTAGTGCCTCGCCCGCAGAAGACACCCCGTAAGTGTCTCTCGAGTGGATAATCTTCCCTCTCATTAAAAATAACAACAATAGTGCCAGGATTTTTAAATACACTTATGACAGGACTCTGTGCTGAAAAACCAAAGCACAGTTGCCACCAGGAATAATGAACCGTCCTCTATACATTATGCATACATTCACTCACAGAACTGTCACCGCATTCCTGTGGGCAAGGAGTTATAAATTCAGATTTTTTTCCACTGTAGATCGCATTTATCCTACAGCATTACATTACGTGCAGACTTTATCACTGTCTAAAATGATGCTGCATGTGCCATTAATGTTTGCTATACCTCTCCCTGCAAAATGTGGTCTCCATGAAGTTAGAGATTTTTCTTTTACCTTATTCATTACTGTTTCCCTAACACAGTGCCTGGCACATGACAGGGGCTCACTAAATACTCGCTAAAAAAAATGAAATTTATAGCAAGAATCTGGTACTAAATAAGGACTATTAGAAAGGGAAATCACTTAAGCAATGAAGAAAGCTCATTCTAAAGAAGAGAATGAAGCCTGAGGTTTAAGGAGGGGGGCATAGGACTAATGGTAGTTTTTTACTCCTAATTTGTTCAGGGGGGAAAAAATGAAATGAGACAGAAAATGGGAAGCTGGGAATCCCTGGAAGGTTCTGGAAATGATTAACTGAGATCTATGTTTTATAATGTTGTTTTATGTTTCAGAGGTAAGAAGTAGGGGAGGGTATAGCTCAGTGGTAGAACATGTGCTTAGCATGCACAAGGAACTGGGTTCAATCCCCAGTAACTCCATTAAAAAAAAAAGAAGTAAGAAGGGTTGGAAATAAATGTAGGTTTCATTTCCCCCACTTTTGAATACTTTTCTTTAAAAGGGAAAGAATAAGGAATAGAAAGATTACAAATTTAGAGCAAGTCCCTGGAAGAGATGATGGACAAAAATCACATGGAGGATAAATTAAAAATCTCAAAGGACAATGCATCTCTCCCGACAGAGAGAAAGTAAACTCAGAGTTCAGAGGCTATCGGGGAAATCAAGTTAAGGAAACTGAAACAAATCAGGAAAATTGCATCGCTGAGCAGAGAGCCACAGATGACAGGAACCATCCGGCTTGCCAACATGAGATCCGATGGCTTAAAGGAAACAGGAAGTTTGGGGGTGATTGTAGTCAGTGGAGCAAATAAGGGAGAAGTGGGTGGAATTTTAAGGTTGAAGATTTCACGACAAAAAGTTATTGGACAGTAAGAACTTTGAAATAGCTCTCAAAGAGAAGATGAGTCATTCCAAAGAGTTTATAAAAAGATGTGAACATGTTAAGAATTGGAGGATGCTTGTCATCCTGAAAGTCTTAGCAGTAAACCAGAACTCATTCATTCTTTCATTCAGCATTTCTTTTTGGAAAATGTTTATTTTATTTTATTTTGTTTTTTAGTTTTTTAATTGAAGTATAGTCAGTTACAATGTGTCAGTTTCTGGTGTACAGCACAATGTCCCAGTCTTGCACATACATACATATATTCGTAATTCAGCATTTCTTGAATATCAGCCAGGCACTGGGGACACAAAGGTGAATGAATCAGGCCAAACAGAAATCCTGCTTTCCCAGAGTTTACAAGGAATAAAGCAAGTCATCTCACTGATGAATATATGTACATATATTCTAGTAGGTGCTTTGAGCCCAGGAGCTCAGGTAGAAGAGAGAATAACAAAGGAATCAGGTCCAGCTGGGGAAGGGAGGGGTGGGGGTGTAAGCAGGCTGTCCATGCAGTGCCGGTTTGAGCTGGGGTCTGAAGGGGAGAGGGACGGGCCAGTGAAAGGGTCCTTTTAGAGAGAGAATGGCGCATGCAGAGTCCTTCGGGGAAGGATTGTGGCATCTTCCAGAAGCAGAAGGAAGATCAGCGTAGCCAGAGGACAGTCAGGAGACGTGGGGTAAACTGAGGCAGGAGCACTGAGCAAAGCTCCGTCTGGCCGTCCCAAGGGTCATGGTGACTCGGTATTTTATCCCAAGAGCAGCAGGATGTCATACAGATTCTTGCTGACAGGGGAAATGGGCTGCGACCAGCAGCTGGACTCTCCAGACAGCCAGCACTTACCAGTTTGTGTCCACACCATTTCTGTTTTTCCCACTGTTGATGGACAAAGTTCTGGAGGCAACTTGCTCGAACTCTGTCCTTCCTTCTGTCCATCCTTGACCTCTTAACATTTTCTCATGTAAATCATCATCTCTTTGATGCCCTGTCTGAGGCATCAAATACCATACTTTCGAGGTCTAAAGGCTGCTTGTCCTACATTCAGTAATCCTAGACTGTTTTCTACTTTTGAAATTCTGGTCTGTCTCAGCCTTTTCATTTCCGGCGGCTACTACTGTGTCTGCCTCTCGCTTTAATTGGATGCTTCCAATCTGTTGTGAGACGAGTAGCCAGGGGACTAAATGGAGAGGCTTCAGATGAGCTGGAATTCGTGGGCTTTGTGGTCCCCTCGGATGCCTTGTGGGTTCCCTCCTATGTCCCTCTGATGCTCTAAATTTCAGGACGGCTACAGGGAGCTCCATCTAGTGCCTTAGAGCTGTGCTGTCCAGTATGGTAGCCACCGGCCCCAGGCAGCTATTTAAATTTCAATTAGTTAAAATTAAATAAAGTGAAAAATTCAGGCCTTAGTCACACTAGCCACATTTCAAGTGCTTGACGGTCCCATGTGGCCAGCGGCCACCCTATGAGACAGCACAGATCTGAACACTTGTATCACTGCAGAAAGTTCAGGTGCACAGTACTGTCTTAGAGTGTCGGCGGAGACCGTGGACCAAATGGTGTGCATGATTGCCGCTAATATTTTTACACGTCTAGCTGACAGTAACTCCAGGCATGTATCAGCCTGTCTTGTTCCTCTAAGTGCACAAAAATACATTCTGTAAATTATTCCTTTCAGAATTGTTATAATTACTGTAATGTATTGAAGAAATGCTCAGGGATCTGCTATTTCCAGCAGAGAAATGGACCCAAAGCTAATTAAAATTCTACAGTTGCTCCCTGGGAAAATCTGAGCTCTTGCTTGATTCACCTTCCCACAGGGTCTCCAAATAGAAACCCATCACATACGTGTCAGGCAGCCTTAACCATCTGTTTGAGAAATTCCAAGACATCACCCGAGCCTTCTTTAGTGCCTGTCTCAACCTCAGGAAACCAGGTACGTTCCGGAACTTGAGACCATGGCACAAACAGATGCTCATTTTCTAAAAACAAAATCAGCTTGTTGAACTAATGAGCTAGTTACCCTGTGTCCTGAGCTCAGAATAGCAAATGAAAGAAGAAATAGATGGAAGCTATTCCGGCTGCATGTTACATAAAAGCCACGTCAAGGTGTGATGAATAATACATTAGCGATTCCTTGATTTTTATTATGTGCCAGTGTGAGAATGTGGTCTGTGCCTAGAGGTTTCAGTAATAATCACAACAATAATGACAGAGCTTAGACATCATTCATCCCGGTAACAACGTGATGGGGGCAGCATTTCCCACATCTTACAGATGGAGAGACTGAGGCTTGGGGACGGGCTTGAGGCACAGCAGGAACCCAGCTCTGTGTCACATGACTGTGCACCCCCAAGGCCGGCCGCTCGGCCCTCTGCTCTCAGATGCATGTGCCCCCCTTCTCCTGGTACCTCTGGAGGCTGGGGAGGTGGGTCAGGAGGACTCAGCAAGGCAATGTGACAAGGAGAGGAGGTCTTACTGGTCCAAGCTGGTTGCGTCTTTCTGGAAGCTTCCAGACACTCTAGCTTCTCTGCTGACAGTGTGGCTTGCATGCACTAAACCTTGGCTTTTACTGACAGTGGAAAAAAAAAAAGTGGAACAGCAGCAAATTTTTTTCCTGACTGTTGTGGTCAGCTGATTGGACATGACCTGAGTTTCAGAGAGAAATTCCACTTGACAAAAAGCAAATAGAAACAGACAAAACTACAGGAAGTCTCTAGACTGGGTGGGAACAGCCTGTCTCTTGCTCATTCGGTCATTTGTCCTCATCACTGCTTTCTGGGTAAAGTTCTGTCCACGGCGAGGCTGGGGTTTTAGGATTCTGTAAGGTCTCTCCCCTTGAGAACCTCAGCTGCTAACCTGAGTGGCTGTGAAGATGTTCTGAACACCTGTCCTGTACCAGGCACTCACGATCCAAAGATGAGTGAGAGGCGGCGGTTCCTGCCCAACAGGAGCTGGCAGCCTGGCCTGGGGACCAGCAGGTGAGCAGACGCAGGCACACCGCCTTGCACTGTGCTTTGTGGATGTTGCGTTTTTTACAGATTGAAGGTTTGCGGCAACCCTGCATTGAGTAAGCCTATCAGTGCCATTTTCCCAACAGCATTTGCTCACTTCACGTCTTTGTGTCATATTTTGATAATTCTCGCAATATTGCAAACCCTCCACCAGCAAAAAGATGACACTTTGCTGAAGGCTTAGATGATGGTTAGCATTTTTTAGCAAGAAAGTATTTTTAAATTAAGGCATGTACATTGTTTTTTGGGTTTTTTTCTATTTTTAGCCAGAATGCCATTGCACACTTAATAGAGTATTGTATAAACAGAACTTTCATATGCACTGGGAAACTGAAAAATTCCTGTGACTTGCTTTAGTGCGATATTTGCTTTATTGCTGTGGTCTGGAACCAAACCCACAATATCTTGGAGGTCTGCTGATAATAAAAACACAGCGGGGCAAATGCTATGAAACGAGGATATATGAAGTGTAAGTGAGTTGAGAACTAAATGCACACCTCCAAGCAAAATTTCCAAGTTATGGTGGGTCAGATGGGGATACAAGTTTAGAAATAGGATCAGCTGGGGAGCAGGTACTGGCTCTGGTTGGAGCTGAAACAACACAGACCAGGCACCTGGGCCACTGGCACTGTTACTGAGGCCACAGGGCCACTGGCGAGGCTGGCTCAGGACTTCGTTTGGAACAATAGTTTTTAAAGCCATGATTCACCCATGGATAAAATCAGCTGTAATCACTGGCTAGTAAATATCCATCAGCAATACTGAACTGGAAGTGGAGAAAAGGGCCAGGCATCAGAAAGTAACTTCAAGGGATGAGGGCCATGGACTCTCTCTCCATCAGGGGCAAAACTGGGAACTGCAAGTTTGAGGCAGGAGAGAAAAACGGGGGTGTGGACCAGGGAAGGACCCAGAGTTCCAGGGCACAGAGAATGGACATAACGTTTGTCCCAGGGCCACAGGCAAATCAAGGGAAAGGATCAAAGGGACCCAACGAGACCATTGTTCATGGTGCACCAGCCTGAACCCGCCCCAGCCTGAGAGTGGTATCCCTGGGTCCAGCATCCTGCTCAGCCAGGATGGGGGACTCAGTATGCTTGTCTGAGAGAGAGTGTGGGAAAAGGAGGAGATTGGAGACGACGCCACATCCTGGGGAGACCCGGGAGAAGGAAAGCCGGCCAGGCCACGGGGTGGTGAGGATGACAGGGAATTGGTAGGCTGAGTCTGTGAGGTGTGTGTGGGCAAGTGGGAAGAAAGGTGGGAGTGGGTGGCTAGGCTTTATGAAGGCAGGAATGATGCTTTAGTTTTGAGAAGTGGGAGAACAGGTTCTTTCCATAAGACCACCACCCACTCCCCCAGGGCTGCACAGGGGGCGCAAGCGGTGGAAAGGGTCCTCTGCCTTCAGTGGGAAGGTGGCTGTTATATACCGACCCTCACACAGTGACAGCGACCCCATGGTGCCAGGGGTCTGACTTGGTCCCCTATCGCTCCCATATTTCACAGTAGCCCTCCAGGACACAGTTCTTGAATTCTCATCTTGACTTAAGTACAAAAAAAAAAAAAAAAAGAAAAGAAACTGACAAAGCTGAAAAGTTAAATATGAAATATACTATGAGTTTAGGAGGAATATTCTCTGTAGTTGGGGAGACTCAAGAAGATTCTTCCTGTGGCCGCTTGTCCACTGAGATCAAGTCCTCATCTACCTGCTTAAAGAAGCTCTAGGTAGGTACCCAGTGGCAGGGAGGGGTCTGTGGCCCAGGGTCCTGGTCCATTTCTCAGCCTGGGCAAACCTCCTCCACCCACAGGGCCACTAGAAACTGCTGCCCACTAGAAATTTTCTTTTTTCTTGGTATATTCATTATTCATTTGTTCAAGTATTTAAAACTGTCTACTGCACGCCAAGCACTATGCTAGACACAGATGCTATAAAAATAAGATCCTTAGGGAGCCTCAGCTAAGTAGATTTATAACAGTGTGATGTCATAGGCACTCCAGCAGCAAGGAACTCCTGCAACAGTGCCTTGCCAGAAGGCACGTTTCTGGTGGCTTCCTACAGCAATCCCCAAAGAAGTGTCACATGCCTTCCCTGAGAATGGCAGCAGCCCGCTCACACTCAGGAAGTCCTCAGGGGCCTAGCAAAGCACGAGGCAGGAAAGACAGAATCCCACAAAGTCCCGAACTCTTTATAACAAGACACCCAAGCGCCCATTACTGCAAGCGGTATCAATAAACCACTACTCTACAAAAACCAGAGAGTTTTGCGTTTACTTTGGAGGTGCCTATTAAAGAAACTTGGCCTCCAAATACTTGCCTGATCTCTAAGCCAGTCTCTGTCCCTGGGCTTCCCTTGGCTTCAGTGCTTGGATCCCCGAGTGCTGCGATAGTACAGGGTGGGTAGAGGTCGGGAGGTGTCTGCAGGAACACAGGGATTCAAGGCACCATCTGTAAGCAGACACTCATCTTTGGGTTGGCAAACCCTCAGCCTCTTTCTCTGTTCTGCAGTCCTGAAGGTGCCCCACTGCGGGCCCTCTGCCTCTCCCACCTCTCCAAGGCAGCCTGAATGCACCCCGGTTTTACTGACATGCCCACTCTAAGTTATTCAAACTGATGGGGGTGCCCAGATGAGGAAAACAATGAAAATGGGCTTGTAAGTGACTCTTAATACATGGACAGCAGAAAATTGTCGTAGAAAGAGTACGCCATCGGGATCCACTTGGGAAAACCGGAAGACTGGGTATTACCAACATTTAAAGCACGCCCAACTTGAGTGATACTTAGTGTTGGCTAAAGATGGATTCCTTTTACTGCTTGGCCTCAGGAGCTACATGGAGAGCCCATCTAAAAATTGAAACGTATCATTGACTTAACACCCAGGACCCTGGCACATCTGCGGATGTCAAATTCTGTCCTGTATCCTTTCCGTTTTTTTCCAGTTTACCCAATGTTTCTTTTTTCTGTCTTTCCACGTTTACTTGGAGCATTTTGCATGCTTTTCACTTTCAGAAATCCTCGTGCAGAGTCGTCTCTCTTTATGAAAACTTTCCCCCAACAGAACCTTTTCTGTTTCCAGCACCTCCTCGCAAGAGTTGCTGAGCAGAGAAGCAGCAGAGCCTGTGCTGAGGCGCGGACGCTAAGCCATTAGCAAAGCTTGCTCTCCAGCTAAGTGGCTCGCTCTCTCCCAAGCACGGCGCTCACGCTGACCCCGCTCTGAGCCTCTTCGGAAGGACAAATGGTCCTCTGTCATGGGCTTAGGGACACATTTACAAATAGTGAAACCAGGAACATTCTAGCTGCAAGCACCCAGCATCCCACGTGCCGCTCCTGACGCTGTCTATGGAAGGAAGATGCTTCCTTCTTGAAGCTTCTAAGCCGCTTACTGCTCCATGTGATCTGCAGCACTGGGCTGTGTGCTCAGAGGTGAGGCTTTTGCCTGGGATGTTGTCCACGAGCGCACGTGTCCCCAAGAGCCATCTGATGCTTCTTCCCCCAGGTTTGGGAAGCTAGGATATTTCGACCTGCCAGCTGTGGTCTGAGTGGATGGAAGAGGTAGGGTGGTTGTGATGGTTTTGACACCTGTGGAAGCTCCCAGATGCTCTGCTTAGCCTGCTACCCTCTTCCAGGGCCCTGCCATGCACGTGCATGTCTCTGGTCTCCCCACTACTTGGGTCCCCCAACACACAACCCCCTGCCCACCCCACCCTCGTTCTCAGTCTCCACTCCCCTTTCTCTTTTGAAAGGATCCCCATGTGTTGTTGAAAACATACCTTTGATTTTAGCCCTCAAGTATATTGGCGTTAAAGAACTTGAATAAGGTTGAAAATGTAGCTGTTGCTGCCCAGAGCTGATCAAGCCATCTTTCCACATCTCCCACATCCCTCTGGGGACATCTGATGTCTGTCTGCATGTGTTCGTGCCGCCGACTTTAACCATCCTCTCAGCCCTGCCTGTAACAGGAACTTCCTTTCAAGATAAATTTAAACAGAAAGTCCACGATGCTATTCAAATCTCATCCAGAATTGCATCTATTTTTGAGAAGTTTTTTCTTAGCTCTGTTTAGTGATCTTTTCATGATGCCAAACGGCTGTCAGAAATCATATGGCAGGCAGAGCGTACCACAGACGTACCAGTCAGTTGCCTTTAAGTCACCCTGTTGTTAATCCTCCAGAGTTTTAAAGGTTTTGTTGAGCTGGGAGGATGGGGAGATGTCTCGGCACCTGTGGTCCAGGCAAATCGGACCTGGAAAGACATTTATGAGCGTGTGAGGTCCAGGTCAGTGCTGAGGCTTCCACTTCTAATCTCGCCGTGGGGTTGGCTCTGGTTCCCTCCCTCCCTCGACCCCAGTAAATCAATAGCATGTGAATTAGAGCAGAAGTCAACAGACAGTGAGTTGATGGGGGCTCCTCCCTCTGCCTTGTGAGGACACCCCTGTCCCAGGGGCCTGGATGCACCCCCTTTCCTGCCGTGTCTCGATTTTCAGTTTCTGGTTTGACAGAACCTTTGACTGAGCAGGGAAAGGGCTTTTGGAGTAGACCAGGGAACAATCTAGAACGTTCACATTTTTCTTCTCTTAACCACCTCTTTTATCCACCCACCTATCACTGGCTGTCTGTCACCTGTGCAGATATTTCTCATAAAAAGCATCTCAAGCAATTAGCAAGTACGTAGATAGTGTCTGTGATGGGGTTGGGATGCTGATGTGCTTGGACTGTATTTAGTGTAACTTGCTTGGGACACAAAGGAACATACACAGCACTGAAATCATGGGGCTGGGCCCAGCAGCTTCTTGGGTGACAACCTCTAAATGAAAGACCATAACATTTAGTTAAGAAGATGTGGTATATTTATACAATGGAATACTACTCAGCCATAAAAACCAACAACATAATGCCATTTGCAGCAACATGGATGCTCCTGGAGAATGTCATTCTAAGTGAAGTAAGCCAGAAAGAGAAAGAAAAATACCATATGAGATCGCTCATATGTGGAATCTAAAAAACAAAAACAAAAACAAACAAACAAACAAAAACAAAGCATAAATACAGGACAGAAATAGACTCACAGACAGAGAATACAGATTTGTGGTTACCAGGGGGGTGGAGGGTGGGAAGGGATAGACTGGGATTTCAAAATTGTAGAATAGATAAACAAGATTACACTGTATAGCACAGGGAAATATACACAAAATGTTATGATAACTCACAGAGAAAAAAATGTGACAATGAGTGTGTATATGTCCATGAATAACTGAAAAATTGTGCTGAACACTGGAATTTGACACAACATTGTAAAATGATTATAAATCAATAAAAAATGTTAAAAAAAAATAACATTTAGTTAAATAAGCACCGTTAAGTTGAGAAGGTGAGTGTTAACGAGGTTTTATATCCTTGATGTTAACTCCTGGGACACAGACATTCCTTTGACCATTTTCATAAACATAATTGGGAACAAAATACACTGGCCATTTTGAATTTATTTGACACAATCGTGTTTTTCATGAACTGTGAATAACTTTTAAACTGCGGAGTTGATATGTGTGTGCACACACTTTAAAAGCCTCAAAACACAAAAGCCTTGCTGTTCACTGGACAGCTGACATCTGCTGCTCATTTCCGAGTGATTAACTCATCCACGGTGACTTCTCACCCCCCTGGAGAAACCAGACGGCGTCACGGCTACCAAGACGGCAGTGGTCCTCCCAGATTCTAGGAAACAACTCTCCAGTCAATGCTAGATATTCTGCATATTCCAGAAGGGGTTTCCAAAAAGGTCTTCTGACACTTGTGTCCCTAGACAGCCATTAGCAGCAACTAAAAAAATCCAGCAGGACCTCCACCTGTCACGCCATCATCTCTGCTGTTCCTGAGATCCCACAGATGGATGCACAGCAGTAATTCTGCACGGAGCTGCCAGATGGGGCAGCCAGATGAGACGGGGAGAGGAGCCGTGCTGTCTCAGGTCTGGGGGACAGGTGCTCTTCTCCAAGCCCCCAGTTCTCAGGGAGCCATTCGCCGACACCTCCACAGGGCAGTTCCTCAGCCAGGGAGAGGCAGCTGCAGGCAGAAGGCCCACCCTCACCATCCATGGCTTCTGCATCTCCTTTTTGGTTAGTGAGCATTCTTTTTTGTACACGCCCTTCCTTCTTGGGCTAGAGGTCACTTGTCCCTGCTGGGTCTTTTTTCTCTTCCCACCTCAAGGCCTGGAAACCAAATGGACTTTGTCCAGCTCTTCCTTTGGGGTCACTGTGTTTTTGAACCTGATTATTTTGAAAAGAGAAAGGAAAGCGAAATTGAATCAGGGCCTTCATGTTGCTGTCTCCCAAACTGTTTGATTTACAACCCGAACACGGAGCCGGCAGATTCCCTCTGCTTGTTCCAAGTCAACAAATGAACCGGGAGCCTGCAGTGAGCATTCCTCCCTCAGAACGGTGGTGTGCCCTGGAGCTCTGAAGAGCGACTGCTTTACCCTGAACGTCCCCGTGGGGAGAAACATGTGCTGTTTCCTATTCTAATGCTAATCATCTATCTTTGGGAGTTGGAAGTCATATCAGCTGCTTCCAACTGCCTGTTTAGAATTTTCACACTCAGCCCACTTGGCTTTTTTCTAAGAGATCCTCTTTCTCTACCTTCATGAATTTGAAGGAGTAGTTGACTCAAGTCCAGTGAGGTTCCAGGTACCATGCTAGGTCCTTTTGAATAGGACAGACACATAACCCAATCCCCCTCTGCTTTTCCCTCCCCACATTTGGAGCCAGTCAAGTCAGGCAGTTGTATTGCTGATAAAATATGTCAGGGAATGTGTTTTCAGTCTGTTGGCCACCACGTCCCTAGGTTAGATACATTTTCCCTGCCATGCACAGTGTGATTGCTGAACACCTACAGGCTGGCCCCTCAAACACAGGCTTGGAATGTGTGCTGGACTGTCACTGCGGAGGGAGGATGGAGGATGGAGGAAGGAAGAAGGGGCCAGGCTGAGTGAGTTCAGCTCCTCGCCAACTTGACAATCAGGTACCACTTTGCCTCCCACCTGGGGTGGAGTGTGTGAAGGCTTGAAGAGGCTGGAGTGTGACTCTGTGTCACCGATGGGGAATAAGGCTTTGTCCACATCCAGGTGCCCCTAACTCAGAAGAGCCAGGATTTCCACCCAAGGCTCTGGACCCCAAGTCCGGGGTTCATTTCCCCATACCCATCCTGCTGTTCTGACAGGCAACAGCAGGAGTTCTTTAGCAAGAAATAAAATTCTACACAAACTTTGAAAGTATTCCATACTTTCAAAATAGAGAGAAATAGATCCATATACCTTTTAGAACACAATTTCTGACTTATCAACCTGATCTGATTTATTGGTTTATAAGAAGTATGTGAACATTTTCAAATCGTATGCCTCTGACTGGAAAGAGTTCAGATCCACTGGTTGGAAAAAGTTAGGTGGATAGCTCTTTGTTTCTTGATCTATTGTATGGGTACGGGAAGTCCCATAGTTACTAGAGTGATGACACCTTTTGTCAGATGGAACAAAACATTGAACAAATTTTTTTTCAGTAGTGGGATTGGATTTCCACCCACCCGAGGTCATAATTAATCTGGATTTGTGACATGGCTCTCAGCAGGTAGAATTCACCATTGAAAGTCCAAAGCTAAGACAACTGGCGAGGTCCACACACAGACAGAAGTTCCACCTTGGGCTACTGACGTCATCCTGTGGGTAGACAGAAAGCAGTGAGCTCCTGACTGTTGTCTAATGCAGCTCATGTCAACTCAGCCACATAATACTCAACAGTGAAAAGTTGAAAGCCTTCTCACTAAAATCTAGAACAAGACAAGGATGCCCACTCTCACCACTTCTAGTCAACATAGTATTGACAGTCCTAGCCATAGCAATCAGGCAAGAAAAAGAAATAAAAGGGATCCAAATTGGAAGAAAAGAGGTAAAATTGTCACTATATGCAGATGACATGATACTTATATAGAATCCCATGAATTGGACAACATCACCTTAAATCCATGGGCACTCTTAAATAGAACAGGGAAACTGAGTCATGAATAATGCTAGAGATTTGGGCTCTCAGCCTAGCTGCAAAGAGGCTGGAGGGCATCTTGAGGGCCAGCCCATCACTCCCCACCCATATCCAGGGTTTCAAACACACATCTTTGGTTCTTGAAACTAGTCCTCACATCTTTGGCTCATAACTCATATGGTCCCTCACTTGGAGGCCCTACCTTCTCCCCATCCTGTAGGGGCATCTCATCCCCTTCAAGTGGTCTTTTGTGATTGCACAGCTCTCCCTGGCCACTGTCTTCTCAGAGTTTCTGCAAAACCTGTGTCCCATATAGCAATCCAGCACACCTTCTCTCTAAATTCATGGTAAATTTATTGAAAGCAACAATTATGATTCTTATCCATTGCAGAATTTTTGAGCAAGAAAGAATCTTAAAGTCAAGACTAAAGGACAAATGTAGAAATGCTATGGAAATGTAAAGACCAAAACAAGGTCACATAAAAAGGGTGACAAATAAAGCAGATGGTTCCCACAGATCAGGGTCACAAAATGTGCTCTTTTTGTAGTGAACCATGTTGGTTAAACCTCACTCTTCATTTTACAATGTGAAGGAATCACTCTTGAACACCAAGTATATGGGCCATCCCCAGAAGACAGTCCTCTTCTGAAACAGTGAATGTGTAAAAACTGAACTGGAGCTCATAAAGAGACCAGAAGATTTTTTTAAAAGTTACACAACTAGAAGAAAAGACAACAGTGGTGGCAGAATGACTGCTGGCATCTTAGAATCAGGGTTCTCGTACGCCACCAGGCCTAATAGCAAGATTGTTCCTTGATTTTTGTGGGGAGGATAGGGAGACAAACTAATCTGAAACCTGTATGAAAGTGGAAAACAGAACAAACACGGTTCGGGTAACTATAATGATTTCCAGAGTGCAAATAATTGCTATATTTGACATTGTTAATTTAACTCACCCTCCCACCTCACGAACAATAGACACTTTCAGAGTCTTTAAATCTTCATTGCTCATTTGCATGTTTTCTTTCTTATGGTTTAAATGCCCGTATTTCTGTTCTGATTCATGACTGACCAGTGTTAGGGCTGATAGGTGGAAATTTCATTTCATCCCCATGTACAATCACGGATTGAGTTATGTAAATACAGATTTGATGGCTTAGAAAATAGGCATTTCAGCTTTAACTATTAAATAAAACTTGTCCCAGCTGTCTGTAGGTCCTGTATCCTGGGGTGTACAAGGAACTCTGCTACATCTGTTGAGTAGAGCAGGACACCCATAAGTAGTATGTTTATCTTGAAATCTGTTTGTGGTCATGTAAAGTGTTGTCTAAAAATCTTTCCTTGAATCACTTAGTGGGATCCACATGAATACACATATATATATACAGAAAATGTGATATGAGTTACTTTTTACAGGAAGTAAAATCCTTCGGGAAGTAACTGCTTAGCATTTTTAAAAAATTGTATTACTTTTTAAAATTGAAGTATAGTCAGTTTACAATGTTGTGTCAATTTCTGGTGTACAGCATAATGTTTCAGTCATACATATACATACATATATTCATTTTCACACTCTTTTTCATTATAGGTACTACAAGATATTGAATATAGTTCCCTGTGATTTACAATAGAAACTTGTTGTTTATCTGTTTTATGTATAGTAGTCAGTATCTGCAAATCTTGAACTCCCAATTTATCCCTTCCCATCTCCTTCCCGCTCTGGTAACCACAAGTTTGTTTTCTGTGTCTGCAAGTCTGTTTCCATTTTGTAAATAAGTTCATTTGTCTTTTGTTTAGATTCCACATATAAGTGATATCATATAGTATTTTTCTTTCCCTTTCTGGCTTAATTCACTTAGAATGAATCTCCAGGTCTATCCATGTTGCTGCAAATGGCACTATTTTATTCCTTTATGGCAGAGTAGTATTCCATTGTACATGTACACCACAGCTTCTTTATTCAGTCATCTGTCAATGGACATTTGGGTTGTTTCTATGTCTTAGCTATTGTAAATAGTGCTGCTATGAATGTTGGGGTGCATGTATCTTTCCCAGTTAAATTTCCCTCTGGATATATGCTCAGGAGTGGGATTGCTGGGTCATAAGGTAAGTCTGTTTTTAGTCTTTTGACAACCCCCTATACCATTTTCCATAATGGCTGCACCAAAGTGCATTCCCACCAGCAGTGTAGGAGGGCTCCCTTTTCTCCACACCCTCTCCAGCATTTATTGTTCATGGACTTTTTAATGATGGCCATTCTGACTGGTATGAGGTGATACCTCATGCAGTTTTGATTCACACTGCTCTGATACTTAGTGATATTGAGCATTTTTTCATGTGCCTAGTGGCCATTTGTATGTCTTCATTGGAGAATTGCTTGTTTAGGTCTTCTGCCCATTTTTAGATTGGGTTGCTTTTTTTTTTTATTAAGTCGTATGAGCTGTTTATATATTCTGGAGATCAAGCCTTTGTCAGTTTCATCTTTTGCAAATATTTTCTCCCATTTCTCCTATAGGTTGTCTTTTCATTTTGCTTATGGTTTCTTTTGTTGTGCAAAGCTTATGAGTTTAATTAGGTCCCATTTGTTTATTTTTGCTTTTATTTCTATTGCCTGGGTAGACTGCCCTAGGGGAACATTGCTATGATTTATGTCAGATAATGTTTTGCCTCAAAATGGCTTAAAGACTGAAACATAAAACAAAACACTGCTTGGCATTTGGCGGAGGCAGTGGGAAGACAATGGGGAGGGCACTTGAAGGGTCTGCTCGGGTCTGAGCCATTGTCTGACCTCAGACAAGCCGTGTGCTTCATCTGTAATGACTTTGAAAGTTTCCCCAGTTCTGGAAAACTCTGTTTTTTTGGCATTATTTTTTTCTTTTCTTCTAAATTGCAGTATAGTTGATTTCCAATATTATATAAGTTGCAGGTGTACAATATAGTGATTCACAATTATAAAGGTTATATCCATTTATAGTTGTTATAAAATACTGGCTATATTCTCTGTGTTTTGCAGTATATCCTTGTAGCTTATTTTGTACCTAGCAGTTTGTATCTCTTAATCTCTTACTCCTGTGTTACCACTCCCCCATTCCCTCTCCTCTGGTAACCACCAGTTTGTTCCCTATATCTGGGAAGAAAACTCTACTTTTGTAAAATAGGAGATTAGCTCTTCCTCCTTCTTATGGTTAACAAGAAGGTAAGGAGATAAAAACACTTCTACAGATGGGGACCAGAAAAGAATGCGTATTTGGAAAACCCTGGAAGTCTGCACCATCCAGTCTGGAATCAGTGGCATCTTCTTTTAAAATACATTTTGAATTAGGTTTCACATCATTCGATCAGAGGAGCCTCTTCTTTTTTTTTTTCCTTCCAGTTTGTGACCTTCATTAACAGTGAGCTGTCATAGTCTTCCTTTGGCAACATTGTTACAAAAGAATTCAATTTCTAAGGTATTAGAATAAGTGAGAGCTTTTCTTAGCAACACCTGAGAAGTGACTCTATTTTTCATCCTGCAGGAAGCTGGATTTGACAGCTAATGGATCTGTTTTGTTCTAAAACTACCATCTGTTCCAAGGCACTTCTAAAGGTTTCTATCATCACCATTATGTGTGAGATGTATAAATACATATTCATAATTATTCATTTCTAAGAAAAAGGTAAAAACAATTAAACTTGGGCTTTAAAGATACAATATTTATACACACGCAACTCAATTTAAATTGCAGCAAATAAAGAAATTGGATATGCCCGCAGACCCTCTAGTTATGTACACATTTGATTGATATCTCTGCAAACTAAAGGAACATCTCATTGCACCAGAATTGCCAGCAATGCGGAGGGTAACGGTGCTACACACAGCTTCTGCTGATTCCAGGAGCGGCCCTGAAGCAGCTGTATGTGACATCCTTGGGGGGGGGGGGTGTCTCAGTGACACTGGTTTCTCTACTAGTCAGGGCCATGCTGGCACTGCAGTCGGACATGCTGGCACTTGAATTCCAGGTTCAGAGTCAACTCCATGCCTTAACTTACTGGACTTGTTTGTTCAACTCTTTCTGCAATTCCATGATCCAATTAAAGCTCCCTGGAGAATCAAACTAGTTCTAACTGAGTTTTTGTCATTTTGGCCCCCCTCCCCCACAATCCTGACAGATAAAATATCAAAATATAGTGGCCTTTTGTTCTAGCCCTTTATTCCTTATTCTCTAGCTAACCTGGTTAACCAGCCCACGGTATGAGTTCTCTAGGTGCCAATAATGTCTTGTCCCTCCCAGGTAACATAGATGCCTCTTAAACTTCACCTTGGGAGGCATTTGCCTTTATCTGGGGCACCATGGGGGGTCGGCAGGAAAGAGATTCAGGCCAGAGTAAAGATGTGTTCCATTGTCCCTCAGTGAATTTGGAATACAAGCATTACCTGGTATAACTCTACAGTAGGGCTGCCCTGTGAAAACAAAATTTGTTTTCCTCTTTCAACAAACCAAGAGCAAATCTTGGTAGACTCCTGGCCCCACACAGGAGAGGAGCTTATGGAACCAGCTGGACCTGGGGCATCATGGACCAGGAGACGCAGGCTGAGCCATCCAGGGGACAGTTCAAGGAAGGCATTGGTGTATCAGGCCGACGGCATGATGCTCAGGGACTGCTGCTGGACCTGGAATTGCACAGGGCCCTCGGGGTGATGACAATGGGGAGCCATCCAGAGGAGGCGAGGACCATAGACAGGCTGGGAGGTGGAGTGGTCAGAGGTGAGCCATCCTACAGTGTGGGAGTGGGTTGATAATCCATGAAGCACGTGTTTAGGAACCTAGATGTGGGAAGCGTGCGACGTAGGATTTGAATTTAACAGAGGCTGTACCATTGGTTTGTAGACAGAGGCATGGGGTGGTCCACATGAGCTTTCTGTGGCTTGGGCTCCAGCTCTGTGTGGGGAAATCTGAGGGAGGACGGGAAGACCAACAACAGAGCCCCAGGTGGACACTTGCCAATCTGCAGGAGTATATTGGAAGGGATGGGTGGAAAGGCTACTAAGACAGGACTCAACGATGACTTACTGTTGGGGAGAGAGGCGAGGAGGGAAGGACTAAGGTGACTCTGCCCTCAGTGCAGCTGTTTGCAGGTGGGAAGGAGGGGAGGGGACAGGAGGAAACAACAGTGAATCTTTAGGAAGAAAGATGCAAGTGAGGCTCTGAAACTTGGTGGTTCTTCTAAGATGAGAATTCCAAAAAGAGAAAGGAATTTTTTTCACTCAATAACTATTAAATCATACTACTGGACAGTAGGAGAATTAATTCCACCTGGACTTACTCTAGGCGCCATGCAAACTACTCGGCTCAGGTAGCTCATTGAGGAAGTCCTCTTACAGATTTCTTTTCTGCCAAGAGATTTATAAGAACATTCTTTTCTACTCTTATTCTCTTTTTGGCATGGAGCAGTTGTTTCAAAAATTAAATAAACAATGACTAATAATAGGAATAATTGTGCAAGTAAGACCTGAGCCTTGCACACATCTTGCAAAAACTTGTACAAATGAATAAATAGGGCTTAAAAAATAACATTGTCATAATCTGCAGAAACTGTTCTAAGCAGGGGAGACAAATGTGGAATCCTAGTGTCTGGTTTCCCTAAGTGCAGAGTTAGGTAGGAATGAATTAGATCGGCCAACCATGGGTGCAATTCAAGGTCTCCAGCTCCTGAAGCTCTCTTGCCCGCTACATCCTAGGATCCAAATCAGAGTGGCCATGTTGTGTATCATGTGACCGAGCGCCCCAGTCATAGCTGCTTGGAGCCTGGTCAGTGAACCGACAGAAGGCCAGCCAGTCCGTGGCCAGGTGGCCAGATATCCTGGAAGAGGTTTGGCAGGGAAAAAAAAAGCTTTGCCCAGAGATAATGGTGATTAAGAACACTAATTAGTGATGATTAAGGACACTAGTCAGTTTCTGTCTCTTGGAAATGTTGCTCCCTAGACCCTCACAGAGCCCGTCTAGAACAGTACTGCCTCCCTCACTCAGAAGCTCATTGTACTCTCTGCACTCTGCTGCCAGCTAGCCAGCGGCTCCTGCAGTCCCTCCTCTTCCTGACCTACCGACAAAGTAAGGCAGGTCCCTAGACCAGCACCCCAGCAGAGGTGAGTTTCCTTGGTGCTGAGTGGAATAGCCTCCCCAGGGTCTGACAGCTAGAGCCAGAGTCAGATTTGTGGAGCCCTTACCTCCATCTCCTCTACATCAAATAAACTTTCCTGCTCCAAGGGCACACAGAAGAGGATGACTGTGACACCCGACCATCCATCACCAAGGTGTGTTTAAGAACACTGGCCGCACCCCCTTCCCTCCTGAATATTGCTGAATCCCGATAGCAGGGCCACCATCCTTCCAGGTGTCATCGAGAAGAAATGCCAGCGGCAGCACTGACATGTCTAGTTCTGGAGAGGAACGCACTACCTCCTGTGGACTTTTCATGGAGTAGCATGAAAAGGGCCTGCTGCCAGCCAGTCATTAGAGAAGTGACTTCTCTGATTGGTTGTTCCAGATCCAGCTCTTTCCCAGGCATCACAACCATCATTTACCGGTCTTGCCATTGGGTTAGAGCAATCCACTCTTCCCTCCAAAGCATCAGGCTCTGCATTGCTCACCTTTGTCTGGCGTTTCTGCCATTAGAGCATCCATTTCAACCATCTTCACAGGCTTGATGGAGGAAGTGCATTAAACAGTGGATCTCTAATGCTGATGCATTAAAAGAAAAAAAAGAAAGAAAGAAACCCTCACCTGGCCCACTGGGAGCCCAGAGTGCCTTCCCAACCAGACATTTGACATCCTACAATTGCCATCAGTCCCTGTGTGTTACATGGTTGTGACAGTTACAAGGTGAAGTCCCTGCAGAGCGTCTCAGATTTGTCAGGGAATAAGGTTCACACACACCCAGTGTGGTTGACCAGGGTGAGCTACTGGAATTTCAGAGGATAAGCCATACCTGTCCTTCTTGACTAAATTATGAAGAGCATGGAAAGCAAATCAAAACCACCATGAGGTACCACATAACACCCGTTAGGATGGTTATTTTAAAAGAGAAAATAAAAAACTAACAGGTGTTGGCAAGGATGTGCAGAAAGTAGAACCATCACGCATTGCCAGTGGGATGTAAAGTGGTGCAGCCAGTGTAGAAAAGAGTTTGGCAGTGCCTCAAAAAGTTAAACATAGAGTTACCATATGATCTGTAATTCCACTCAGAGGAACATACTCAAAAGAATTGAAAGCAAGGACTCAAACAGATATTTCTGCACCAGAGTTCATAGCAGCATTATTCACAGTTGCCAAAAGGTGGAAACAACCCAAGCATGGATTGACAGACAGATAGATAAGCAAAGATGTGATGTGATATATACATGCAGTGGAATATTACTCAGCCACGAAAAGGAAGGACATTCTGATACACAGATGAACTTTGAGGATGTTAATACTAAGTGAAATAAGTCAGACACAAAATGAAAAGAAGTGTATTATTCTACTCTCTGAGGCATTTATAGAGAGAAAATAGAATAGAGGTTACCAGGGGCTGAAGAGAGGGGGGGATGGGGACTTACTGTTTTAGGATAGAATTTCTGTTAGAGAAGATGGAAGAGTTCTGGAAATGGATAGCGGTGGTGTTTGTACAACATTGCGGATGTACTTAGTGCCACAGAATAGTACACTTAAAAATCGTTCAAATGGTTAAGAAAAAAAAGTATGGAAAAGTAAATCTCTTTTCTCAGTTCTTTGCCACTCAGCTCCATGTACTGCCTTCTGCCCACGTCTGTGGTCACCTGGCCACAGAGATCACTGGAAGCCCCCAGTCTGGAGGCAGGCGGCATGGGACCCTTCCAGCTGCCTTCCAGCAGCATGGTTAATACTCTCTGCAGTTCCAAACATCTTCTTCCATTTTTCCAAGTTCAATCAAATCCACGTTCCTTTCTCTGCCTGCCATTCTGGGCAAGTGAATTTGGCTGGAGAATGTGCCATCTCCTCTCCCTGAGAAACCCTTCTCAAATGAATAAAACATAGGCCTGAGCAGTTCGGCCTGAGCAGCTGGTTCTCGCCAGCTTACAGAATGTCTTTTGTTTTGTTCCATCCTCGGCAAGCAGGATGGCTCTGCTCTGATGTTGATTCTGATCGCTGGGAAGTTGAGCCTGGCAGGTGTCTGTTGGTCGCATCATACCAGAGTTCAGCTGAGACTCGTGACTAGGAGTGCCACACTCCCCAGGCTACACATGTGTCCTCATGTCATCCTGACCATGCAGAGATGGCCCTTCCTGATCCCACTACATAATTCGAGAAAAGATAAGTGGGCAGCATGGGGATGGTGTCCCTTGCCGACACAGGCAGTCAGTCTGGCTTCTGCATCTGGCTGGGTGAGCCCCACAGCCGCAGAGGACCACCCAGCTTTGAGGCTGAGCCCCAGCTGTGGTTTCTGCCAACAACAACTGCCCAGGCAGTGTGATTATTCTGATACAATGCAAACACTGGTGTGCAACCTGGAGAAAGAAATCACCCTGTCAGATTTCAGGGTGGGTACCACATGCTCAAAAAGTCCCTGCGTGAACCATATTTATAAATGAGAAGTGAAAACACGGATGCCCCAGGAAGCATCAGGCTAACTCCGTTTGTCATCTCAGCCGAGAAGATTCAGAACAAATGATGCAGGGCAAAGGGTGTCACAATGTAACGAGGAGGCAGGAGGGGCAGGTGGCGCCGACAGAAGCACATCGGCGCTTTGGTTTTCCCTCTAATTCGTCTCAGGGACCCCCCACCCCTTCACAGATACCGCTGAAACAAACTGCCCTCCTTCCGAGTGCATTTCTCCCTTCCCACACACTCCAGCTTTTCCACTGAGCTGCTTCCTAATCTGACGGCATGATGCTGACAGGCTGGCATCTGCTGGGGTCTGATGTTCGGTGTTTCTGATGCGACATTGGCTTCATTTCACACAAGAGTTTCTATCAGGATTAAATGTAAGTTTCTAGGCGGGGATGAAGGGGACAGCCTGCCTTCAAAATCCAACAAAGTAAGAGCAAACCTGGGGGCTCTAGTCCCTCAACTGGCCCTTGGCTCACTTCTTATAGAACAATTACCCAGTGTCAGCGCTCCGCACAGGGAGGTTACATCAGTTAGGCCATTCCCTGCAGTCAGGATGAAGCGGCGTGAAATGTCACCAGGCTAATGGATTTAATGAGGAGAGCACACCCTTCCTGAGGTTTCCCAGTAAAACATCCCGGAAGCAGCAAGTAACAGTCTGTTTCGTGGGCTTTTTCTTTGTCTTGGAGGGAACTGTGTTTGCGCCTTCTCCTCCATCCCCAAAGCACATCTCTCCTTTCAGACAGTCCCTTCACACTGACCCACTCCACTCTGGAAGAAGAAGATGGCTTCTGGAAATCTATAGAGATTTCCTGCTTGTGTAACCAAGATTTAAATAAAATCATTAAAGCCTTTAAAAACTGGTCAGATGTGGGAAATGGAAAAAAAGGGCCTGCCTTCTAAAGTCGGCAGGTATTGAAAGCGTTCTGTGTCCGGGATGGGATGGACACCACACCGGGGCTGTGGGTAGGACGCAGGTAACCTGTGCCCCACCATGACTCTGCTCTGAGGATTGTGGTCACAACCTCTACATCCTTTTCGGATTCCTCGCTGCTGTGGGGATCACAACTGCAGGTCCCTGGAAATCACTGCCGTGGTGTGTTTGGGCAGAGGTAGAGGTGGCCCGTCCGCCCTCCCATGCTGTGACCCACCTGCACACATGGTGAGACATCCACCTGGGAGCATTTAGAATACAGGCCCAGGTAGCCAGGCTGGCTCTTCTGAACGTCCAGGCCAGATAATTTGGCTCAAGACACACAGAAAGAGGACTTCAACCGAAATCACCGAAACTTTCAGTGAGTTTATAGTAATGGTCATATGATGTGCATCTCATCCAGTTGCCTGCTTGGTGCCCTCCCATTAAATCTGGAAGAAAAGGGTGAAAGGCGGTGAAGTAATGTCCCAGCCACAGGTACAGGAGGTGATAGGGGGGTATCCAAAGGAAGAATCATGCAGATTGATCTGGCTCATGTCACAGATGCTTCACAGGGTACCCTTGATTTCGTACCCGACAGCTGTTTTGTCCCAGTATGTGTGGTCAAGTTTAACACATTTCTTCATCCCCTCACCATTGGGCTAAAACTACTCTTCTAAATCCTGAAAGCTGGTGCTTATACGGGCCTCTTCACACACACACATGGAGCCGGATCCTCAGATTAAGCTCTGAGATTTTCACATTTCACATTAAATATGAGCCCTCTCATTGCAGCATCCTCCTGGGATCCTGTGATAGCTGGGCTCCCAGCAGAATGAAGGGACCTCTGCATATCCTGCCTGACATGGCCTTTGGACTAAGTTCTTAATGACATTTGAGGAGCTTTAAGGAGCTCTGACACTTTGTTTTAACTTGCTCTGTGTGATACCGGTCTCTTGTCTGGGAAGAAGGAAGGAAGGAAAGCACAATCTTGCTTTTCCAACTAAAAGGCTAAGTGGAACAGTCCTTCTTAAGAACAAATCATCTAATATCTCTGGAACGTTTCTCCTACAAAAAGCAAACGAATACAGGCAGACCTCAGAGCTACCGCGGGTTCAATTCCAGACCACATCAATAAAGTGAATATAGAAATAAAGCAAGGGGGATGTAGAGCTCAGTGGTAGAGTGCATGCCTAGCATGCATGAGATCCTGGGTTCAATCCCCAGGACCTCCATTAAAACAAATAAATAAATAAACCTAGCTTCCCCCAGCCCCCCAAATTTTTTAAGAAAAGAAATAAAGCAAGTCACACAATTTTTTTGTTTGTTTCCTAATGCATATAAAAGTCATGTGTACCCTACACTGTAGTCTATTAAGTGTGTAATAGCATTATGTTCAAAAAACAATGTACATACCTTCATTAAAAGTATTTTTATTGCTAAAAATACTAGCCATCATCTGAGCCTTCAGTGAGTTGTAGTAACAAAGCTCACTGATCACAGCTGGCCAGAATAAATATAAGAATGAAAAAGTTTGGGATATTGTGAGAATTGTCAAAATGTGACACAAAGACAGGAAGTGAGCCAGCGCTGTTGTAAAAAACATGGCGTCAACAGACTTGCTCAACGCAGGGTTGCCCCAAAGCTTCACTTTGCACAGAACACACGTATCTGTGAAGCACACTAAAACGAAGTCTGCCTGTAGAGAAATAACTTTCCCCTTTGATTTTCATCAAATGAGGGGGCTGTGCTCAGAAGTTACATTTGGTCCCCAGAAATGGAAGACACTCATGGGTCTTGCTGGCAGAGTGCCGTCACATGCCAGGAGTTGCCATTCCTGTCACTCATTCTCACATGAGCCCCAGGAGGGATGCAGCCTGAGGACAGTGAACATTTATTACACGTCAACTCTGTGCCGGATGCTTTCAGAGAAGATCTTTTTTTTTTTTTTTATTGAGTTATAGTCATTTTACAATGCTGTGTCAGGGAAGATCTCTTTTGATCCTCATAACCAGGATGTGGCTTATTATCCTAAAAGGAAACCAAGGCTCAGAGAACTGAAGTGATTTGCCTGGAGACACACAGTTAAAAAAATGGCAGCCTGGAGACCCAGCTGAAATCTGCCTGACCCCACAGCCTGGGCGCCTCTTCCTTCGGTGAGATTAACTCCTGACCAGAGGGGGAGCTGGGAGGCACTTCACAGAGAACACACATGGGGCAGCCAGCCGGCTGCCATGGAGTCAGGTCGACAGGGCAAGTGGAGGATGATTACTGAGAGGTCCCGTCCCATCAGGAGCCAGTCGATTCCAGGGGCCGCCACAAGCTGCGACTTTTTGGTGCTCATCTGAACCAAAAAATGCAGATTTCTGAGCCACACCTTTGGGTTCCTACCCAGTGATCACTACCCACTTTTTTTTTTTCCCAGATGGCCCATACATTTAATTAAATCAGTTGATGGCATTTCCAGCCCTAATGGCACCTGTTGTGAATGGCAGTTGTCATCAGGTATCTTGTCATTGAGAAGATTCACCGTCTGCTGTGATTCACCTTGTGCATATAGGAATATTGCAGGAAGGCGTGCGATTATTTTGAGATATTAGTAAAAATGGTATTGATATTAGTATGGCATGGTGCACAAAATATAGCCTGTAACCTGGAAAATTGGAATGTTAAATACACTTTACTGAGTAGTAGTGGGAGTTAACAGTGCACTAAAGATGTTTCATGGCCTTTAATTTAAATGCCAGGTTAAGTTTTTATGATACTAGCGTCTGGTCACCTGCCTTTATGAGGAAGAGGGGAATATTTTGTTCTCCCAAAGCAATGATGTATTGGCTGGGGTTCCTTCTTACTGTCTTTATATTAGTGTTTCAAATCTCCATCCAAGAACACCTGTCTGTCTTTTACCTTTTAAGTATATTCCCTTAAACATAGGTATTAAGACTTAAAATTTTACATCCAAAGGCTGAACTGCTTCCATCCTACAACTGCTTCAGCATTAGGATCTTGGTCCTCATATTCCCCAGCCTGTCACCATCTCCGTTCCCATGTGCTAGTGCCCTGTTCATACTACAGTTCATTAGGAAAGTGGGGGGAAGTAAAGATGATGATGATGATGATGATGATGATGATGATAATAATATTGGAACAAGTTATTGTGAGATGGCAGCAAAGAGTTAGTAACTAGGAAATGTTCTACATTTTAAATTAATCCTCCAACATATAAAAGTCATCCTAACCTCATATGTAGATTGGCTGATAAGCAGGTGGGCCCTGACCACAAATAAGGCAGTGTTCTCTGGAAAAGATATTAATTTTGCTTATGAATAGCACCTGTTCCAAGAATGTATAATATTATGGCTCCAGTGTGTGCTGTATAAGGAGGAAAACCAGGGGTGGATTTAATACTACATCTGTGACTGGTTACTTATGGTAACCTTTAGGTATTTGGTGGTTTCAGCAAAAGTTCTAATGCACATTCCAGGCATCAAGAACCATAGGGAAGACTGTAAAAATATGGAGACAAAGAATGAATACATTTACTCGTTTGGGAAAATGAGAATGTACACACAGCTCCCTGCTGGCTTGAAAACTGCACTCAATCCATCCTCTCCCAGGGGAGCATCCCGTGTGGGGACCGAGGCGCATGCTGAGATGGGGGTGTCGCTGGGCCTTATCAGTGGTGACCACGAAAAATGGGCCAAGTTACACTTTTATCCAAGAGATATCCATTTCTCCAGGGGATGGTAGGTAACAAAAGAAACTGCGGGAATTATCCAGGAATTTACTAACCAACTGTTCCAGCCAAGTGAGACACTGGGTTTGGACTTTTATTGTTGTTTTTTAACTGTTGGTGATGAAAATCTGACTTTCACCAGTGATTTACGTTCTTTTCTCAGACTTAACATTTCATGTCTACCAGTTCTCTGCCTGCAAATCACTGATTATTCTCCTTGACTCTCTTCTTTGCATGTTTTACATTATTTGCTTTTAAGTTTAATTTTTGTTGGGTTAAACCAAATAGCATGCAATCTGATATCAATATCTATTTATCATCTATCTATCTATCTATCTATCTATCTATCTATCTATCTATCTATCTATCTATCTATCTATCTATCTATCTATCCTATCTATCTATCCCTTACCTGGGTACGTAAGGGGCTAATAAAGTTTAAGAACAATCATCTGGGTTTACGACAGAACACAGAAAGAACAAAAGTAAAACTCAAGACAGATTTGAAACAAATTGACAAAAATATCGAGAAAACTAGGCATTTTCTGAAAGTACTGGTCATTTTCCCTTCAGTAACCCTCAGCTCTCCGCTCACTGTTTTCACCCCACTCATAGGATGAGGATTTATAACTCGGGGTTTGCACAATGTGAGTTTGGACAGCCATTTTTCACTTCAGAGATTCAACAATTCAATTTCATCTACCTGTTCAAAGATACGGTGCTAGGTTGTGGTAAACAGAGAGGTTGATTTGGGTCTTAGATTATAAAGGTGAGTGAGTGATGACTCAGAGAGGTCACTGCCTTTGACAGAAAAGTTGAATATCACTCACAGTTCCCCTAGAAAGGAGAGGCACACCACACCACGCAGGGCCACAGAGGGTAGGCACCAATGTCCCCTGGGGGCCAAAAAGGAGGAAGGGGAAAGCACACACCACAGCCTTAACTGGGGTCTCAGTGGGAAAGGCAGGGCAGGGCTGGGGAAGCAGCTTGGGACTGGCTGGTTTAAATAACTGTGGTGGGCTTTGGGGCATCAGGGCTGCCCCTGGTTGTCTGGGTTGATTTAGGGCAGGGGAAATACTGGCTTGGTGTGCGAGAGAGAGATAAGGAGGTGGTTTATAGAATGGGCTCCTGGTCACAGAAAAGTTGTAAACTGCTGAGGCCGTTGGTTTAGCCCCATGATTGACGGATGCCAAATAGATAAACATGGAGCCGAAGGAAACAGAGTTAGGGCGGGAGGGGGGCAAGCCCTTCCACCAGGAACTCAGGCTCCAGTAGCTGAATTGAATATGTAGAATGATGCAGCAAATCCAAGGTGTATCATGATAAACGCCACCCTAGCAGCTTAAACCAAATGCGATGGGAGTTTGACGGAGGGAAACAAGCAAAGACTTGGAAAGCTGTCTTACTGGGGGGGACTCAGTCTTCTCAGCACTCAGCTAGAATCACTCCTTCAAAACCATATGACCCTGGAAATAAATCCCACCCTCAAATATGTGGGAGAACTTAACACGTCACAAACATTAAGTAAAAGGGAGTTCTTGACTCTCCCTCCCAGCCTAACGTCATTTTTGTATTGCTAGCCATCATGGACTTCATAAAAGCCCCATATAGTATTCTCTCCCCAAATGGAAGCTTTTTTTTTGGGGGGGATTAATTTTGATAACCAACTTGTTTCATAGTTACTCACATGTCGCCCATTTTTCACCTTAAAAGTCACACAGGGTTAAGGAAAATACTCAACTCGCTTTTGGCCAATTCTCGATTAGCTGGTGTCAGATGAGAGGTGAGAGGTGGCCCAGATGTGCCAGTGTCCCTGTCCGGACACTCTGGCATTGGCCCACATCTGTGTCTCCCTTGTCCCTGGCGATCCTAGCCAGCCACTGTCACTCCCTGGAGGACAGGAAAATTGGGTTTTCCTTATAAACCTGGCAAAGAATTGTAGACTGTGGGCAGGAGGGTGCTTGGAACATTCTGTCAGCCACTGGCGAACAGCAGCTCTGCTGCAGGGCGTGGGGAGAGGCCCAGAGGCTCTCACATTAATGTGCAGCCTGATGGAGGGGAGGGTGGACAGAGAGACAGAGGACAGCGCACAGTGCTTTTTCTCATTCAACCACCAGCACATCCATTCTCCTTAGAGTGAACGTACAGGATCACACTATGCCTGTCATCCCTTTTCTTAATCCGCAGGGTTGTGAGTTTTCTGTTGGGGTTGGTGCCAAATCTTCTAAGTCAACAGTTAACAGACACCTGGTGCACTTCGTTCCCCGTAGGCGTCCCCCCGGCACTGTGCAAGGACATCCATGGCCACTGTTTTTTGAATGTTTACTATGCGCCTGTCATTCTGTTGGGCCCTTGGCACATTAGTTCTCTCCCTGTGCTCTGGCCTTGCTTCTCAAACTTTCCCGTGGGTACGAATCATCTGGCCCTTTACTCAAAGTACAGATCCCAGGCCTCAACTGTAGGAATGAGACAGTCTGATCATGCCCAGAGTGGCTGAGGCCCAGGAGTCTGGCTCCCAGTCAGACTCCCAAGTTGATTCTGAAGGAAGTGGTCCACGGAGCTCACTTTGCAAAACAGATTTCTGGTTCGTGGTTAAAAGTAATTATTCATTGTAGCCTCTGAGTTAATAGAATGTATGTCAATATTTAGAAACAAGGTTTATAAGCATCTGTTGACCTAAAACCCTTTCTAGTTTTTGTGTAACTATCATTGTCTGACTCTAGAACAAGCCAACTAGAAGGACTTGAAGATATTATCAAGAACATTCATCTTTTTAAAATAGTAGAGCGGCTAGAGTTTTTACAGACTAAGAAAAACATCAAAGAATATTAAGTCAGTTCAGGGAAACCCTGTGGTAGGTCAACACTGGGGCCCTAAAGCCAGGAGGGAAGAGGGTTTTCCTAGGTCCTTGAAAAGGCAGCAAGTCAAAGAAACAAGGGTTTTGTCCTTTCTTTCTTTCTTTTCTTTTTTTCTTAGGAAGGCTGTTAAGCATTCTTTCCCTGGTCAGTGCACATCTGCCCCGATGACTCAGTAATCCATGTTCCTTCCTGAGGCTGTGAAATCCCTTCTCCAGGACCCAGAGAGGTGTGGGGACACTGGGCCATCAGGTCTGGATCCTGCCACATGGTCCCGGGCGGCCCTGGATTTCTGAAAGCATCACGCTCAGAGTTGCTTTAAATCATGTTTTCTGTTTCCTATCAATCACTTTAGGAGTGGATAGATTTATTTCCCCCTGGGTTTAATGCTCCCCAAATGAGGCAGATGAGAGGGAGGGGCTGAAGTTACATCAAAGTGAGAGTGGGAGGGGACAAGGACGGATGTCATTCTTCTTATGGCCAAAATAAAATGTATGCAGGTGCTTTTTGTGACAAAGACTTATGACTAATGAAGAAATGCCCTTTTAGTTAAAAACATAATGAGGAACAGATGTATACCTGTACACGTGTGTGTATACAAAAGGCAGAAGACCACATGCATGCACATGGCCGCACAGCTGGGTCTCACATCTCATGCCGCCACCCCAGGCCTGTGTACCGGGGACCAGGGTGGGGGATGGGTGCACTGAATTTTACCATCCACTTGTATCTTTACTTGGGGAAGCACCACGCTCCCGTACCCCACCTCTATCTTCTTATATTTATGAATCAGACAATCGCCCCCCCATACTGATGTACCTCTGCTATCTTGCCGGTCTTCCTCTTCACAATTGTATCCCCGAATCTGCAGAAGAGTTTCCCCCCCTTCTCCTTGGCCCCCCCACCACCTTCTAGCCTCATTTTTTTCATCCTGCTTGTTCATGTGAATCGGCCCTTAGTCATGGCTGGAAAGCATTAGAGCAGGGCCAGTGCTGTATTGGAGCTGCGGAAAGAGGGAAGCCAAACATTCAGAAATGAGGTCGTCACGATAAAGAGCCAGTGTCAAGAAACCACAAAAATCTCGGAAACTGTGAAGTCATCTTCTCCGGAATCTCCACTGGCTCAGTCTCGTTACCTTCCCCTCATTAAAGCTGCCCTTCCCAGCCTTTCTGCCCAGTTTCTTATGAAATACGCTGTCTGTAAGGGTTGGTTTAGCTTGCTCCTTGCGTGGTTTCAGTGTTGTTCTCTGCTGCAACTTGACAGCTACGTTATGAAACTTCGGTGGGTTTGACCCAGAAACCCAAAAATATAACATTGTTTATGGGGAACCGTGTCCTGATCTCAGTTGGCAGGTTAAGAAATGATCTTGGGGGAACATTTGGCTTCATGTGTATGCATAGTACTGGTCACATACAGATGCTTCACAGCCAAAGGGAAAAAAAAGTTATTTCATTGAGTTATTTCATTGACAAATTGAGGACACAAGGGAATGGTGTATCAAAGAAGCAACCTATCCCTGAGAGATGCTTTTATGACAAGAAGCACCGTCTGTGATTTCGCAGGAAAGCCTCCGCATTTTTCTTTTTTTTTTTTTAACACCTTTATTGTGGTCTGGTTCCTGCGCAGTAAACTACACATATTTCAGATGTATAGTTTGATGAATCTTGATAGCTGTACACAACCATGAAATCATCACCACAGCCAAGATAGCTGACGTTTCCATCGCTCCCCAAGAGGCGCAATTTTCAAATTCCCAATATACCCCTCTCTACCCCCTTTACCCTTTGGTAACCATAAGTTTGTTTTCTGTGTCTGTGAGTCTATTTCTGTTTTGTAGATAGGTTCATTTGTGTCCTTTTTTTAAGATTCCACATATAAGCCATATAATAAGGCATTTTTCTTTCTTTCTGGCTTTCTTTTTTTCTTTCACTTAGAATGACAATCTGCAAGTCCATCCATATTGCTGCAAATGGCATTATTTTATTCTTTTTTCTGGCTGAGTAGTATTCCATTGTATATACATACATACATACATACATACATACATATATACATCTATCTCACATCTTCTTTATCCAGTCATCTGTCAATGGACATTTAGATTGTTTCCATGTCTTGGCCATTGTAAATAGTGCTGCTGTGAACATTGGAGTGCATGTGTCTTTTTGAATTGTATTTTTCTCTGGATATATGCCTAGGACTCGGATTGCTGGATCATATGGTAAGTCTCTTTTTAGTTTTTTAAGGAATCTCCGTACTGTCCTCCATAGTGGCTGCCCCAATTTAGATTCTCCCAACAGTATGGGAGGGTTCCCTTTTCTCCACACCCTCTCCAGCATTTATCATTTATAGACTCTTCAGTGATGGCTATTCTGACTGGTGTTAGGTGATATCTCACTGTAGTTTTAGTTTGCATTTCTCTAACAAGTAGTGATGTTGAGCATCTTTTCATGTGCTTGTGGGCCATCTGTATGTCTTCTTTGGAGAGATGTCTAGGTCTTCTGCCCATTTTTTGATTGGATTGCTTGTTTCTTTGATATTAAGGTGTATGAGCTGTTTGTATATTTTGGAAATTAGTCCTCTGTCAGTTGCATGATTTGCAAATATTTTCTCCCATTCTGTAGGTTGTCTTTTTGTTTTGTTGATGGTATCCTTAGCTGTAGAAAAGCTTATAAGTTTAATTAGATCCCATTTGTTTATTTTTGCTTTTATTTCCATTACTCTAGGAGTTGGTTTAAAATATATATTGCTGTGATTTATGTTCAAGAGTGTTCTGCCTATGTTTTCTTCTAGAAGTTTATAGTATCTGGTCTTGCATTTAAGTCTTTAACCCATTTTGACTGTATTTTTGTATATGGTGTTAGAAAATGTTCTAATTTTCATCTTTTATGCATTTCATTTTTTTTTTCTGTTTTCCCATCTTATTTTCCCAGCCTAGAGATGATCAACTTTGTCTTTGCTTAGTACATCCCACCTGCCTTCAGGGGACTCCCCAGGAAGCCTTCCCACAGGGTACCAGTGTTAGTACCACTGTTAGTGGGAGAAGCTAACATGTCTGCTTTCTTACCATGTGTTAGGACTGTGTTGAGTGCTCAAAAGGCATTATCTCACTTAATTCTCATGGCTTTCCTATTCTCATGGCTTTCCTATACACCGTCATTGTCCCTATCTTGTTAGAGAGGAAATTGGGGTTAATAAAGTTAGGTTATACATCTAGAAAGTGGCAGAAGCATCCAAGATCAGGACCCAAGCCATCTGCCCCTTGAACTCCATCCAGATCATGCTTTCTACTCCTGCCTCTCCCACTGGTTTCCTGGGATGCGCTGCAGATAATGCACCACGCAGCCCTGATTATATGGTTTTTCTTTTCCAGCACTAGCGTGTTGGGCTTTTTTTTTCCTCTCTCAGACTGTACACAGTTTGTGGTTAGGGTCCAGAACGAGGGTCTTGGGCCAGATTCTGCATTTTGCTAACTCTAGTTAGCAACTCCCAGTTGCTAGTGCCTCCCAGTTTCCAGCGGCAGCACCTCATAGGACTACAATTTCCTCATCTGTCACCTGCGACGTCTCCAGCCTAAAGCTAAGACTCTTAGATGTCTGTTTTTAAAGGAGATCTCAGCACTAAGCTGTTGTCCCTGTCACTGTCCTCTGCTATTCATGCCTTTGGTGCGTGTGTGCTTTGTGAAAGTGTGTGTGTGACTGTATATGAGAGCTTGTGTGCATCTATGTGTGGCTGTGTATATACGGACACGTATCTGTGTGCGTGTTTGTGCGTGCGTCGGGGGGACATTCTCACAGGGTTGAAGCCGCCCAAACCCAAGTGACAGGAAGAGAGGGAAGGGCAGCCAGTTCACCTGTGCCTTCGGCATAATCCACCCAGGCGGGGCCCGGAGGAGGCCGGTGATCCAGGCTCTCTGCCCACGAGTCTGCCCGGGTGCAGCCCACGCGCGGGACAGTGCAGCCTGGAGGCCACGGGGCGGGCGGGGCGGAGCGTGGAGATGGGCGAGGCGAGGCCTGGCGGCGGGCGGGGCGGAGCGGGGCGGAGCGAGTGCGCGGGGTGGGGCAGGGCCGGCGGTGGGCGGAGCCGGGCGGCGGCGGCTCCGGGCATGCTCGGCCGCGGCGGCTGCGAGCGGGGCGGGTCGCGCTGGTCCCCGGCCGGCCGGTGCGGCGGCGGCGGCGGCGGCGGCTCCGGGCAGCATGAGGGAGCCGATCGGTAAGTCCCCGCGTCTCTCGCCGCTTCTGACTCCAACCGTCCATTTGGCCTCCTCCTACGGCGCTTCGCGGGCCTCGCCCCCAGCCTCTCCCGCTCGCCCCCCAACTTCTGCAGCCCGGACGTTGCTCGGATCCGCGCCCTTTTCAGCGTTGGGGGATGTCCGCATCCCGCCCGGAGACCCCGCGCGATCCCCAGCCCGGCAGCCTTGGGCGGGGGCGCACCTTTGCTGGGAGGGCGAGTCCCCGCCCTCAGGTGTCCAGCCCCGGGCGCGCGTTCCCGGGTCGGCGCCGAGGGCAGCTGCTGGCGTTGGCGCTCTCATAGTCCCTCGGCGCGGGGAGGGCCCAGAGGGCGGGGGTCGCTGTCCCCCACTCGGCGTGCTGGCCACAGCCCGGGGCCAGCCAGCCTCCTCCCTCGCTTGCGCGCCGCGACTTCGCGGGTATCTCCACCCCAGGAACTGACAGCCGCTGCGCAGGGTCCCCGAGATCCCCGGTTCCCACGAGTCGCCTCCTCTTCACCCTACCCCGCCCCCGGCAGCCGGGAGCTGCCCGCAGGACGTTGGGAGCTCGGGGCCGCGCCTCCGCCCGGCCCCGCCCAGCCCCGCGCGCCCACCCCGCGGCGGGTCAGCGCTGGGATTAGGGCGCTAATCGCCGCCCAGCCAGTGCCCGCGGCGGCCCGGCCCCCGGCTGCTTGCGGTTAAGCAAAAGAGAAAAAAAAAGGAAAAAAGGGTGGGAGAAAGGAAAGAGCCCCGCCTGCGAGCGCTGTAAATCTCGTTAATCAGCTGGTTTATGGGATCTGGAGCCCGCCTGCCGGCCCGGGGTCTCCGCGCGCGCTCTCTGCGCCCCTCATCCCCAGTCGCCGTCAGTTCACCCCGGAATGCCAATGTTCTCCTAGATGCCCTGACCGCAGTGAGGCTCAGAGCTTACAGCTGAAAGCGCCGCTCTTGTTCCCTGACACTGGTAACAGCAGCCGAGCGCCTCGAATTCTTCTAGGGGGGTTGAAAAAGAAGCTGTGATTTCACTACTGAAGAAAAAAGGGAAAACGGGAACTTTATGCCAGCACAACCTGGTCATGCCCTAGACCCTGTTCCTCCACGCTTTCTAGGAGCAGAGGACTTTGGGGAATTAGCTTAGGCAGGCCACTCTCCGTCCCCCAACACACACCCGCGGCTGCCACCCACTCTCCCTCCCCCCGGCATCCCCTGCCCCCACTGGAGATCTGGTTGCCTGGCCCGTTCTGGGGGAGAGGGTGGAGCTGTGTGGACCACCCAACTAGGACATGTTCTCCTTTCTCTGGCTCTTTTGTCTTTTCAGATTAGCAAATAGATATCCCGGGGATTTGAGAGGAGGACTGGAAGACGGGAGGGGATTCTTGGGAGGGGAGTGGGTCAGGGATTCAGGCAGCCAGAAATACTTTGACCGAAATTGCAGACTCAGTGCCCTGAATGGGTGCAGGCTGTGCAGGTAAAACTTCAGGGACATGTTGCTTTACGTCAGGCAGTTTTAGAATTTAACATGACTGGATTAAGACCATCCAGCAAGAAAAGTGAGTGTAAATTTTTTGGGGGGAAATCATCCACAGATTCTATTTCTGAGAACTTGTGTTGGTTTTCACACGGAATTGGGAGTTTGGTCAATTCATTTGGTTTTCCATAATGTTCTATGGGTTTGGACTTTATATTTACCTTGATGTTAGGTGTCTTAATTCTTGGCCAACAGCTGAACAAGCTTCCTGAAGGGCTCTAAGTGTTGCTCAGGGCAGGCAGCACGTAGCAAACTGTCTCACTCCCGCTGGAGTGGGTGAGCAAATATTTGTTGAACAGAGGCCTTAATCTTCTGTGCTTTCCTCCCGCCAAACGTCACCCTCTGCTGCAGAGATTGGAAGGTCAGGCCCTTGGCAGGCCCAAGAGATTTAGGGGGATTGGGTGGCTGGAGGAAGCCTGTGCCAGAAAAAAAAAAAAAAAAGAATTTTTGTCTTTCCACCTCCTTGGAACATAACTTAAAATGCCCGAGTGTCCACAATCAGAGTTATCTAATAACATCTGAGTAGTCACAGATTCCAGTGGCATTTGGCTGTAAAATTTTAGCTGAAAGAGGTAACTGGAGATTGGAGGTACACAAGGAGAATAAATGAGAGCCAGTTTTTCAGTTTAAAAAAAAAAGCAATTGCTTTGAAAAGATCCTGGGAATCTAATTTTTAAAATACATTTTAAAAATCAGTCCTGGAAGTGCTATCAGTAAAGAAAGCCCAGGAGTCTGTGGTTCCACCAAGTTCTCATGGTCCTAGTTGGAGAGCCCTGGAGTTTGGGAGGACAGTTGACACCAGCCACGCTGTAAGGGTCCAGAATTTTCTCCCTTAATGAGCTTGGCCGGACTTCACACTAATCAATCTAGAGAGAGTTTGGAAAACAGAGCGTTGGATTGAAACAATTGTTCTATTGTGGTTTTTATTTTGATAAGCAAAGACTTTGTCTCTGAAATCCTCCGGGTCTATTGCTGAACCCATTACTGCAGTTGAATCGTTTTTTTTTAGCAGATGGTTAGCAGAAGACTTTGCCATGGTGCTTTGTTTCAAGGGCCAGCTGACTTAAGGAATGCCAGGGGACACCCACTTGCTAAGGCCAGCAGCCCAGAGCGGGCTGTATCAGTCTCCAATCCTCTGATATATTTTTTAAACTCTACTTGTCATTTAAAAAATACAGGAACCACCTTGGTGTTAAAGCTTCATTATCTTGGTTTGAATTTGTGGTATCTTGTTTAAAATTTGGCTCGTTACCTTTACTTTCTTTAACTAAATGTATTTTCCGAAAACTTTCTGTAGGTAATATAGTTAGGAACAGCCTGGCTAAACTGGCTAAGACTTTACTATCAGACCACTGAATATCATCGTAGTTTGCTGCTTTTTGGTTCTCTCTCTCGAGCTTGGGTATTAAGCTTGTTTCTTCTGTGTGTAAATGCAAGAATTCAGGTACTATTATGAAGGGACACCAAGATATATTTCAAAGAGGGGGAAAAAAGGAGAGAGAAAGCAACTGTATGTATAGGATGACTAGTTGGGGAAATGGAAACCAGATGGTTATCTCGACACAGTGGGATTATTTGGAACTTTTACTTTTTACTTAAACAGTGAATTTTTCAGTGCTTACTTCTAGAATAACTTTATATAGAGACTTTCCTAATTACAAAATAATGTAAGAATTATGTGAAATAATTTAAACTTTACCATTTTTGTAAAACTTTGGCTTTCTTATTCTAAAGACATTTAAAAACAAAGCTAATGTGTTGTAAGTTCAAGAGACAATTTTAGGAATCTTTATATGTGGAGCTTGACATATATGATGATAGTGGAGTTTAATTCTAACCTGTATGTGGAATTTGACCCATGTGGTGATAGTGGAATTTAATTCTAACCTATTATAAGTTTTATAGTTGTTTTTGCAAATAGCCAACTATCTTATCCAATGTCAGTCCTTTTCTCAGTGACCGCTAATCTTTCAGGAACATTAATGAGGTACTTAGGGTCTCATAAAAATGGGTGGGATCTCCAGAGCAATCATTGTGTGACAGAATTTAGAAGTGAGAGAGAAGACAGGAAAGTGTGTGTGAGTGTGACTGTGTTCATGCAAGTTGTGGGGTAAAGGACAGAAGAGAGAAATTAGAAGAAAAAATACTTATGAAAGAAGTTAAGTCCATAATATTTGCTACTTTATTTTCTACTCTTTTTTAATCAGTGCCTTAACACCAACCCAACCCAGCAAGGTGAGCATTCCTGAAGCCTTTTGATCTTAGACCCAAGTTTTCCATCTCAGGGTTTTTTGTTTGTTGGTTGGTTGGTTTTTTGGTCACCTTAAAGAAACTCAACTCAGTGAATCAGTCTGCTTTTCTGTCTTAGGAAGTTTTAACCACTTGAGGGCCCTGAAGGAGATGGTCATTGCTCTGTGGTGTGGTAATGACAGTGTGAGCACTTATTGTACCAGAATTCAGACTGGAAGTGTTGAGCTCTTTAATTATTAAGACTGGGAAGGGAAATAGCAACCCTTTTGCTCATAATAAAATACATGGTTCTGCCATCAAAAAAAAAAAGCTGGAGAAAGCATTAAAAGTCTGTGCAAGTTAGCAAAGTGCTCCAATCTGGTTTGTTTTGTGTCTTGGCTATTTACCTCTTGTTTAAAAAAAGTACTTTGTTATATATTAATCATAACATTAGACCAAGACATTGTCAGTTGAAGAAATATTTACAGTCAACTGCCAACAATTTGAGGGACTAAATACATCTTAAGTATGGAATGTCAGCGAGTATAACTGAGAAGTTTAGGTTTCCTAGACGAGTACCAATGTCTCATCAAGACCTTTAGAATGCTGCTTGTAATCTTATATTCAATTTTGTCAGCAGAACATGTGATTTTCAACCTAGTAGAGGCTGGTCAAATATCTCTGTAGCAGGTAAGACACACATAGCATGTACTAGACCCTTCAAACCTGATGTAATTTACTATTCATTTATTCTTTTCTTCTGTGTCTTACTCTCATCGAGTCTTCCAAATAAGTGATACGTTTCTGCAGATACATTTTCCTGATCCTACCTAAGCAACTTTTTGTTTTTAAGGTTTTATCCCCTGATGAGGAAAAGATATTAAGCTAAAGAACAAGAAAGTACCAATATTTGACCATTTTTTACCTGCAAAATAGCAACTTCATGTGGTTCAATCTAGTATATTTCATGACAGAACATCATAAAATACAGCAAAGTATAAATAAGGACATTTAAAGAAAAACTCAGAACCCAATACCACTGTTGATATTCTGGTCTGTTTCCTTTTGGAGTTTCTCCCCGCTCTGTGTGTGTGTGTGTATGTAAATGAAATTGGTCTTATACACACTACATTTAGGCTTTATATCCCGTCTCTATTACTCAACATGGTACCATGAGCATTTTCTCCTGTACCATGATATATCTGAAAACACAAAATTAAAAAAAAAAGAAATATGTATCTGAAAACATAATTGGATACACATGTGTGCATATTTTAGCCTACCACATGGATGCCGCAGGATTTTTTTAACCATCTCTTAAATGAACATTTACTCTAGCTTTTTTCTCTGTTATCATAATTAAAACTTAGATACGTATCCTTATGTAAAACTCTGTGTGTATCTCTGATTATTTCATGAGGATGGATCCCAAGAAGTGAGATTATTAGTCCACAAATTTTCAGATTTTTAAAGATCTTATAATATTAATCACTTTTAAGAAAGGAAGTAGCCGTTTACCTACAGACCCGCCCCCCACATTCATATACCCACAAACAGGAGAACCTTTGTAGCTCACTCACCAGGCCCTCACCAACAGCAGATCCTGCTTTCTAGAAGCTTTAATAATTTCGGAGGTGAATAATGGCATTTTGGGTTAATTTACATGTCCTGGATCACAGGTAGGGGTGAACATTTGTTTCGTATTTTTAGTTGGGTGTTTGTCTCTTTCCTTTATTAGCTTTCGTGTTCTGGGCACACATTAAAAATCAATCAAGTTTTGGTTGATTTAATCGGTTTATGAATATTTTGTTTCATTTCACTGTCTTGGGGAGCCTGGTAACTGTAAATATGAGAATATTTTTATAAATGGAAAGGGAGGAGTCTGTGGCACCTGTTCATTAACATTCGTGGGTGAGTCTCAACCTCTAGTGTTGAGGATGCCCGTGACTGAAGTGACCACCTAGACGACACCATCCTCAGGGGCGGGTGTTGATGGCGCTCCTGTGTCTTTATGTCCCCAGAGTCAGTGGGCGGCGCCTGCGCTCTGGGGGTCCTGGGAGGGACAGCTGCTGGATGGTCTCCCTGGCCTGACCCGCCCCCTCCTCCCCCTCCACGCAGTGCATGGCTCTTCAGCTCTGCTCCCTTGGTTGGCCTCGTATGGCTGCTACTAACGAGGCCAAGGCCAGAGGGTCCGTCTTCACATGACCCAGTTAGCTGTGTTCTGTGGCACAACCACAAGCTGTGTTCTCCTCACTGGGGCCAGCTGACTAGGAAGTGCGTGCTTGTTGGTCACCGGGGAGAGCAGGTGAGGGAAAGGGGCGATTTCTAGAGCGAGAAGGAACCTGACGAACCTCCAGCTCAGCCTTCACATTTTGCTGTTTCCGGGGAAGACTGAGACCCATGGATTCTCCCCTTTTCTCTCAGGCATTGTCTCAGCCTCAGTCCCACACAGCCGATGTGTATTGAGTGATGAGGGGAAACAGAAATCATCCCTAGGGGGAGGGGGTGGGGTGGACCACTCACTCCGTGCTCAAATCCTAATGGATTCTTGGTGCTTTCCTAACTTTATCGGCCCTTCAGCCTGAATGCAAAGGACACAGCTAATATTTAAAGAACTTAGAAGTCTCCCACACAGAAAGATGACTTTATGTAGTTTCACTCAGGTTCTTTGGAAACGACAAAAATTCTGATGAAAACCCATTTGAAACTGATTTGGGCACAAGAAACGTTTGCAGGAATAAGCTAGTTAAATCAAAATCAAATTACCTGTCACCTTCAGCCAAGAGTTATTTCCAATCTCTGTGTTTCTCATAATGAAAGGACCAGCACCTTAGTCACCAAGACTGAGATCCACTGCACCTCTTCCCTTGAAAATGGCTCTTAATCCCTTTGTTTTTCTTATCCCCCCTGTTGCCACCCCTCCGCGTTACAGTGGAGGGGACTTGTGACTGCTTGTCCACATCTGTCCTTGTTCTAACCACGTCAGTCCCCCTCTTTCCCGATTCACCGTCAAAACATCTCTCCTTTGCCTGCCCAGACCCTTCTGTGGTTTCGCATTGTTTGCTCAGTTAAGTCCAGACTCCTATCATGTTGCAGATAGAAGTGGCTATTTCTATATAGATCTTTTTTTTTCTTTTAGAATTTAGTTTTTTTTTTTTTTCCTGAAAGTAACTCAATCCTCTTCCATTTCTCATAGATGTGGTGTGTCTGCTTTTCAAGGTTTTATGATAACTCCAGGTCACTGACCAAGAGCCTGAAACCCAAAATGATTGATGAGGTCTGCTGAAGGTCACAAAGCACCTCGTGCTGTATCTGGGAATGAATCCCATTACCGAGTATTTAGGAATCAATGCTAGCATTGCTAGACAGTCAAGCCAGGCATCAGCCATCGTGTGGGCTTGCGCGTGCGTGCACACATGCGTGCATGGAGTATGTGTGTGCTTGGTGGGTACCAGGAAAGAATCACCTAGAAGTGCCATCCTAACCCCAGAGAATAAAGGAGAAATTTTTTCCTTTTAAATATGCAGTTTAAAATTTTTATGCCACCATGGCTTCTTGTCTTTTTCGGTTTATATTTATGCATTATTTAGTAGATTAGGAAACTTTCATTGCTATTAAGGAAATATAGAGCCTAAAATAGTAGCAAGCTGGACAGAGCCTGGTTTGACCCTGGGGTCTGCACTTATGAGCTGTGTGACCTCGGACTCTCAGCCGCGGTTTTTCTCGTCTGTAAAATGGAGACATTTGTATCTACAGCAGGAAGTTTACTGGGAATAGGAAAGGAAGTAAGATGTGCCAAGCAACTAACAGAGTAGCTGGCACATGGCAGGTGCTCAGTGGATGGATGGTTGATGCAATTCTCTTTTCCTGTGCTGCTTCTCTGAGCTTCTGCTTTGTATGAAGAGTTTATTGGGGCGGGCAGCGTGGCTGGAGGATAAATTAACCACGAATTGGAAGACATTCTTGGTGAATTTGTTATGCATCTGCTGGAGAGTATTTGAGCGTTTCACCACCTACCACAAGCATCCTCAAGCGGAAAAAAGTCGTAGCATAGAAACCTGGCGATGTCTTGAGTCTGTCAAAAGGCCCAGCCTGGGAAGCCCGGCTCTTCAGCCCTGCTATTCCTCCAACCCTGCCCCCTTTAACCCCACTGGATTAGAGCCTGCATGCTATCAGCTTTTCTTTTGGGGTCTCATCTCATGAATTTAATTTAATTTAGACCAGTCCTGTGGAGGTGAACAAGAGAATTGTGGATTGAACCCAGACTTCTTACCCAGCTCAGTGTTACCTTTTGTCTTCCTTCACCATTTCCTTGGTCACACTATGAGTTTTGATACTTGTGAGTATGCAGTTTTCATAACAGAACAGAGGGTAAACCCCAGAAGTTTGCATTTAGCCTCACCGTTTTTTGGTGTGTTACAAATCCAGTTTTTCCCCTTTCTGTGTGCTGCCTGACAGAGTTTGCTTTCATCACACGGTTTGTTTTGCTGCAGCCTGGTGAGAAGATGTCTGAGTCCAGGTGACTAGGTTGAGCCCGGATTTCTCTCTGGTTAAATCGAGCAACATCACAAAGTCCAGTAGAAATGACTATCCCGACACGCTAATGGCTCCTGGAGGCCATGTACTTTTCTTTGGAATAATTGGCAGATCTATTTTACAGATTGGAAAACTGAGGCTTGGAAGTTAAGTCACTTGGTAAAGGCCATCGACCAAGCGGAAGCCAGGCTGGAAAGCCAGGCCCTTCTGTCCTGAAAGCCCACGTTCTCTTCTTACTACTGTGCTTCTGGTCCCTCTCTGTCGGGGTGGGTGGGGGTGACGGGGTAGAAGGTCTGCAGCCGCTCCCACCTGTGATGAGAAGAAACAGCTGAGCACACGCTGCCCAGGGAAGGAGCCCCGCCAGGACACGGGTCCCTTTTACGAGACTGTCAGGTTTTTATGGGGGAAGGTAGAATTTTTAAAGTGCTGTATAAATTTTGTCTTTGGATTGCTGGACTTACTCTAGGAATATGTGGGTTAGAAAATAGTAGGAAAAGATGAAAAGAACCATAGTGAACCCAAAAGAAACAAAAACCCCGCCAGGAATGGCTCTCCCAAGCAGCAGCACCGCAGACCCGGTTCATTTTGAAGGCTGTTTGGCGTCCCTGTCCCTCTTCACTTCTGAGATGCCAGATTTATCTGTCAACCAGTGATGCGGTGTGCCGAGGCCTCAGGTGTCAGGTCCCAGGTAGATCGGGTGTAGGGTGAGGAAGGAAGCAGAAGACAGGACTTTCCCTTAGGAAGGTTTCTTCCTTTTCATCTTATGCCCTGAGGAATAGGAAAGTAGCTTCACTTAGTTGCCATGACTTTTCTTGGAAAGGAGATTTTTGATAGTCTGGAAGAGCCACAGTGCTGTTGAGAACACAGCAAGGAACTTGTCGGACGAAGCAATTTCTCATCGATTGATGGGCTCTTTGAACTTGACAGAGTTCTCAGGGGCCATCTAGTCTGGCATCCAGACCAGCACAGGATGGACTTCTTCATTAGTGCTTTCCAGGCTGTGGGTGGTGACCGATGAGGGCGACATGACGTTTAGGGGGGTGGCAACCAGCATTTTTAAAAAGTGAAATCAAATAGAAAATATTGGAGCACCTGTCAGGTTGTGAAAGTAAATATTTTTCCCTTCAAGTTTTGATTGATGTGTGCACACACCCTCAGTGGGTTCCTGGAAAAGCAACAGAGCTTCTAAACCCGTTGCCTCAACCCCTGCTTAAGACTCTCCTAGCGAGGACATCTCCCAGCGCCTCCCTCTGTGAGGGACTGTTCTGTTAACATGTATGTTCTTATCTTAAATGTCTCCTTTGCATACTGGTAGTTAGATACCCATAGAATGAAAAAAGATCCTGAAAGTGGGCTCGTTTGTGTCCTGGACTTCCGGCACCCGGGGCTCCAAGTCCCTCCCTCCCTGGGGTTGCACCTGGTGCCGGCACGGACTCGACCCTTTCACTAGATGTTCCACTGGATTTGATACAAGACAATGAGCAAAGGGGCGAGGGAAAGAATTCATACGTGAACTGGCTGGAAAATCATACCTGCAGAGTGATCGCACAGTGCCGCTCCACCCGGAGGGAGACGATCTGTTTGGCTTAGAAGCGGTTTTCCAGAGGCCTTCCTGACCCCTTGAGACTGGGTTCGGGTCCCATCTGCATCCTCCTGTCCTCATCCCGGTCGCAGGGCCACGACACTCCGGAGAAGTGGCAGGCTGCCGTCACTAATAGACGCGTGGGCTATGTTTCAGTGACCTGGTTTCTAGCTGTCGCTACAGCAAGCCAGTAAGATTCTCAAGAGTAAAGAATGTGTCTTATTCATTATTAGAGTTTCAGTGCCTGGTGCATCAGAGGCACCCAGGCATCGTGTTTTGATGTAAGTAACATGCACTGTTGGAAGTGACTTGGGTGGTGACTGAAGTGGCCATTCATGAAAGACAGGTATCTGGGTGATACAAAGCGTGTATGACTTTGGAAATAGAGAGTTACATCCCAAATGACACAGAAGAAGTTAGGACGTGGTCTAATGGTCACGGTGAATAACTAATATGAAAGCTTTTCTTGAGGGCAGGTAGCCCCTCAGAGACGGAGTAGCACGGTAAACCCATGGGCGTACATTCGTGGGGCGACTAATGCTTTTACGTGTGCTTGTTTGGCCCTCAGCACTGCCTGATGAGACAGGAATATAGTGGCGTTGCCATTTTGCAGATCAGAAAACTGAGGCTTGGTGCCGGGACTAAAAGGACGACGCGTGATATAGTGCTGTTTTACGTAGAGGCGCCCTTGAACAACATGGGTTTGAACTGTGCGGGGCTGTTCAGTCCAATCCAAAGGGCTAGAAAGACCGTGTGGCTGTTGAGGACTCTGTGGGAGAGGAGAGGTGATGTTTAGCCTCGGTGTGGAGCGAGGGAGAAGCCCAGGCTCTGAGCTGGGGTCGAGGAGGCCAGGAGTCTAAGTCTGCTGGAGAAGGGTCCTCCGGGGGTCAGACGATGGCTGGGAACTCCTCTGGGTTGTGGGGCCCGTGGGGCTCCCCTTGCTTCCTGTAGGGCTGCTCGGCCCATGTGTTGAAGCTTGAGGCTGGTGTCCTTTCTCCTGCTCCCCACAAGCTGCTGGCCCCCGAGATACCAGACGAGTTAGGAGCTCCCCCAAGTCAGTACGCCTCGGACCTCAGACCTATGACGTCAAGTTACAGCACTTACGAGTTTGAATCTTTTTTGAAAGTTGTTTATGGCTTGGCCTGATTGTCATGCCACTTAAGGGTTCTCTGAATCTGCCCCCACACAGACGTAGCCATAGCCGGCTGACTTTCCTAGCCCCAGGGGACATGACTCCTGTATGTTTTTCTTGAAGGTCATCGCTGCTTAGCACCCTACAGTGGCCCCTGTGGTGGACACCGGCCTGCTCCTCTGTGTGTTGGGTGGCCAGCTGGGTGCAGTGCACTTTGCTTGGTTTTTAAAGAGCCTGACGTAATAGCAGAGGGAAACTCAGTGTCCTCAACCTAAACTCTAACTTGAACTGCGGTGCTGACCAGATGTGTGACATTGAGCCAGAGAGTCTGGGGACCCTGGTCCAGGTTACCAGGGATCCACTGCTGTGTCATTTCTCTACTCCTGGGATAAATGGTACCCCACATCTATTTTCCAGTTCCCCTTCTCATCCACATACACATGTGGTTTATGCAGTGAACTCCTAATCATCCTTCAAAACCTAGCCCAAATGTCCCTTTCTCCCACATCCAGTTATTTATTGAGAGCCTACTATGTGCCAGATGCAAAACAAAGACCTTGCCTCCATGTCCCATAGCCCTGGGTTTGGAATGAATCTCTTGCCTCTGCAGCCCCCAGCCTGGTGACTTGCTCAGTCACATCAAAGAACAAATGCTTGCCTTTCTGGTGCCTCCATTTCTATGTCAGTGTTGTACAAGCTCCTGGAAGATGAAGGGCGGTGGCGTCAGGAACAGCGGAGTTGCTACAGAGAGTGTTCTACCGGCACAGTAACTGCCGGAGCTTGGGAGTCTTCCATACGGTGCAGGTACCTTCCAGAGTCGGATATCCCCCCGCAATCCATGCTGACAGCGGAGATTCTGCTGCTGCCCCAGCCTGGCGTGTGATGAGGGCGAGGTCCTGCACGGTCAGCAGGATTGTGAGATGGGCCCCACTGAGAACTCCCGCCGGCAGGAAGCACATGCGTCTCCCTTTCACCTGCACACGGGCCGGCAGGCATTTCCTGGCCATTGTTTGCCGGGGCTGCCACTGTGCTATTTCCATCCACCAGCCAAGCGGGGCTGGAGCTGGCCGGGCTCTTCCAGGCTGGCCTTCGGTGTGCCTGTCATCCAGGCCAGCATTGCAGACCCTGGGGAGGCAGCAGCAGATCTGTATGATCAAACTGCCTATTAACAACCAGAAGACACAGGAAAGAAGATGCTCTTGTGTAAAAATAAACAAGACAGCCCCACCTCTTTGCACACATGTGCTTTCCAGCAGGCTTCTGTCCATCTTTACCCGTCTTGGTTGGTACCACTGCCTTAGGACAGTTTGGCTGGCAAGTTGCTGTTGTTGAATTCTTGTACCATGGCAGGATTGGGCTGTGAACACCCTTTGCTCAAAGACACAGACTGTTTACCCAAGATATATTGGGGAGAAATTTGACGCTCAAAAGTTTCCCGTGGAAAGACGTTTGGGACTGTGTGGTGGGCTGGGGGTGTACACTTGGTCAGTGTGTCGTGGGTTTTCTCATTATGAGCCTGAAGACTTAAGATCTATTTTTAGCAGCTAGATAACCACCTAGATTGCTTCCACTGAAGTGTATCCCTGTGCTGATGAGAGACCTCGCTCTGCTCTGCTGGAGCAAAAGCTGTGTCTACAAGATGAAAGCAGAGAAGTGTAATCAGATTAAGCTGGACGCTGGCAGTTGCTCGGTTTAGCAACGTGGAGTAGTGATTGCAGCTTCAGAGTGTGTATTTATTTTGTCCTCACTCCTGTGTGTGGTGTTTTCAGACGTCTGGGGCAGGGAGTGGGTGGACAATGTTAATCATTTCGTGGCTTAAACGTGATTCCAGACTCTGCTGAAAGAGGCAGCCATCGGAGGGCAGGGCCCCCAGAGTTAGTGCCACACTCTGCCAAGCCCCTCCAGCACCCCCAGACCCCCTGCTCGAATGGGATGGGGAGTCCAGCTCCTTTCCTTTCTCTGCAGACACCACAACCAAGGTCGGGTTTGGTCCGGGGGTGGGGGGAGGTGGTGTCGGACAGGGGGACTCGGCGACTGCTCACAGACTCTCTCTGTTGTCCCTGCAGCGTGGGTCCTGCCACCACCACCGCCACCACCACAGTCCCAGCGGCGGAGTGTTGATGCGGCCGGTGCACGATGTACAGCGTGGAAGACCTCCTGGTTTCTCACGGGTACAAGCTGCCGAGGAAGCCCCCCGCGCCGCACGAGAGTGACTGCGAGGGCCGCCAGCCAGCAAGGGCCAGGGCGCAGGCCGGCCCCGGGCTGCTGAACGGGTGTGAGGATGGCCCCGCCGGCCGCCCCCGTGGCGAGACGTCGCTGGGAAAGGGGCGAGTGAGCGACCCTGAGAGCAGTCGCCGCCGACCGAGGGTCCACGGGGAGCCCCCGGACGCTTCTGCTCCCAGGATCTCTGAGGCCGGGTAAGCTTGGTGGTGGACCCACTGTTTGCGTTTGACTCGGGTGTGTAAGTACATCCTGCAATACCTTGTATTTGGCTGGGGCCCCGGGGGAGGGGAGACTGGGTGACATGGATGCTTCTGTCCATGGAGCGTTTGGGAGGCTCCATGCACTTAGAGCAACAGACCTTCAGGAAATAGCGGCGAGTAAACGAACTCTGTCCCACCAGCACCGCCTTTTAATACTCAGCCTCTTTGTTCCCTGATAATCTCTCACATCTTTCAGCCAGGACTTGTTTAGAAACTCTGTAAAAGCCAGTTTATGTCAGGCACATGTTGTTAGAACATTAAGCTCTCTCATGAACATGTTTCAATGTTTTGTACGTTGCAGAGTTGAAAGAGGTATGTCTTCCCCTCCCCTTTCAAAAAAGAAAACCTTTCTTCTCATATGTTCATACAGTTCCATTGGCTTCCAACCCAGCTTTTCCTTCCACACTCACACTGGCCCCAGCGTGGGTATCCCATCTGAATACAACTGCGTCTGTGGGTGTTTTCTTACAGCAACAACGGAAAAAAGAGGGGGGATTGGCCAGGGGGATGGGGAGGGAGGTAAATAAAGGGAATTTCGGCAGCTTGCCCCAGAGCCAGCACAGGAGGGGACCCACGGCCCCCAGCCAGGCACTTTCAACCTGGAGGAAACCTTTGCTATCACTGTAAAACTGTCTTCAGTGCTGCGTCGGGACCAGGCTCAGACCGGGGCAGGGGCTCTGCCCTGCAGAGTGTGCCATAGGCTGCGTGTAACCGGCCCAGGATGGGCCAAGGAGACGGATGAGAGCAGAGGCCTGTCTTTAAGGGAAACAAACAAGCAAGCAAACAAGAAGGGGAGTGAACCGAGCCCAGAGGGAAGGAACCAGGCTTCCAGGGTTAGAAGTCGCCAGTCCACGGGAAGGCTCTTCCTCGCTGGTCTGTAGCTTTCAGGCGAAGATGGGAAGGACTTTGCTCTTCTAAGTTGGAGCATTCAGCACTCGGTGACTGAGTGCAAGCTGGGGTGATGGCCCCTCCTCATGCCCGGTGGAGTAGAAGCAGGTTTGTGTGTCCAGGTGAGGACCACCTTTCTGGCGAGGGGCAGACGTTCAGGAGGGAACCCAGGGTGGAGAAGGACTTGATGCCACTTTTATTTAAGCTTGGCCTTCTAATCTCACACTCGTGTCCACCACCATCTTGGGCCTCTGTCTGCCACCATAGTCCCTGAAAAGCATCCCCGCCGAGGACTTTGGAAGAAGGTGCTTGTGAACACGATGGCTGAGGGTCGGGACAGCCTGGCTGCCACTACACAGACCCCTGCTCGATGTCACCCCGCCTGCCTTGGTCCTGGTTTTGTGCGAGGACGCCTACCTCCTCCTTAGATCACAGGGCACCGAGGCTGGGCCTTGACTGCTCCTCCTTGTGTGTTTCCTGCAGAGCTTGCCGGGCATACAGTGACCATACCCAGGGATCCAGTTCATTCTCCCCCCGTGGAACAGCTGCTGAGAAGCAGAAGGCTCAGTGTCTAACGAGGTGAAGACGGTGGCTGTGGAACCAGGCGAACGTGTCCCGTAGGCTGTGTGGGGTCTGTCCCAGGCTTGAAGGAGATCAGATTTGGGTCCCGAGTGGGAGGCAGAAGAATTCTGTGTGGGCAGTGAGGCTCCCAGCTCGTCCACATCTTGCTCAGGACCTTCCAGCCTCTATGTGGTAACAGGTTCCTGAAGACTGCGAGGGCCCCCAGCCTGGCTTCCATCAGACCTGCCGGCAGGCTTGCTTTCTGTCTTGAGTGACGTGCTCAGATGAGTGGTCGCATGCAGCCCTGGGCAGAGTTCTCAGCAGATCTGGCCGCATCCTGGCATCGCTGAGGTTGGCTGGTTGACCTGGGAGGCGCAGAGTGGCTGCTGGATAGAAGGTTGCCTTGTAGGTTGGGAAGAGGACACGCACACGTGTCTGCAGAAACCCATGCCAGTGCCCAGGGCCTCACAGACCAGCTGCCCGGCTTCCTGGGTTGAAATGAAAAGATGTTTTCTATTTTTGGGGCCACAGAGAACTAAAAGCAAGAGGCAAACGGAAAGGTTGGTGGGAGGAGAATTATTTTTCCCCTCAGAAAAAAAGTGCTTTGAGAGGAAATCAGCAGGTGCTAATATTAAAGCTCTCCCTGGTTGTGGTAAATCCTGTAAAAGAATTTGGCATTTATTAAACACACGTGAACTCATTGGATCAGACCTAGTACTGACGAGCCAAGGCGGCCGTGCAAGTGCGGAGTATTCCGGAGCGCTGGCTCATGGTCGGTGGGAAGTGGAGAAGTTTCCAGTGCAAGGACCTGTGGGAGGCGAGTCTGGGAAGGTTCTGGCATGAGGAGGAGGCTTGGCTTCCGAGCTGGCCACTGAGGTCGTGGTGTTGGCAGCTGCATCTGAATGGGCTAAGTTTGGGGGGCGAGCAGGGTGGGAGGCGTGGGGGACCGGCACAGACACAGCAGAGCTCCCAGGGGGCAGACTGGTCCCGGGGCGGGAGGGTCTCCCTCCTTGTGGCTCCTCTGGGTGCACAGAAGAGGAGGTTGTGGTGCGGATATAGCGGGGGTCTCGTGGCCCGTCCATGGGTGGGACACGCAGACTGGCGGGTCTCCTCCCAGGTAGGGATGAGGCAGCCGGGCCCCAGAATGGATCAGCCGATGTCTGCCTGGGCCCTGGGTTGTCCCCTGCAGGACCTTCCCGATCTCCCTCCACATGGTCACTTGTCAGGGCACCTCCTGGCCCTGTTGCTCCTCTGCTGGCCTTTCCCCCTCCCCCGGTGGGCACCACTTCCCAGCATCTTTGGCTTGGGCGCTTGCGTGATGCTGCCGCCTCTATGTGGCAGTTTAGCTCCAGACCCCCTGTGATTTCCACCCTATGTCTGAGTTGACATTTTTGAGAGAGAATCCGTGGTTTGGGGCAGCCCTAGGCGCTTTGGCTTGGTTCGCGGGTCAGTCCTGCTCGGTTGGTGCGGGGAGGGAGGCTGGATGGCAGGGGTGTCTGAGCCCCACTGCTCTGGGCAAAGGGGCTTTGGAGGAGGGCACTTTCCAGGCCCAGGGTAGGGGCTGACCATGCATCCCAAACATCCTTTCTTTTCTCTTCCCTGACCGGTCATTTACGAAGCCTGAAGATTTGGCATTGCCCCCTTAAGCCACTCACTCCGCACAGAGCTCACCTAGGTGCTCGACCACTTCTAAAGGGTCTCAGGTCATGGGCTGGGATGATGAAACTGGCTGTAGGCTTGGCATGAAAGTCACCCACGTGGTACAGAAAAAATGCTCACAGGGCATGTCCAGTGTCACTGCTGCATTTGGAGGTTTATAGTGGGAAAACCGTGACTGTCCGTGAAGCTGCACACAATCGGCATTCTAGGCATCAGATGATTTAAAGCTGGGTGTTTATTGCGTCCCAATTTGGGCCGTGTCACCAACAACAGGGACCTATTGCGTGCTCCTTCCAGGTGGCATCTCTGTCCTCCCCATGGCAACGTGAAAAGCACACCTGTGAAAATGTTAAATTTACATCTGTGTTCAGAGGTTATAGCGAGGAGGAGACTTGCAGTCCATCCATGGCGCCAGGTTTAACTGTCTGTGCACCACTGCCCTGTTGCAAGGTTTGCTTGTGAAAACACATGTGCGCACACACATGATCCAGGGGAAACAGGGAGCGATTCCCCTGTTATCTCTACGTGGAGGAAACTGCAGGCTTGGATGCAAGTAGCCATCACTGAACAGTCCTCAGCTGCCATTAAACATGTGAAACACTGTTATCAGGCGTTCCCTGTTTCCTTAGTGTGTTTCCTTTGAAATGTTATAATCAGAGGAAGCTGTAAAATAGTGTAACACAGCAGCGGTTCAAATCTGAAAGTCATACCGTAGTCGGCTCTTCTCTGCTTAGCCCCAGAAGTCCTGGGTGAAATTTGTGCTAGTTCACTTGGCAACAGCTTGTAATCATCTCTTGTCATCAGTGCAGTGGTAACTAATGAGAGACCTAGCAGCCTAAGAGCATCTCTGATGTGGGGTCTGGGTCCCCCAGCTTGGGAGGCTCACATGTGATCAGGAAACATCGATCAGGATCGTGCTACTGGGCACAGCAAACAGTTCATTTTCAGAGGCTTTTTAAGCTTCTCTCAAATCATAACCTGCTTATAATGGTTTTCTAAAAAGAGGAATTCTTCAAGTTTGACATCTGTTTCCATGTATCTCGTGCTCCACAGAATCAGACCTTCCACGAGCGTCATGTGTCCTGTAGCTGCTCGCCTCCTGTCACGAGTGTGAGGCATCGCTACCTGGACCTCTTCACGGAAAGAAGGAGGAGTCGTGTGAGCTGGTGTGCTCATGGGCACACGTGGAGATGAGGCCTAGTTTCCCATCTTCTTGTGGTCACCCCTTCTTCTGAGGTGCTTTGTCCTCACTCCCCAGCAGTGCCTGGACACCGTCCGTCTCTCCTGCACACACTCCCGGGTTGCTCTACCGAGAGCCTTTGTTCCCTTCGTGCGTGAGGCAGCAGGAGGGCCAGTGCTGAGGGACTGGGAGGTGCAGCACGGCCTGGAACCTCACTGGTTTTGGCAGCCATGTCATCACCAACAGGATAATTGTTACTGATGAGTTTCTTCTCTAGCTAGAGAGTCAGGTCAGTTAGGAAATACCCAGGTGTGAAACGGCGGCCTAAAAAATACCTGGGTGGGTCTTGAGTTCCAGTCACTTTGTTTCAAAGGTGGCTACACCTCTGGGATCTTGATGAAGTGCAGCGAGCCCAGACTGGAGTCTGGTTGACGTCCCGATGAGTCCCGGCCGTGGGACTCGGGGCCCTTGCTCCCTTCCCAAGGGCGAGCGTCCTGGCCTGTCCCGGGAGAGAATGGACTGGTTCTCCTGGTGCCTTCGGGCCCTCCATCACCGTCCCTGGCGGCTGCCTCCCCACCTCTCCACGGCGCTAAGCTGAGCTTGCAAAGAACACGTGGCGCAGCCCCAGTGCTCGCTGAATAGATGAGCGACAGTGAAAGGGAGGGGCGGCCAGAGGTGTGTGAGAGGGAGGCGGATGCTTGGGCTGGTTGTTTTTCTCGGTGCCGATGGTGGCGGTGAAGGGACCACACCAGGGGAGAGAGACTGTCCCTTGGTGGAAATAGAATATGTCTTTAAGACAGATAACAGGAAAAGACCCACACAGTCGGCCTTGCCTGTTGGATTCTGTGGCCCGCTTGCTCCTCCTGCTTTGCTGGGAGGAACTCACTGCTGGTTTGCTGGCCACGGGCATCGCTCCTTCCCCTAGGGCCCAGCGGTCGCCAGAAGGCAGGGCCTGTTATGACAGTCAGCGACATCGTTACTTCCTGTTATTGTGAGGGCCGCCGGTGACAACTTAGAAGAGGACAATGCAGGCCTAAAATAACCCCCCGGCCGAGACAAACGCTCACTCCTGTGCTCTTTCCTGCACGCCCCTCACCCCCTGCCCCGGACATCGTGAAGAAAGAGTTTGGAAATGTACCCGCCCCACTGAGAATTGATTTTGATTGGGTTACCAGTAGTACCAATAGCTAAAAACAAGGGTTTGTTACGTGTTCAACACTCTGCCAAACAGTTTAAACATATTATCTCATCCCCCCACCCCAGCAAACTTAGAAAGGAAGGAATCATTACCATCCACTCGACCCGGATGGGGAGTCGGGGCAAAAGGAGGGAAGGATGTCGCAGAAGACACACGGGCAGAGAGCCAGGGCGCTGGCATCTGGACCCCCACCCCGCACCTGCTCCTCGGGGACCGGCTGCATGATCACTGGTGACCTGCCCACAGGCACCGTCTCCTCACCGTGCTGTTCTCCCCGGAAGCCCTTCCTTCCTCCAGCTGGGAAATTGATCAGAAGGTGCACAGGAACCTGGAGTGAGTGCCGTGTGGTTGCCGGGTGCCAGCCCGTCACAGGCGAGGCCCCACATCTGGGAGGGGGGAACGGCGTCCGCCCCACCTGTGTCCCTGAGAACTGCAGTGCCAGGTACTGACTTGTAAAAAGCAAGGACACCCCAGACACTCCTCCCTGAGGCAGGGCCTCTGACTTACCTTGCAGGAGGGAAAGGTCCTTACCAGACTTGGACCAAGAGTCAAAAGTCTGTTGAAGTCCTGCCCCAAAGATGGTGCAGAAAACCGCTGGCAACCACAAAAGAGCAATTTGTGTCTGTTTCTAAGAATATGGGCTAACATCACAGTCTGTGGCAGGGCAGGTCAGCACCAGGGCGGGAGGGCCTCCAGGCTGAAGCTTTCCATTCCGAGCTAACCTTCCTGGGGCCTGGACCCAGGCTCTGGTGTTCAAAACCCCTGTGTGGAGGAGGCCTGGTACTCAGGGGCTTCCACCCCGTCCACGCATCAGCAGGTGCGTTCCCCAGGTGGATCTGCCTAGTTACCTGTGCGCGGGCGGGTATCCTGAGTGCCCTGAGCTGTCTTCCTGCCCCGCCCCCTCCATGGGTCTAAAGTTAGCATCGTTCATAAGCCCAGTCATTTATTATGCTTCCTCTTCCAGGACCATTGTTAGCTGTGGGTGGGTTTTTTTTTAAATAACAAAACAGTAACATCCTGAGATGATCGCGCTGAATTTATTTCAGCTGAATCTATTTTATTTGTTATTTGTACTCATTTATCGAGACGTTGTGGAAGGCAGGCATGACAGCCCCTTAGTGGTGCAACCCGACGGTTGGGCGTTCCCTGGTTACATCTGTGCCAGTGCGGCCCGCAACCCTGGTTCACGTGGAGCTTTGCCGAATAGTGGTCTTCATCCATTGTGTTCCCAGAACAGCTTTATCTTTTCCAACTGACCTTAATTTTTGCTAACCTCAAACCTCAGTCTTAATCTCCTCTTGACCTTGTCGTCCCCTTTCCACAGTGAGCCTATCTGTTGCCTGTGTCGGAGGGCTATTCACACAGTGTTGTGTATTGAATACACCAAGGCTCGCTACAAGGTAAAGTTGCAGGCTTGCAGGCCCAAAGAGCTTCAAGGGTAAATGCTATAGCAGGAGATGGCGGGCCCCATCCCAGAAACACACCAGACATCTAACACGGGCTGTGAGTGTGTCTCTCCCGAGATGCTGCCCCAGGGCCCCTACCAGGAGAGAGAGCCTCTCCTTCAAGGACGGGGAGCTCCTTCAAGTGACACGCTCTGCCTTTATGCTCAGATGTGCTTCTGGGCAAGACCGACTGACCTATGGAAGAGAGAGCGGCTTCTGAAGGATGCAACGCCGGGGTCTAAAGGTGATGGACAGCACCAGCCTCTGCTTGGCTGGCGGCCCTGCCGGCAGGAAGAACTTGCTGGACCTGGGACCACTTCGGTGGGGCTCCCACCCTCCACCCGGACCTCCATGGGGAGGACTAGACTTCAGGGGCCGCCTTGGGGACGGGGTTCAGAGTTTTGTTGGTGGAGTGGGGAGGGCATCTCTTCCTGCCCTTGGGGTGTCAGGTGCAAAGCTAGGCCCAGGCCGTCGCAGACTGGGGCAGCTCCTGGGGATCTCGGAGAGGACAATCCTACAGCATGTGTGACTGTGATTAAAAGGCGTGGTGGATATTACCCTTCTAAGTAGGCTTTTACTTTCTAAAAGGAAGGTGGTATTTTCCGTTGCAGTTGAAAATGCGGCGCTTAAACGAACAGAAAGTTCTCCTACTGTTTTTCATCATCTGCTTTTATACATTTGGCAAACAGACTTGCCTCTTTTTCTTTAGACATGCTGTTTTTCACATGTTCACATTTCAGATGTTTTCCAGACACCGTTTATCAGCTGTTTTTGTCGTCATCATGTGTCTCTTCTGATTCGCCAAGGAGTGGTTCCAAGTGTAGCTTCTGTCTCCTCTCCGACCTGCTCTCCCAGGAGTTCTGCACAAAGACCCTGCCTGTTTCAGTGACCGTGTTGACACTGCTTACGTGGGCTGTCACCCTCCACTTCGCTTTCCTTATCTCTTCCCCACCCTGTATCAGCGTGCTCAGTGCGTTTCTGTAAAATGTCGCATTGTTAACTTTTTTAAAATGTAAATTATCAGTCTCATTTTTTAGAAAGAAAAATTTGATCTCAGCTTATTTCATCAGAGGTCCTAGAAAACAGATTCTTGGCTTTGAAGCCGTAAGAGGTAGCACACGTTTTAGCTGATAACAGACATCTTCCATGGAAGCCAGTAAATGTCCAACTTGTCCGAGGGAGAAATTCGCCACAGCGTCACCCTGTGGGTTGACTTGTGCCTGTCACAGCCGGGCTCATTCTGGGGACAAAAGGGATGCTTGTGAAATAAATGCTTTCTAGTTCTCTATGTAATGCAGATTTTTAAAAAAGAGAGAGAGTATTTAAAATTCCCTATGTGGATCTGAGTTTTCCTTAAATTGTGATTTTTGGTGTATTGTGCAAGTGGAAAAAATGTTTAGCCCAGAATGCTGAGCCGTTTTAATTGGTTACAGATGGCAGTTTTGACAGAGTTAAGGTGATAATGTGATTTCAGGGGTGGGGGGTGAAAACTGACACCATCACTTGCGTAGGTAGCTGCCGCCTGTCTATATTCTCAGCCTGTTTCTGTCTGTCTTTGTCCCTGTTGATGCGCATGGCTTGTACGGGGACAGAGAACACCTTGGGACTTCAGCACTTAACCCACCAGGCTTTACTGAGAAGCCAGAGCATCTATTGAGAGAGTGAGCTAACACCGCCACGCAGGGTGATCTCTTCTGTAGGGTCAGGGGCCCCGAAGGTCGTTGAGGGGCCTGTACAGAGTAAGGCCGGTGCTTATTAAAGCCGCTTGGCCGCATCCAGCCCGCTCACCATCAGCTGCGGAACAGAGGCCATGAAGGAGACACTGACACTGGGCATCGACCACCTGCTTCCTCCTGATTTATTTTGGCCTCTCTTAATTGGGTCTGTGGCAATTGTCTCATCTTATTAAGCGCCACTTTTGCAGTCTTGCCCTCGGACTTGGCACCGAGTCAAAGACCCTGAAGCCAGCAGGTGCTCAGGACCCTTAAATGGTTCATTGCCTGTATCAGCTACGGAGGGACAGCCCCAGGGGCATCTCTGACGGAAGGGACCTTGGCTTCTGAGCTCCAGATGGTGCTGCACTGCTCACCTGGGGTCGGGGGGAGATGGGCCGGAAGGACCTGACCCGAGGGGCGCTCTGTCAGCCTTCAAAACCTAAATGATTTGATGACAACAAGCAGCAAAGCACTTGACCTTCACGCGCGCGCAGCGTTACGGCAGCTGCGCGGCGTGCGAGGAGTCGTGCAGACGCTCGTGGGCTGCTCTGGGGCTGATGCTGGACCGCAGAGGGACATCAGACCTTTCCTGCTTTTCCAGCCCGTGGCCCAGCTTTGCTCCAGTGGCTGCTTAACAGGCTCCTGGGGGTGGGGGGAGGCAGGATTTGAAGAGCTACCCTCACTTTTTAAGGCAAAGAAGGAATTCCCAAGTAGTAATAAATAATAATAATAGAAATATTATTAGTAATAGATTTTTACTGTTGATCTACCACCTGGTGCCGGAAGCACAGCTCGTCTTTCTGCCCGTGTGTGGGGCATGGTCCTCCTCCAGCCCGTGCCCACAGCTGCTCCGTTCCCAGGCCCTTCCCTGCCGTGGCCACACACGGCTAGGGGCCTGCAGCTCCGCCCCATCCTCTGCCTTCCTCACCCGGCCGAAAAGTGGGCTGTGGTGTGGAAGTCGTTCAAAACCACGAAATGTGGTTTCATGACACCTTAGCACATGAAGAAATGACCAGCAACCAAAGAAATGCAAATGAAAACCAGTGAGAAGTTCTTTTCACTTATCTAATAAGGAGGGAAATGGACTGAGATAACCAGAGCCGGGAACGGCTCAGCGGGAACAGCTCTTCTCTGCGCCGCCAGCCTGGCCGGCGTGGGAGTGCGGGTGGTTGGTCCGAGGTCAGGCTGCACAGCGTGATTCCCTGATCTGCCAGTGCCTTTTCTGAGGGTTTATTCTAAATAATGTGAGATGAGCTTAGTGTTTGTGAGCAATAGTGTTTCTCAGAGTGTTTTAGAATATAAGCTACATCCATGTCCAACAGCGGTATGATGGTTAAATAAATCTTGTATACGTGATAGAGCTCACCCACTGAAACTCCACACATGAGGAATTTTTCATTATGTCAGAAGCAGTAAAACAGAGTGGCCACCAGGGCTTTGTGGTCACTCATCAGGTTTGAGTTCCTTTCCCACTGCTTACAAGCTGTGTGACTTGGGAGAGTTGTTCAACCTCTTTGTGCCTCAGTTTCCTGCTCTGTAAAATGGGACTGACAGCAGTTCATACCTCGGGGAAGGGGCGAGGGCTAGGGTGCTGGTGAAGCTGAAACGAGTTCATGTATAGAAAGCGCTTAGCGGGGACCTAGAGCACAGTAACCTTTATGTCAGCCTCGGCTGTTTGCATCACAGACGTCAGGGAGTGTTCACATAAAACCAGATCCCCTGTAGAATAGCAGTCAGGCTGTCTGAAGTCCACGTCTCACCACACAGAGACCAGAAGATACGTATCAAAATGATGATCTCTGGGGAGGAAGACTACAAGCAATTTTTGGTTTTTGTGCTTTTCCTGTATTTTTTCCAAATTCTCAACAACGAATACTTTTATAATTAAAAAAAAAAAACCTCAGCACTTTTCGAGTTGAAACCTTTTCCACTTAGCCCATGGTTAATCAAGGTAGATGACCTCCCCAAGCTTCCTGCCACTCGGTGGGCTTTCTGTGTTACAGTCCAGTCTCTGCTCATTGCTAGCCAGCTTCGTATTTCTGCACAGTTTGACAGTGTTGTTCAGATTCTTTCTTCAGAGCTAGAACAGTGATTCCAAACTCTGGTTGTGTGCTGGGACCGTTTGAGGAGGTTTCGGAACATACCGGTACTGGGCTCCTGGCCAGGCCAGTCAGATCCAAATTCCAGGCACTGGTATTTTTTAACGGCTCACGGGGAAGTTCTAATGTGCAGGCAGGTGGTGGACAGCAGCCTGGAGCTAGACTGGCAAAGTTCTTCCCCGTCAGCAGAGCCCCTCTCTTCCTCTGATCAGTCTCGAAACGTCAAACTGAGTGGTGTTTCGGACACTACCTGAGGACAAGACATTATCACCTGGAGAGCTTGTTAAAAATACACACATCTGGACCCTAACCCAGACCTACTGAATCTGAACTTTTAGAGGGAGAGAAACTTGGCCATGTTTCTCTAGGAGGTTCTTACCACAGGTCTTTCTCAGCCGCACCCTGGGAATAGCTGGGAGCCTGGAGAAACAAGGGTGCCTGGCTCCCCGCCTGCCTCTGTGACAATGACGTGATGGAGCTAGGGTGCTGCCTGGGCTTCGGGAGTTGTGAGGTCCCTCCGGGTTCACGCGCAGTCATGGTTGACACCCATCAGCAGCGATGGTCCTCAGTGTGGGGTCCTGGGGTCCTGCTGCATCAGCGGCCCTCCCTCTAGTGACTCCTGCACTCACTCCCAGAGGTTGCCCGGTGGTCTGGCCTGAGCTGGGGCTGGACCCCCAGGGGCCCAGGACCGCACTTGGGAAGCACGGCTCCTGGGCTCACCCTCATTCCCTTGTACATCACTCAAGTACAACCAGCGTCCTGCTGTACTTGTGGGCAGCCTGTGGCTGCCACTCCTAGGCTCTCAGTGGCTAAACACTTGGCCGCCTCCCAGCCGTAATTAGTGGTCTGTGTTTTCTTTAAAGTTGACGAGCACTGTGGTTGGAACTCTTTTTCAAAATTCCCAGCCGGAGTTTGACTGGAAGTCTGGTCACAGAGGCAGAGAAGTACACGTTTGTTCTGCGCGGGTCCTCCCTTGGTGTAACCTCTGTGCCTCTGTTTTGCAGGTTTTATCATCAGCCCGTGCTAGCGTGGTCCTCCCAGCCCCTGGCCGGTCGCAGCCACGCCTACTGGCGGAGGAGAGATCAGGAGGGCAGCGGCTTGCTGGGCCCACGGGACCGGGAAGACGCCAAGGTCCGAGGCATGGCCCAGGCCCACAGCCTTCCGGAGCGCATGAGGGAGGGGCCCCGGGAAGTCGGAGGAAGGACAGAGGATGTGATGAGGAAGGCGGTCTGGGAAGAAGAGCTGGGAATGGCGGGTCCTGCCAAGTGGCAGAACGTAGGCCCCGGAAGCTGGAACCAGCCGCGGAAATTAGGGAGGCAGATGTCTGATGGTATTGGGGAGAAGCTGTTTCAAGACCTGCACCCTTTCGTGCGTGGGGAGCACATGTTGAGCAAAGGGAAATCCCAGTCTTTGCCTCGAGTTCTTTCCCCTGAGAGCCTGAGCTGCATCGACATTCCCATCCCGTTAAGCGATGGGCCTTTAGCGGCTGTTCCTAAAGGGCCATTTCATTCTCCAAATCGTGTGCCTGACTTGGAAGCCGCCAGGAACCCTGAGAAGGGTGGCTCCTCGGCCCCCTCACCCCGGCCTAAGTTTGGGAGACCCATCAAGCCTCCATCCTATGACTCCCACCAATACTCCAGGGCCGGAGCGGAGATCAGCGACCTCACAGCCAGCCAGCCGCCTGACCCACGCGCGTCCCACCCAGCGAAGACTAAAGACGCCAGGCAGGAGCTGGGGGTACCTGACCCCGGCCTGGAGCCCCCGGGGTATGTGCCTCCGCCCTCATACCGGTCCCCGCACCAGCCTGGCACATACCCCTGCTCGGAGGATGCGGCGCCCCGGCATGACGGTGGTGGCTGCCGGGCACAGCCACATTTTGGGGAGAAAGCTGGTGCCGGCGGTCGGCTCCCTCCGGGCTCCCTCGGTGCTGGGCCTGAGTGCAGCCCAGGCCCCCACTCACCTTGCGGGGTCCCTCCGCAACCCCACCCTACCACTGCTTATGGCTCCGTCCTTTACATTCCCTTTGACGACCCTCGGATACGACACATTAAACTAGCCCGACCCCAGGGTTTCTGGGAAGAAGTGAAGCCTGATGGTCAGCCCTGCCCATCTGGTCCTGCCCCTGCCCCAGAGCCAGCGTTGGGGAGCCTGCGGTGTGAGGGTGCCACTCCATCAGGGAATGAGAGGGACCCCGCCCCTGCCACTCCCAGCCCCCCATGGCTGTGGGGCCAGCCTCTCAGGGATGGAGAAAATGGTGGCTTTCCTGACCAAAGAGACCACTGTGTTATCACACAGAGACAGCGGTCCGACGTGGGGGACGGCCCACTAGGACTCCCTGAAAGCCACGTTTCCTCCCTAAACCCTGCAGGCGAGAGTACCTGTGAAACTCAAACCCAGCTCAGAAAGTTTGAAACTGGGATGCAGATCAAGAAAAGTTCAAAGAAAAAAATGAACGAGACGATATTTTGTTTGGTTTCTGTCCCAGTCAAATCAGAATCATATCTGCCAGATACAGATACGAACAACAATGACTTAAAACCGAGCATGGATAAAAAGAACGGGCCCGATAAGAGCGCGGCTTTGCAAGAACAGAGTCTACTCAGCTTGTCCTCCACTGACCTGGAGCTGCAGGCGCTCATGGGAGGCCTGGCTGGGAGAACAGAGCCCCAGAAACAAGACCTGGGGTGGCCCAGAGGAGACAGACACACAGACGACCTCAGGTTCACTCACCCTGCAAAACACAGAGAGCTCACGTGTCCTGGCTCGTGGCCTGGGCACCAGTACAGAGACCAGCAAACACAGACCAGCTTCCCCGAAGAATCCCAAAGCCCGCGGCCCCTCCCCGGGGAGAAGCCAGGCGGGTCGCCTGACCCAGTGCTAACTCTAAAATGTCTGAACCCTGTACCCTTCGAAGTGCAGATGCAGGTGGCATTGGCTTCCAGCGACCTGACCCACAGGCCTGGGGCTCATCCCCTGAAAAGTCAGGGATCCCTCAGCCCATCCAACAACAGTGCTTTCTCCAGGGCTTCCTCGTGTGTCAGCCAGGCACCTGTGCCTAGAGCCGGCCAGGCACACCCCGGCGTGGACAGCCGTGGGCGTGGCACCAGCCCCGTGCCCAGGGGTGAGGTGGTCAAGGGGGAGACCACGGGCCCCTGCAACAGTCAGCAGCTCTTCGGGCAGTTCCTCCTGAAACCTGTCAGCCGCCGTCCCTGGGACCTGATCAGCCAGCTGGAGAGTTTTAACAAGGAGCTTCAGGAGGAGGAAGCAAGCAGCCGTAGCAGCAGCAGCAGTGAGGATGGTGAGACGGGGCAGCCCTGGGAAGGCCGTGCCAGCCCTGCAGCCCAGCATGCGGGCTGCTGCGAGGACAGAGTTGAGGAAGCGCCGAGGAGGCTGGTGGCTGAGGACCCCGGGCCCTGGTGGGGAAGTGTCACGAGTAAGTCCGAGAGCTGGAGCGAGGAGCAGCAGCCTCGCTGCCGCAGCCCATTGCAGGTGGAGGGCAGCAGAGGAGCCGCGTGGCTGCCACCACCAGGAAGCTCCATCGCAGGGGAGGGGGACCAGGAGGTGGAGGATGGAGTGACCGAGCCAGCAGTCAGCCCAGGACCTGCGAAACAAGTGACATCTTCTAGATTAAGTGATGCAATGCCAGTGTCCCCAGTGGATCCAGCCGAAGCAAGGGAGCCCCTGCTGAGTCAGGAACCCCCTGGTGGTTTAAGTGCCCCGGAGCTGAGCGAGGCCAGCCCTTCAAGAGCTGGTGGTGGGGAGCAGGGGAGCTCTGGGGTCCTGGTCCCCCTCTCTCTTACTGGCAAACTCCGAGGCCTCTCAGCACCGGACTTGAGATCTGTGGGGCTGACACTGGCGCAGGAGCGGAGCGCCAGCACGGTAGCAGGGTCCTCGGGGGAAGCCAGTGCAATAGAAATCCCCCCGAATGAGTCCCTCCAAGCCAGGGCTGCCAGGATCCTGGGCATCGAGGTGGCTATGGAGTCCCTGCTGCCGGGCGCCGGGAGGGTGGGGCAGAGCCAGCACCCCGAACCTGATGGAGGCACCCATGGCCCCGAGTCCCCTGGGCAGGAGTCTGTGTCCAGCCCGGCCTGCCGGGATGAGCCCTCGGCATCCACCGACGCCTTTCACGGCAGGAGGAAGTGCGGCTGGACCACAAGCCCTCTCTTCGTAGGAGAGAGGGACGTCCCCCGACGGGCTCCCCAGGCTTCTGAGCCCAAAGGGGTGGACGGGGACACCCTCATCCCCAGCCAGGCCCCCGAGCCTCAGCCCAGCCTCCAGGAGCCCCAGCCCTTCCATCCCAAGGACGTGGGGACAAAGCCACCCTTCAGGTCCACCTTGTTCCATTTCATAGAGAGGACCCCCAGCTTGGCAGCCTCCGAGAAGAGGCTCCGAAGCACTTCCAAAGTGATTGAAAGTTTACAGGAGAAACTGGCTTCCCCCCCGAGGAGGGCAGACCCTGACCGTCTGATGAGGATGAAGGAGGTGAGCTCCGTGTCTCGGTTGAGGCTCCTGACCTCCCGTGGCACTGAGTCTGCAGAGGAGGCCGAGGAGCCGACGGCCGAGAAGAGCTCCAGGGTGCGACCTCTCAACGCCAGGCACCTGCTCTCTGAGTCCAGGGGCGCTTTCCCGCTGGGAGAAGACGGGCACCAGGCGGCACGACGGGAGGAGAACGGCGGGCAGGACTTCTGGTGCCCAGGTGAGGAGGCGGGCAGGTGGGCAGCCGTTCCGAGGTCATTTGATGTCCTTAGAGCATAAAAATACCAGGTTGGTGGATGGTGAAACCTGCAGACTCAGAAAAGGTAAAATTGAGCCTGTGAGTTAGGGTACCAAAGACTTTTCATTTTACCAAGAACTATCCAGAAGTTTTCCTTAGAAAGCAGGATCTTGCAGTGTACTTTAAATGATCCTGTCTTTACAGAACTTATTTGTGTCAGTTACCAGGTAAAATTACCTGTATAAACAACCCTGGGGCCTCTTGCTGTGAGGAGGTGCATCCACAGAGTATTCTAACTTCGGTGCAGGCACCTTGGTCAGTCCCGTAGGAGACCACAGCATTTGTGCTCTGTACCTGCTCCCAAAATAAGCATTCACCCAGATAACCCTCATTGCTCTATTAACCAGATGAGAAAAGTTACACCTGGCTGGTTAAGTAAACTGCCTGCCCCTCGTGCTGTCTTAACATTTTCACCTTCCAGAGTCCTCTGTCCCCCATTCGCGGCTGTTTTCACCACCACACCATTCATGAGACTTGAGCAGTTCCGTGGACAGAATCAACAGCCTGCACTTTCTCCGTGGCCACCCCTGAAAGTTCACCTGCCAGCTCTGTGTCTTGCAGCCCCTGAGCTCTGATTGCTAGGTCCCAGGGTGGGGTGGGGGGGCAGTTCCGGCAGCAGCACCCTGTGGGCCCCTGGGCCTCCTGCACCCTCTCACATCCATGTGTCTTCAGAGTCTTCTCCACCTTACAAAAACAAAACAGTTTCCCATGACGGTGACGGTGGTTCCCCCTACACCGGCTCACCGGCTCAGCGCTGACACAGACAGGCGAGAGGACTCTTGGCGTCCCTCTTTCAGGCGCTGGGGATTATCATGTATCCCAGAAGTGATGAGAAGAGTTGAGGGTGGGTGTCAAAGGGTCCGCATCATAAACACAGACTGGAAGGGAAGCTGATCGCGAACTCCGACTTTGCAGTAAGGCAGAAACCGCCCCTCCTGAGTGCCCCAGCGCTGCCCCCAGACCCCCGTCCGGCCTCCTCAGCCGGACCCCGCCATCTCACTAGTGCCCCAGCTGCCTCCTATTTTGAAGTCCAAGGATTTAAAAGTAGACGGAAAAGAATCCAGAAATTTTTGTTTAACAAAAAAGTCTTCTTGGCACTTTGTAAGGTTTCCCGCAAATGCAGTGCGATTCTTAGGAGCGTCAGCCAGCGTTGCCCCATCCCTCATGCAGAATACATTACTGAAATAACCCCCTCGTCAGGGCCCTCTTGGATCATCTGAGCTGACAAATTTGGTCTCTCCCGAGGAGGAGGATGCTGGGGACGGGGAGCCTCCGCCGTTACGGCAGCAAAGTGCTACCTGGCCCATTTTTTGAGTTGTTGGGGTTCATTAAGAGGCAGCATGGTTTCCACAAGCCTTCCCACCAAAAATCTGTTCAGTGGCTTTTAAGTGCTGGTTAAAAAGACACCATAGTCTTTTAAAGTGAGTTTTTTAATCTATAAAATCAAAATGATTTTATCAGTTCTGAAAATTAAAAGGATTTTAAAGTAAGACCCCTCCTGTTACAATAAAAACACCAGTTTGTACAGATTTCTGTGCCTCAGTCCACGGCCACATATTGGAGGGAACATGTGACAAAATTTCTAGTTCAGCAAAGCACCCCCTCAGTTTCTAGCTCTGACCGTTTGGCACGGAAATGGGATTTGAAAACACCTCCATGATGTCGATTTTACCTTTAGCCAGCCGTTAAACCACCCTGCCCCGAGACTTTACCATTTTTTTTAGCTGTAGTTTCTAACAATTCGAAAATTTAATTTGTTTTTGCCTCTCTGATGCTTCTGTTATTAATACACAATAAAATGACCAAAATTGAAGGCAGAGAGCTCCTCGCAGTGACAGCTGCCTCAGGCTGTCTTAAGCAGTCACACAGCAGGACACATTGGATAGTTTCTGACACGCACAGCGGCTCACGGGACCCTGCACCGACCTTCCGTGTGCCGGTCACCAGGCCTCAGGACGCAAAGCCAGTCCTCTGAGAGGTCTCCCCTTGAGGGAGTAGGACTTTTGACATGTGTCAGCCTCCCCCCTCACTGTTTCTTCACCAATTAGAAGAAAGCTGTGTTGCCTTGTTGCTCATAAGCATTTGGACTTTTTCCTTTGGATACATTCTATCATTTTAAACACAAGAATTATTATCTCTGTCCCTGCCCGACCTTTTGCAGTAAGGAGGAAACCACCCCTGTCACCCCAGGGTGCTGGACCGACCCCACTGCTCCTGAATCGACAGCCCACTTAAATTCAGGTTTTGTTCTGGGATTTTAACGGAGGATTATACCATACTGTGTATGTCTGTGACCGCGCTCTCTCTACCACCAGCACCAGCGCACATGCAGGCACACACACATGCGTGCACACAGGCCCCCTTCTAGAAAGTGAGTATCTGTGTCACGTCCCCCTCATATCATGAAGTCTTTCCTTCAGCTTAAAGATGGTCCCTTCAGCTAAGGGTGTTTTTAGTGGTCTTTTTGGGGCTCTGGCTAAGAAATCAGTATCTCAGAACAGGTCGTGGAATCCCGTCGCTGCTGGGTGGGTAATGTTCCAGCTTAAGTGGAACCCGGGTGCCGAGTGTCAGAACCTGCTGGTCCCGTCAGCCTCCACCGCACGCTCTCGTAATCCAGTCCCTGACGAGGAGGGGGAGCCTGTCTGGGATGGTTTGATGATGCCAGATCGTGCCACTGGAAGGCTGGACGTCAGCACAGCCTCAGGGGCAGCAGTTCTTGTGGGTGTTTGTACACGAAATACCCACCAGGGCGGGTTCTAGTGATTTGTCTTCACCTGAACTGTTGCCCCCAGGAACCAGGATTCCAGAGACTCAGGGTACTAACCTCTCTGTTCTCCAGGCCTCTGCCGGCCAGTGTAGTGGCCCTTGTCACACAGGATTTCTGAGTACTTGAAACGTGGTGTATCCAAATTGAGATGGGCTGTTAGTGTAAAATGCCCACCAGAGTTCAAAGACATTATCAAAAAAAAAAAAAAAAAGTAAAATTTCTCAATCATTTTTATGTTGATTACCAGTTGAAATGGTACAGTTTCAGATATATTTGGTGAAACAAGATATATCATGAAAATTAATTTCACCTGCTTCCTTTTGTTTGCTTTCACATGGGTACTGAAGAATTTAAAATAATAGAATGTGGCATGTTCCATTTTTATTGGACCTGGACCCACCATGATCTGCAGAAGGAGCCCATTGTGTCCAGAATCCTCCCCATGGCTCCCGGTCCTGGGCCCTTAGCTTCAACAGGGGGCTTGGGCCGCAGGCATGTTCTGCAGAGGTGTCTCCAGGGACCTGCCCCCGGTGGACTGGTCAGTGCCCAGTGTCTGTGTGATTTGGGGCTTAACAGACACTCAGCCCCTTCCAGGCCTTTCTCCAGGTGACAGTGTGCCCTTTCCACAGAGCCCTCCATTGGTGACCACCAGCCTTGAGCAAAGGACATCTTGGCTCATGGGAGGTCCCTTGGAATCAGCACCAAATGAGGCCCACTGAGTACAAAAAATGTAGCGCTCAGCCCCCAGGAGCCCGTGTTGTCACAGTGGGTGTTGCGAAGGGTGAACCCACAGAAGGTCCTGGCTCCCGTGCACGCTGCTTGCTGTGTCCAGGTGGGCACCTGGCGTGGTTGGTCATGTGTGGGGAGCTGCCGCTTCCTCAGAGCACAGCCTGTCCTGTGTGGCTTTTAACATCTGACCCGAGTGCGACAGACGCTGTCTTAGTAGCTACGGTTGCAGTATCATGTTGTAAATACACCGTGGGGAGTTGAGAAGGTGTGAGGAGAATGCGGTAAAACATTCTGCTCCAGAGAAATCGGAATCCGTGTGGCCCTCAGAATATACTGTTGTCCAGCTGGATTTCGAAATAGATGGTCCTGTAGCAGTTTTAGTAACTATCAAGTTGTACCTTCCTTCCAGATTTCTTACATGTTCCCTCTAAAGACGTTAGGAAACCTTGCAGCTGCCGTGGCAGGAAGTTCTGGCCGTAGGAGGCACACGTGTGAGCTTCAGGTTTGCCTGGATCCCAGACCCCTGAGGCTCCCGGGGGGGACCAGATTCAGCACCACCCAGTGACAGCCCTGGTGACAATCTAGGACTACTGTTCTGTTGTATGCGGTCCCATTTTGGAAACCCAGGCCACCTGGGCCCAGTGTGTGTGGGCTATAGATTGGGTCAGTGTGGCCGCCCAGCTTCACACATCCCTGAGTGTGGAAAGCCCAGCAGATTTGTGCCAACGGGCGTGCCTCCAGCCCTGGGCCTCCCCGTGTAGGGGTCAGAGACAGGAGGCTCTCACTGTCAGCCTAGCACTCAGGATTCCAGGGTCCTCACGCCCTTCTGGGACATCCTTGATCACAAAGATACGGATTGTAAAGCAGGCTGTCCGTCATCAGAGTTGTAATTTACACACACAGAATATCTTCTCTCGCGTCAGCTAAGCACGTCACCGCTGGTTTACAAGAGTTGAGTTTAAAGTTAATTATGTTCCACTAAGAACAACAGGAAGGGACCAGCAACATACTAAGTGACTCTCGTATTTCCATCTGTGATTCAGGAATGGTCACACATGTCCCTTAAAAACAGACTTTTGATGATAGCTTTTTATTCCTTAGTGAAAAATAGATTGTTGAAATGTCAGAAAATTAACATTTATAGACTTGTGGACTTTGTTCTCTAAACATCTTTATGTATGGGCTGAGGATTAAACAGACAACAGACCAGCTAATTTTCTTTCCATTGTGTTCTCTTTTTGCAGATTCGTACGACCCTAGCAGGGTGGAGAGGGTGTGACGAGATGCCAGTGAAACGCGGGGCCCCCGTGGTTGGCCGATGGCATGAGGTCTGAGTCCGCCCCTCAGCCCCTCTTGCCCTGTAAGAGCTGGGAGCCGCTGGCTTTTCCTGCGCTGCAACATCCTTTCCCACGGCTGCCAGGAAGCTCACAGGCCTCCAGAATCGCTTTATGGAAATAAAGCAGTAGTCCACTGAAACCATCTGTTTCCATAGCACGAAGAGTTAATACCTGTATTTAGGGAAGAGTCACAGAGACTCTCCTTAGTGGTGGGTTTAGCCAAGCTGGTAAGTAGTTTGGTGTTAACTTGGCTGTGTGTGAAAAATTCAAATGCCGACAATGTAGTGAATGATATTGGAAGGACTGAATGTCAGAAGTTCCCCCTCGCAGCCCCATGCCCGCGGTCTACACTCGTGTTCAGGAGCTTGGCACGTAGGCCGCTGCTGGAGTTTCAGCACTTTTGAGTTTCGGGGAAATGTGAATGCATATATATGACCCACTTCTAATCCATCTGGCCTTCTGCTGCTGGAAGTCACTTTACTCATAAGTCACTTGCCATCAGAGAATAAAAGCGATAGCTTTTAAGTTCCTGAAGGATTCAGCCTTGTGCTGTAACATACTAAGAGTGTTATTTATCTGGCAGTGAAGTACTTTGATCGTTTGCAAACATGCCATCGTCTGCTTTGCACTCAGTATTATCTATTTTTATTTCCTGTATGGATGTTTAGAAATTCTTTATATGAAAAATAATTGCCGGTTTAAAAGAAACCATTTTAACAAAGTAACTATATTTCTTTTTACAAAAAAATGCTATTTTTCTATGATGTAAACAGTTGTTAGGTGGCAGATTTTTAAGGAAGTTTATTGTATTTAAGAGTCTGTGTCCCTTTGTGTGAGAAGAACCCAGAGAGGGTTCACATTTGCTGTAAAGCATATCCGCCTGACCCATTCACAACTCTGCTACTTTTATTTGAGAAAGAGATGTCAATACAGACATTTTTCAGGGTTAATAAAACTAACTTTTCAGAAAGAAAAAAAAATTTTTTTTTTAACAAATGTAGCTGTTAAGGTTATATCTGAAAATAACCCTCTTAAAACCAGCCAACATCCTCACGACAAATTTTCGCTGCCATATCCCCTAGAATTACCAAAAACAGTTTCATCTTTGTACGTCTATGGCAGTCTGCCCTAAGACCATACTATACCCACCCACTTTAAAGAAATATGTATTTTTATCTAGAATGATCCTTAATTAGTGTCCGCATATTTTTGGAAGTGCTAGACATGATATGTATGCCAATACAAAAGTACTATGAGGCCTGTGTATTCTACTGTGTTTACTATTGCATTAACCTGCGCAAAGTTTATGCATTTTGTATGCATTTGTCCCTTCTTTCCAAGTAAGGCATTCTTGTGAGCTAACGTTTCCTGAATGGTTTCTGGTCTCCCTCCTTTTCCTCTCCTTTTAGTTTTTCTTCTCTCTCTCTCTCTCTCTCTCAACCACCTTAGCTATTTTTAGGCGTTTCAAATTCCTAAAATGTGAACTGTTGGATGGTCTGCATTTTGGCCCTAAAACGACTCTGGGCTTTCATGGCCTGTTTTTATCTGTACCATATGATTTTATTTCATCAGAACTTCATGTATTTGGACTGTAATAAACAACACAGAATCTAAGCAGTTCTGAACAATCTTTTCAAACCCTCTTGTCTGTGGTCTTGGTTCTTACCTATTACTCACAGTCACTCCTTCCCAGATTTTGGCTCCTGCGAAGTTAGAATACTCTCTGCTTTTCACAGCCCGCTGAGATGGGCCAGGTCTCTGCCAGCAATGGCGGAAACAGTTTTTCCCAGGAAAAATTCAGTAGGGAAGAGGTCACTTGCTCTGTTGTGGTTGGTGTGCCCTAGTAGAGCTAAGGACGTACATGCATATGAACGTTCTGACTTCCTCTCAGATTTCCTTGATCCCGTCTAAAACGTCTTTTCATCAAAAGAACTAAGTTATAGCTTATTCCTCAAGAGAAAGAGAAGGACACTAAAGGGAAGAAATTATAGTACCTGGTGTGTATCACTAACCAAAACATGGCATTCTCATTTTTTCCAAAATGGCTGTATTGTCCATCCCTGAAACTATTCTGAAAACTTCATGGACGTGATCAGTATTTATACCTTTACCCTTAATGTCTGGATTCCAGCCCCTTTTTTGGAGGGGGTAAGTTGGAAATTTTGACTTTTAAACTTTTAAACTTGCATATTCTGAGATAAATAATATTGTTGTCTCTAATCAAAAGTGGCCTTCCCAGAGGTTTAGAACTTAATGCTAATAATTCTCTGACTATTTCTGTTGTTCATACATACACAACTCTCTCTTCATTTGTGGCTAGAACAGAAGTTCTCAGATTTTGTGTTTGTCCTCTTTTTCTCATTCATATGACTTACTGTTAGTGTTTCATAATTATAAAAAATCAATTAAAAGTTCTAATTTTGACTATTTGGACTAAAAAATTATATGAGGAATCACATTTGAGATGTGTTTGTGTTTCTTGATTTGCAAAAGAAGAGGGAAATATTGGTAATATAGCTCTAATTACCTTCCTGTGAAGAAGATTCCTGAATGATTGAAAACCAGGTATCTTTTTTTTTTTCAGTGGAGGTGCTAGGGCTGGAACTCAGGACCTCACTCACACTGAGCGTGCGCCTCTGCCCCTGAGCTGCACCCCCCTCCACTGAAAACTCAATGTCTTTATTGTTGTTTTGAACTTTACATTTCTGCAAAGCACAGAGAACTGTCTGAGGATGTGCAGCTCCTGACACCTTCAGGGTTCTTTTCCACGTTGTTCATAACAATTTGGGTTCCTTTTTAAAAACGTCCCTTAAAAATGTACGTGCCTTCTGAGATCCTGGTTCCCATCTGAGGCTTAGGTTTTGATTCACGTGGAAATTCTAAGTAGATCTTTTTTTCTGTTCCATCTGACAGTTGGTAAAGGGCTGTTGTTTTGAAGTTCAAGCGTTTAAACTCAAATGACTCTGAAACAGGACCCTGACCGCCTTTTCCAGCTCCGATAGCAGGCGTGGTTTAGGGCTTCTGGGGAAAGGGATGAAGTGGATCCACTGTTGACACAAGTGCCTCCCAGCTCCCAGCAGAAAGGGCGGCTGGTAGATAAGATCAACCCACCACCAAAGGTTAGGTTATGTCTATGTGTTTTGGCTATTCTTTTCTTTTGTTTCAAATGACTAAATAATCCACAAGTAAGTGTCAGGTTCGCAATCTCTTAGAAACTGACCAGCACAGCAGAATTCCCTCTCTCTGAACATCTGAGCTTAGGGCTTGTAAGCAGCTCCCTTGTTCTGACCATCCCTGCTCCGCGGCTCCGTCTGTGTGTGTGGCGGGGTTGGGGGATGCAGCTTGAGGAATGGAGGGAAGGGTGGGAGGGTGTTTCTAAAGCTGAACCCCTTGCAGGCCTGGGGGATTTTCGCATTTTCTTTCCGTTTTGTTTTGAACTGCAGATTCTGTACATCTGTTTGTGGGAGGAGGGTGGCCACTTAAGACAGGACTTAAGAGACAATTCCCAGCGACCTTTAAGAGTCAGCCTGGTGGGAGGTCCTTTTCCAGGAGTGTGGGTTGGTCCTCTCCGGGACCCACCAAGTGCAGAAAGGGAGGTGATACAATAACGTTAAAGATGGAAGGGTCCCCAGCCTGCATGTTTTGTTAAAAAAAAAAAAAATGGGAGTGCTGAAGACTGTCATTCAGATTGTGGCCTCTTGAAAAGTTTGGCAGGGTGTAGCTAACTGCCCACTGGGTCGGTCTGGGCTTTGTGGTCAGCGTGGGGAGGTGGACGGAGTGTCTGCAGATCCCTGCCCTTGGCTCTGAGAGCCCCTGTCACAGCGTGTGTATTGCAGAGGACAGGCAGGCCCTTGCTCTGTGGCCCCTGCTCAGCGACTGAACTTGAGCCCACAGGCCAGCCCAGACTGTCGAGCTGTTCATCCCATTGCCTTGACCGGGGGTAAGGAAGACGCTCTCCCCGTGAGATGACCCCCCTCCTCGGGCTTGCAGCTCGGCCCGAGGAGGGGGCAGCACCCTGTTTCCTCCTGCCCTACACCCTGTGCACAGCAGGGCCGCGACGTGCACTGTTCAGTAGCACGGGGCTGAGGAAGCAAGGGCCCGTCCGAGCTGAGACGCACGTGGCAGAAGTTAGACATGAAAACCAGAGGTCCCCGCCGTGGAGAGGAGCAGTAACCTACAGGTTAGGAACATCAGCCAGGCCCTCTCGACCGGGCCGGCTGGAATCCGAGCTCTCACCCTGGGACCCCTCAGGATGGCCAGGCAGAATCATCTCAAAAAAACAAAAACAAAAACCCAGAAACAAACAAACAAAAAAAACTTGGGAAACTTGGTGAAGGCAAGGCCCTGTAACCCCACAGAAACTCTGTATCTGGCCCCGGAGACCCTGAGCGAGCAGAGGTGAAGGGGAGACCCTGAGTGAGGAGAGGTGAAGGGGAGACTAGGGACACCAGCCGGGCTCAGATGACTGTCTTCGAGGGGCTCTGGTGTATCTCTGCACAACGTAAAGAATTGTTATTTCGGGATGGTTGACCCACTCAGTAGCACACGTCTTCCAAATAAAGATTTTGCCTGAAAGTGTCTGTGTCCCTTGTCTTTGGCGGTGGGGGCAGGGCTGCCCTGTGAGCCTTACAGGCTGGTCCCTGGAGGGTAGCGGGCTGCATGAGGTGGGCACAGCTCCAATGGTGTCGGTGATGCATGGACCGGCAGTCCAAGGAGTTCTGGCGCCTTCAGTCTCCACCGAGCACTTCCTGGGTGTCAAAGCTCCTCTCTGCATCTCCCACGTGGTGGACAGAGGACAAGAGTCAATCTGGGGGCTGAGTTTGAGTTTGGGCTCCATCCCTCACCACGCAGACATCCCTTCTCTGAATTCTGTTTCCCCATGTGCATCTCTTAGCCCTTGAACATAATATACAGAAAAGCGCCCCCCCACCCACCCTCCAGCCAGTGCATCGTGGGTTTTCACCGCCTAGAGAATGAACATAGTCCTGCCCCTTAAGGGGAGCAGGCCTGCCCGGCATCTTGCAGGTTTTAACATCCAGGCCTTGGTCTTCTTTGAGGGGTTTACCTCCTCGTTTCCAGTATTGCATTGTTGGAAGCAGATGCAAATTCTGTACCCCATCAGGGTCTCTGTCTGCTTCCTGTAGCCCAGGAAACTTACAAGCTGTTGTTTCTGAGTTTTAAAAAAATTTGGTCCTCAGGCAAGGGGACAGTGGTAAAGGGCATGCCTAGCATGCACAAGGTCCTGGGTTCAACCCCCAGTACCTCCATTAAAAAATTAATAAAGAAATATAAATAAACAAACCTAATTACCCCCCCCAAAAAAAGAGGATTTAAAAATCATTGTAGACTGTCCTCTAAAGATACTGGTGTAATATACCATTTCACAGTGACCAAGAGAACCTGGCTGTCATCAGAAACTGTCTTAGAAATCAAAGGGGTAAAAAACAGTGTGGTCCTTTTTCCCATTAGCTTTTGCAGACCGTCACCCTCGTTCTTTCCTAGCTCCATGTGTGTGGGTCTCGGAGCTGAGTGTTCCGGGGCCTTCTCAGTTGTCTGAAATTTCAGATCGTGTGAAGATGCAGGTTTGAAAGTCAGAGCCCTTCCCAGTGGCTTGGTCATTGTGTCCACATGTTAGAATATAGCTGAAAAAAAGTCCCTTGGCCAAATTAATGCACTAAGATGAAACAGCCCAGGAATCAGAGGACCCTTTAACTCGCTGGGACCGAGGCCCCCTCCGCTACCCTCTCTGGACCACTTCCCAAGTGGAGAAGAGGGACTGGACTCAGTTGGCGGGTTTCTTCCAACTCTAAGGTTATATAACTACTTTTTGGCACAATCCGAAGTCCATACTATCTTTTGCCCTGCCAGAATGGTCCAAAAGCAAAATAATTTGAAAACTGTGGCTGTACATGACTGAGGGCCGAGTCATCGCCGGGGTAGGGAGGTCTGCCATTATTTAATCTTTCACCAGGGTGGTCCGCTCCCCGGTTCCAATAACTTAGCATGCTTCTCCCCCGCTGCCATGGTTACGGACCAGCCACGAGACCGACAATATGGAATTCTCCCAAACATTTCCCATAGGTTAGAGCCGGGCGCCGGGGTGTTTGTGAGCCTGGCAGTCAGTCCAAGACATTCATCTGCGGTGTCTGTGTGGACTGCTTTTCTCACAATTGAAATGCTCTCAGAGTTGGAGATGTGTCTCCCCAGCCAAGTCGGCCTTTCTGCTTCTCCCCGGTGCAGAAATCCACCCCCCGCCGCCATCCCCAAGGCGGCTGGCTTGTACTTCCCAGGATGGAAGTGCTCTTGGTCACCCCCTTTCTCAGCCCCTGAGAGACCACGGCTCCCAGGAAAACAGAGCGACCGCTCTCCGGGGCCTGGTGGGGTCTGGTCTGGATTCAGCAGGAGAGCCCGGCTCTTCTCCGAGCTCCAGGAGGCTGGTGCCGGATCCCACCAGGCTCCGTCTGCTGCTGCTTCTCGCGGCTCCTTCCTCTGTCCTGTGTTTCCTGCTGCATTAGCTGTGGGTGTTTTTGCCCAGCCTGACCCCGCTGGCGTTTCAGAGGTTATCATAGCAGCATCAGCTTGGGTAGAAATAAACCCAAATGTGTGTTTACCTAGCATTTCTTTTGAGTATTTAAAATGAGATGCTCAATGTGGGGGAGAGGTCCCTGCTGGGTGCCAGGTATGTTATAGGCATTAATTTAATGCACACCACTTTATGAAAGACAGACAGGCACAGGGAAGACAAATAATTGCTTACAGAAGCAGGGAGCAGCAGGGCAGGGGTTCAAACCAATTTCTCTACCCCGAAGTGCATGCTGGTCATCTCAGCTTGCTGCATCCTGGGAGGACGAGAGAACGATCCTCCAGCTAGACAGGAAATTCAAATATCTTACAATACTAAATGCATCTGTTAGAATCAGTTTTTAGCCCTTTACATAAGAAAATTGAAAGCAACAGGGGCTTAAAAGAGATAAAAGCCTATGCCAAACTTCAAAGGAGTCCAGGGCTAGCATGTCAGTGGCAAATGGGGAGCCAGGCTCCTGTATCTTCCTGTTCCAGCATCCTCACATGGTGGCTTCCATCCCCAGGGTAATCTCATGGTCCAAGATGGCTGCTAGAGTGCAAGCCATCTTGGACACTTTCCAGGTAGCTGATGGGAGGGAGACTTCTCCTCTCCAATGAGTTAGCCTCCTTTAAAGAGAGTTCCAGGAAGTCCTACACTCCTGCTTATATGCCATTTGCTGGAACTTAGCACACGACCAAAGGGAGGCTGGGAAATGTCCTTTAAATTGGGCACCACCATGGGTCTGAATGTGATCAGAGTTCTGTTACTAATAAAGAAACTGACAATAGTTATGGACTGGCAACAGCAGCCTGTGTCACACTAGAACCGCCCACAGGCGTCAGCTCCAGGGCAGAGGGATGCTCACGGGCTGGATGTAGAGCCTTTGAGTTGCCTCCATGACAGGAACCTCTCAGGCAGCAGCGAAGATCTTGACTCTCCAAAGACCAAAGATGCTGCCCCAGAGGAAGGGGAGTTTTTAATAGTGCCTTCAATCCAGTGGGGGAACAACCCCAGGGGGCAGTAGGGCCATCTGTAAGCAGCTACCTTTGGGGTCCTGGGAGATGCCCCTTCAGGTGAGGGAATGGGATGTCCTTGGTACTTACAACAGGTAAGGAGGGGTGGATGGAAAACACAGAGTCTAGATGCCAAGTTTCTGGGTTCTGGAAATAACAGGCTTGTTCACCCTGGCCCACTCTCTTGGGGACACTAATACCTCCTTTTGCAGAGCAGAGGCTGTGAACTCGGGGTATCTGCATTGAGGGTCCCAACAGTCTTCAGGAGGAGGCCCAGGGTGGATGAGATGGGGGAGGGAGGAGAGCGCCAGGGGCCGCGGGGATGGATCGAGCAGCACAGCCTCCTGCCTCTTCCAGCTTGCTGGAAAACCTCCAAGAAGGGCTAAGGCAGCACCCTCCTGCCCAAGATGGACTCCTTCAGCAGCAGAAGTCCTGTGGTTTCCACAAAGGCATCAGAGCAGGACTCAGAGCAATTCAGAGGGCAGGTTTTACCGCTGAGCATTCTTTCTGATTCTTTCAGCCGGTGTCAGTTACAAGGGAGGGTTCCAACCCTCTTTCCTGGTTACTGAGAATTTTACTTACAGAGGCATCTCTGGAAGAAGATGCAGCCCAGGAACTTTTAAAATCTTTTCGTCAGACTTCATGACTTAAAGGCAAAAATGAAACAGGAGCCACAAGAAAAGGTGTAAGGGAAAAAAGTTGCAGCAGGTAGCAATGTTCGTGCAATATAAATTAGCATGGCATCAAAAGTTCTGAAAGGTGGAAATATGCCCCTGGTGGGTCTCTTTAAGAGGGAACAGAAGAGTTCAAATCTGATTGGAGGGGCAGGTGTGCTGTGCTGAGCAAGGACAGAGAGGCTGGGGGGAAAGTGAAGGAAGACAACTACCATATTTTAGGAAACCTAGAAGACACTTCCTAAAATAGGAAGAAAATGCCAGTAGTTAAAATTATCACTTGCCCTGGATTGTAAATGTATCCCAATTTCAGGGTTGTTAAAAGGTGGGAAAGTGACGTGCCTGTAGAGTTGGTGAAATACGGTTAACTAACCTTCCTTCATTCACTTTCTGGGTTTCTCAACGGCAGGGCTCCCCTGGTGAGGCTGCTGCTGTGCTGGTTCTGGGATGATGCCGGAGGACCTGTGCTCCGGGAGCTCCCGGCTGTGGCTGTCAAACTTGGGTGTGGATCCCAATGCCTGGGACTTGTTAAAAGAGAAAGAGGCTGATTCAGGGTGTCTGGCATGAAAACAAGGACTCTCCTTTTCAAATGCAGATCCTGTAGTTTCCAGAAAGCGGCTCAGTAGTCCAGACACTAGACCTTCGCTGGGTCCCTGCAGGCTCCGAGCGCCTGTCCATGCTGGTCCCTCTCACCGGCCAGCGGTCTCAGCCTTCTCTTCCATCAACAACGCCCATTGATCCTTTAAGCCTCCCTTTCGGCTTCCTGACCTGGCCAGCGAGGTGGGTGCCTTGGTCTCAAGGTGATCCCCTCAAAAGCTTGCCCTGAAAACATTTCAGATGCTGATTGCCCTGGGCTGGCTGCCTTGGATTTCTCACCTCTCACCCTGCCCAGTTTATACCTGAGGGTCAAGGTGACCTCAGACTCTTCATCTTGCACTTCTTCAAAGGCTAAAAACCATCAGAGGCCGCCTCTGCTGTTTGTGCGTTCAAACATTGCTCCAGATTCCTCACACCAGGAGTTACTGTTTCTCAGGGTTCAGACCCGTGTCTTTGAAAGTAGACTTGATTCCTAGACAGATGGTCACGTGTGAGAGACCAGGAAATACAACTGAGGTGCGTGGAGTCCAGTTGGAATCCCAGCTGGAATTCCAGTCAAATATCAACACTGGCCACTAGCCTTTGGGATAAATGGCTTCAGGGATGAATGGCCATGGCAAAGTGTGTCCAAAAGTCCCCACCGGTGGGAAAATTCCTTCTCGTGGAGCAGAGCTTGCGGAGGTCGCTGGCAGCCCTGCTCAGCAGAGTGGCACTCGGGGGGTAGGCAGAGGCCCTTGCTGTCTGCGTGGGGAGGCGCTGGGAAGTGGCCCAACCTTCAGAGCTGGAGACCTGGGCTCTGTTCTTCCTCCAGAGAAGACCACTCTGCGCATCCTAAGAGAAGGTGTCCTACTGGCATTTGGACACTAGAGGGAAGCGTCTGTTCATGCTGAGGAAGGAGCTGGCCCAGAGTGCCTGATCCCGCCTGGTCCTGCGAAGAACTGACAGCTTTTCCTGCCAACGGAACCCCCAGACCTACCTAGCTAAGATCTGGGTCGAGGTGCTTTGCTGCAATGGGCTGGCACCAAAGAAAGGCCCGAAAGGGATTCTGTTCCTGGAAATCCTAGTTCAAGCCTGGTGTAGCTCAGACGTTCCCTGCTCTGCACTAAACAGCTTGCTTCCAGGCCCCGGTGAGGGCTGCCGTGAGTGGTGGGGAGTTGCTGGAGGAGGGAGCCCTCCTCTTGAACCAACAAGAAAAAAATGAGGCATGAAGTCTGACGGCCCAGCTTCCTGGAGATCCCCAAAACACATGGTGCAAACGTTCCAGTGTTGGGCACACGTGTAAACCAGTGACTGACTGTCCTTAGTCCCCTGCCCGGGGGCTCAGCCCAGTGTGGTCCGTGGAGAGCGCAGTGGACCCCCCCACCCCAGGTACTGGGGTGCCTACCTCCTTTCACTTCTGTGAGGCTAAAATGAAGTCACATCATCTCTGGAAACCACAAGGCAGGGATAGCCTCTGACTCCTCTCTAAAACGCGTTCTCCTTTTCCTTCAGGGGGCAGTTAAATTGTGGTTTCTGGACACGAATCTAATGACTAGCCTGTTGATGATCTTAACAAATCAGCCTACCTTTGAGACTGTTTCCTTATCCAGAAAACACCCTACTTTTCTCAGTGGGATCACTGGGATGATGGCTTGACATTCTGTGTATCAGTGGTTCTCAGCCCTGGTTGCATGTTTTGAAGGACTGTAGCCCGTGTCCCCCTCCAGACATCAGAATTCCGCGGGTGGGGGGGTCGGATGAGACACCAGTGTTTTTACAGACACTCTCCTAGGTGATGCTACTGTGTGTGTATGCACGTGAAACCACCCCCTAGGGTCATGGCAAGCTCTCCGAACAGGAGAACCTGGTTCTCTGTGGATGGAAATAGCCAGTGACCAAATACTCCAGCTCAGGGGTGCTCCGGCTGTGCCCGGCTTGTGCCCATCACATGGTGGACGTACCTCTCACTCTCCTGTCCTCGTGTGCACTTCCAATGGCAGACAATGGGCTGAGGGGCTGCTTTGAGAAAATGGTGGGGGCTCAGTGACCGCTTCCTTAACCTGGTCTAGGGGAGTCTTGGCTGTGGGTTAAATTGGGACCAACTCTCCCCATGGGATTACAAGCCCTGTGGTTGGAGCAGGTAGCCCTCGGTCACTCTGGACTTGCAGGTTCTGCCCCCGCCCTCCGCCTCCCTCCCGTCCGTCCTGTCCCCTCACGGTCCCCTTCCTTGGGTAACTCTTCCTGGGGTCTCTCAGAAGGTGAGTAAGGAGGGTTGATTTTCTTCCCGTTTCCAGCCCAGCTCTGTACAGTCCTCAAGACTTTGCTCAGGTACTTGGACCAAAAGCCCAAGACAACCTCTGTGTTTTTAATTTTTTCCCACGGGCCTTTTGGTTAATGCACAGTTAACGCCAGCTAACTGTCAGAGGTGGCAGATGGAGCGGTTGGGAAGATTATTCCCTCGGCAGAGAAACTCTTCAGGGAGGTAGGGAAAATGTCTTTCCGCCCACGGTTGGCATTCCTGACACCCCAGCCTCCTGCTAGGAGCATCCCCTGCGTTGCAGGGAAACCATCACCTGCTGTCAGTAAGAAACGCTTGCCCCTGCTCCTCCCAGGGAACCCAGACCCTCAGATGCCCGGCCGCCTCTTCTCCCAGGCAGAGGTTCCGGGGAATGGCAGATGCCTGTCTTTAAATGGTCTTTGGTCCAAAATCAAGGAACATGTGGGAAATTTAAGGAGATCAAGTACAATCCAGAGAGGTTATAAGAAACACATGAATCCTTTTTGGAAGGATATTCACTTCTTAAGAATTTGAACTTGAATTCCTTGTTTGATAGACAATGGTTGCTGTCTCCCACCAGCCCTGATCTGCTGTCCCTGTCTTCCTGGGTACACGGCCACGCAGCTGTGTGTCACAGCCCTCCTTGTGGCTGGGTGTGGCCACAGAACTAGTTCTCACCATGAACTGTGAACAGGAGAGCTGTGTGCTACTCCGGCCTCAGGAAGGAAGGAAGGAATTCACTGTCCTGGACTATATTCCCCTTCGGTGATACCCCAGGACCTGGGTTTAGCCTGGTAACACCCAAGGAAACGGCAGGGTCGCAGGATGGGGATCTGGTCCTTACCAGTAAGGGCCAGAGCCAGTCTCTCAGTGGTGGGGACTGTTACATGAGTGGAAATAGACGTCTTCCCTGAGGCACTGATTTTTGGTGTCTTTGTTACAACAGCTGAGCCCTTCCCCGAATACACTCATTTGCTATGTAGGTTTCATGGACCACATCCTCTCCATCATGGTTTCACTCCTCTAATGACCATTAACTATGATCTTGTCAAGAATGGAAGTTGTGTGCCTCTGTTCTCATAACCCCTTGAACTTCCCCAGTCTTGCTTGGAATGCCAGGAGTGGCAGAGGGGTGTTCAATGGAGTCGCATCTTACTTAGAGGTTTGGGTCTAAAGTTAGAGCAGAAGGAGACAATCCCAGAGGGTCAGTGCAATCTTTGAGAAGTCCTTTAGGAAGTCACCGTGTGAGGGATGTCTCTCAAGGGGCCCGGCATGGGCCAGCTCTTCATCCACCTGAGATAAAGCATCTGGGCTGCCTTCACAAGCCGTGTAGTAGATGAAATGTCTTTGAATTAGACTCAGCCTGGAAAGGTGCAACACGGGAAGGGGCTAGATTCTGAGATGGTCAAAACAATGAGCAGGCTCTATGCTCAGCTCACTCCAGGGCACCGCTTCTCGGCCAGAGGTGATTTTGCCCCCCAGGGGGACATGTAGTAATGTCTGGAGACATTTTTGTCATGATTGGGGAGGAGGTGCTACTTGCTTCTGGTGGGTAGAGTCAGAAATGTCACTAAACATCCTACAGTGCACAGGGCGGCCCCCACGAACGTCGGTAGTTCTGAGGCTGGAGAGCACGCTTATCTGAGGCCTAGGCTTATTGAGGGGAACGTCTGGATAAGTTGTGAGACATGCACCTTGTCTATCTTATTTTATTTTATTTAGATTTTTAAAAATTGAAGTAACACCAGTTACAATGTGTCGATTTCTGGTGTACAGCACAACGTTCCAGTCATGAATATATGTGCAGATATTCATATTTTCATTTTAATGTGAGTATGTTACATATACCGCTGTGGCTGTTCCTTGAAACCAGACAGGATAAAGATGTCAAGATCGTGGATCCTTGGCAATTGATGTTCTAACGTCTTAGAGACCAAAGATGCCCTATTTTGGGTCATTCTTGGGCTGGCTTAGGAAGATTCATCAATAATCCATCAACAGAGCTTTATCTTGTCTGATTTTTCACTTCCAAAGCAACTTAGGCTCCGACTCTCCTGCTGAAAGAAAGCTCACTGACCAGCTGCTTTTTGTCAGGAACACTCCACAGCAGCCAGTCTCAAAGCTTTGCCTGAGTTTTATCCTGGAATGTTTCAAGAAACACCCACCTCACACCAGCCTCACACCACATTAATGAGCGGATCCCCTGGCGGCGCCTTCTGCTCTCCACGGTCTTCCCTCCAGCCTTGCCTCGTAAACCATCCTGTTGGCTGTCCTTCCTGGAGCCGCGGCTCTTCTCCGAACCCCTCCAGGGGGCCAGCACCATCCTGGTAATGAGGTGCCAGGCGTGAATGAACAGCGCCCAGTGCGATTGGAAGGCGTCTTTCCAGCCCTGTTCTGGGCAGCGCACAGGACAGCAGCCAGTGTGGGGGTGAAAACGGAGGCTCCCGAGAGCGTTAGTTCCTGAAGAGCTCAAACAGGCACCTCATTTCACAATTCTCATGGGCGCCCTTGGTGGTGGACAGCCCTAGGCCTGCCTCCCGACAGGGTGTGAGCCACAGGCAAGTCACCTTCCACTGTCCCACACTCAGGACACTGATGACAAAAACAGCTACCGGTCCTGGGGTTCACCTGTCCTTTGTGCCTGCTGCTTTAAGGACATCATCTCAGTTATCCCCTCGGCCTATGAGGCTTAATCCAGGTATTGAGTTGCACTGGAGAAGCAACAGAGAACAAAGCAGACAGAAGTCCCTTCTCTCAGGGGGGCTGTGTTTCAGGGAAGGAAAATATACAGTCCTTTAATTCAACACCCATCTGTGATAAATAGAAAATTAGGAATAGAACAGAATTTTCTTAATATGCTAATGGGTAACTCTGATCAAATATTGAAGACTTTGCATCTAGAGGAGGAAGGAAACAAAGAGGTCTGCTCTCACCACTTCTATTCCTTCTGGTACTAGAGGTCCTAGCTAGTGCAATAAGGCAAGAAAAATAACTTGATAATTGAATAGCAAAGTTTATAAGAAACAAAGCTATTATTATTATTGCCAGGTACTATGGTTTTGAACTTGGAGATTAAACTGTTGGAATAAATAAGTGAATTTGTCATGGTTACTGGATTCAAGGTCGAGTTTTTAAAAAGCAGTTGTAATGACAGAAACAAACAATTAGAAAATTCAATTTAAAATGCCGTTTACAATAGCATTAAAAAGTGAAATATCTAGGAAGTGAAGGTGCTCAGTATCTCTACATTGACAACTGCAAAATATTTAGAGAAATCCAAGAAAACTTAAATAAATGGAGGGCTATCTCACATTCATGTTTTGGAAGACTGGCTATCATAAAGATTTCAGTTGTCAACCCAAATCCCCTCCAAATTGAATCTGTAGGTTCAATGTAATTCTGTTTAAAACACCAGCCATTTTTGTGGAAACTAGCTCATTATAAATTTTATATGCAAGTGCAAAGGGCCAAGAATAGCAAAGACAGTCATGAAGAAGAACAATGTGGAAGGTTTATTCACCATCAAATATCAAGTTTATTACAATGCTATGTAATTAAGAAAATGTGGTATTGATCCAAGAGAAAACAGATCAGAGGAAAGGAATGGGAAAGCCAGAAACAGATCATCATGGACCCAACTTCCTCCCCTGCTCCTCCTTGAGGGAAGGGATAGAAGCCCAGCGATGACTAAAGATTGCTCTGCTAACTGGGAACTCTCCAACTGACCACATCCAGGGTTATTTCTGGGGCAAACTGATAGCTCTCATGCACAGTTGGTGAGAGTGTCAGTTGGAGGACAAGTTAGCAGTTACCCATCACAGCTTTTAAGATGTGTAACTTCTGACCCAGCCATTATAGTTCCAGGACTTGTCCTTGTGCACACAGACCCTGGTACAGGGGCCAAGGGTGTTTACTGCAGCATCAAAGAGGGGGAAAAGCAACAGTCTCAGTGTCAATAGGAAATGATAAATATCGAGTATCCATAGGATGGAATTTTATGCCTGATGCAGCCATTAAAAAGAATGAGATGAATGGACATGGAAATGTATCTACAAGAGGTAAATTTTTTTTTCATTTTTTAAAATTAATGTAATAGTTGCTTTACAATGTTGTGTTACTTCAGGTGTACGCCAAAGTGACTCAGTCACACACACACACACACACACATATATTCTTTTTCAGACTCTTTTCCATTATAGGTTATTACATGACAGTGAATGTAGTTCCCTGTGCTAAACAATAGGTATTTGTTATTTATCTATTTTATATATAGTAGTGTATATCTGTTAATCCCAAACTCCTAATTTACCTCTCCCCTGTTCCCCTTTTGGTAACCATAAGTTTGTTTTCAACGTACAAGAGACATTTTTTAAAATGAAAAAATAAAAATTAAGTTATAGAACCAATGGAAGAGACGGTCTGACTCAATCATGAGCAACAGTTCTACAACCAGACAGCTGGGGCCCAGGCCCTATTTCCCAACTCCGTGACCTTGGACAAGCCCCTTAACCTCCCCATGCCTCAGTTTCTGATCTGTATAATGGGGCTACAAATAGTATCTATAGGGTAGTTGTGAGACTAAAACTAGCTTCTGCATGTTGAGGACGCACGATACTGTACCAGACTAATTCATAAAAAATGTCAGCTGTTACTATACATATAATAGCATCCTATTTAGGAAAATCAAGACAATGGGAAATGGACATATGTCTCCATAGATACATGGGTACATTTAAGTGGGAGCTGTGTTTTACTCTGTATACCTATTACCAATGTAATATTTTTAATGGGCATTTTAAAAGGCTGCTTTCTCTCCATTATTCATGCTGTATAAAGCAGAGGACCGGCTTCAAGTGCTCATAACCTGGCTTTGGCGTATGGTCTGCCTGACTCACCTGGCCTCTCACATTTCGTAAGATGCAGCTTTCTTCACTGTAACCCCAGTGCCACCTTCAGCAGCCCCAACCCCACCTGGTCCTTGATTAGGAAAAATCAGTGGACAAGTCATTAAGAGAAATCCATCTGGAGTCAAGGGCTAGCACAATTAGGAGGTCGGAGTCCTGGGACCTCCCTGCAGTCTTCCCGTCTCTGTGTCTCACTGGCCACTAGACTGTCCTTTTCCTTTAGAAACCAACACCCGCCCCCCCCATGGTAAAGTTTCTAATAGATTCACCCATCATGAATTCTGTATGCCCGATAAAGGTTCCGACTTGTTCTCCAGGAGTTTTTAATCCTTTCCCATGAATAAAAGAGAAGATTTATACCCCAAAAGAAGAGTGATTATGGGTCAGCAGAGAGCCATCGTGTGAGTTCCCCTCACTTGTCACCGCTTGTGTGAACCCCTGCTGTAAGCCCCAGAGTCACGGGATTTGGGAGTGAGGCCTGGATTCTATCTTGATTTTCTCTGGCATAGCTAAAGATATGATTTTAACTCTAGACTTCAGAAAATAAAATGATAATACTTCTTGCCTATATGGAGACTTTCAGGAATTTATGACATTTTTATGTAGAAAGTACTTTGAACTTCTTAAGGAAACAGTTCAACATATTCAAGTTCTTCAGTGTTTTCCCTTACATAAATATTCATTTAATCATCTAATATTTGTGCTCAAAAAGGACAAATAGTTCTTTTTGTCCTACATTTTATTTCTACCTCTAATCAGGAAAATACTTCTTGGAAACCACGAAAAGAGCATCATAAAGAAGCAGAACTGATTTTCAAAAATAAAGTTATCAGTTCTTGATCAATATAATCAAATGAGTATTGTCCTAAAAAGAAACCATGCACTTGCTTTAATAATGTTGGAATTTCCTGGAAGTTTTGGGGGTTGAGACTGTGAACTAGCACCACAGGCATTCCTCAAAAAAGACCATCTCTAAGAGTAACTCTTAGAGATAAATAACTCTCACTTAAACATTCATTTTTGCACATACTTGTGGGGACATCCAGTACTTGAGTTTTGACTCAGTGCAAAGCTGAACTGTGAGACTTCTGAAGAAGCTTTATAATTGAGCTTCCCATTAAAAATCTTTTAACAGTCATGGTGAGGCATGGAGCAGTCAGGGTACCACAAATATGGCGGGAGATGCTGCATCACTTCATGATGTATCTAAGTCAAATCATCATGCTGTACACCTTAAACTCATACCGTGCTGGATGTCACTACGTCTCAATAAAACTGGGAGAAAAAGAAAGAAGGGAGGGAAGAGGGGAGGGAAATCCTCAACAGCCTAAGAAATATCCTTTACAGGTGTTTCATCAAAGTTCCCACACTGCTTTTTCAGTCTTTCTTGTGGAGACATCCTTGCCTTCTTTTTTGGTTTATTTTGTTGTTTTTATATGTTGATTGGTTTGGGTCTCTCTTGACATCAAATGTCATGCCATGACATTTCCTTGAAGAGCCTGGGCCAGTTTTCTTGTGGCATGTCCGCATTATGGATCTGTGTGGTGACCCCTGATCATTAGACTAGGTGAGACATTTTGGCAAGGACATTGCCTTGGCAACACTCACCCCTCCTGCCACAACGCATTAGGATCTGCACGGGGTCAGTTGGTGAGTGGTGCAGACTGTTCTGACTTCTGTGCTTGAAATTGTCCCAGATCGGAAAGAACTCTGAACAGTTTCACCTGCTTGGCCCAGATGTGGTAAGACCCCTGAGAGGTCTGCATTTCTCCAGCCGTTTTTTTGTTTTTTGTTTTCCTTTTTTGGCCAGGCAGAACAATAGAGAGGATTTAATAAGGGGAATTAGCATACAAACACGTTGAGAGAACCTTCAAATCATACAGGAGGAGGTTAGGGAACCTGGAATTAGCGATGCCACAAAGCTAGTTTTTCCTAGGGTTGGAGGAAAACAGAATCAGAGCCCAGGATTGGAATCACTCAGAGGGGAGTAGAGTCACGAAGAGAAGAACCAGAGTGGGGAAGGAATTCCCTGTGATACTCCTCCTTGTCTTCCAGTCTCTTGAGAGTCTCTACCCAGTTAACTCTGCCTAGAAACCAGATTTCCAGGAAGCCTGGCAATATTAGCTTGCAGGGCACAGCTTCCTACAATTCATAACAAGAAGCAAGGAATACAGATAGGGAAAATAGAAAATAACAAATGATCATTCCCCTGTTGTATACAGGACGCTATTATTATCTCCAGATAAACAAGACTGCTCAACTTTCCTTAGTAATAGGCTTCAAGTTTTATTCTGAGTCAAAGTTATTTGTTATTTAAAACTTAGTTCATTTTAGTAGTCAGTTAATTCATTTTTGGTGGACTTCAGTGGATGATTACTTCACATGGAGAGGCTTTGGCTTCATTATATTTTTAAAACTATAAGGATCCTTTTTTTTCCCCCAGAGAAAACCACATTAAACCATGTTATACACAAGATGGTGTTTTTTGGAAATTATTTCACTGTTTTCTGATTCCAGGAAAGTGGTGGAGGGCAGTGGGTGGCAGGGAGAAGGTAAGGAAGATTTTGGCCAGTTTTCCTGGATGGGGATGGAGGAAGCCATAAAAGTCCAGCACGCCCCTAGCCCACCTGCCCTAATAATGGCCAGCCCTTTGGGGCCCTCATTCTGGTGGGACTCGGGTCTATGAAGTGGGTGGGGGCTGGGAAAGGGGCGGGACTGTGGAGGAACCGCCACCACCCCGCCCCTGGTCAGCTTAACAAACTTGGGCTGTGGGGGCTTCTGGGGACTCCATCCACGGCTTGCACGCATGCACAGGAGTGCGACAGCATACGCGGGAGTGCAGCAGCGTGCATGGGGGTGCGTCAGCATGCGCCTCGGCATTTAGGAGACAGCTGGCCCTGGCGTGTGAGGACCGAGTGGTGTTGCCGATAGATGCAACCAGTGGTCCAGGTTCTTGTCCTGTCCCAGAAAGAATTCAGTGACAAGACATAGTGGTTAAAAAGGTAAAGTGAGGATTTATTAAAGGATGGATAGTCCACTCTCAGGGGAGAGCGGGCAGGCTCAGGTGAGCGGCTGCCCTGAGTTTCCTTGGCAAGTTAGCTACATAGGGTGTAAAAATGAATGGGTGGAATATTCACTGGCGAGGGAAGGGTTTGGGGTCGTATTCCCTGATTATCATCCCAACTCCACCTTCCCAAAGGGAGGAGGGATTTTTGTCCTTATTTAGTCTGGATCAGAAGTGTCATGGCGTCAGTGCATGATGGGTACTTCTGATCTGCAAGGCTAATTTTATTGAAATGAGGGCACAATGAGCAAAAGGTTACATTCAGACTCTGGAAATTCCTGCCTTTTCTCACCTTTCTTTGTTCTTCTCCAGGCCACTTGTCACTCCAAAAAACATGATCCTTTATCAGCCCCAAGGTTCCTGCTTTTCTTTCTCTGCCCAAGGATCCCTGCTGCTTATATGATGTGTGGTTCCCTGCATTTGGCCTGTGCCCCTCCTTTCTGCCCAATCCCTGCCATTTGGTCTGTGTCCCCCTTTCTCTGCTCATATCTAGCTATCTGCCTGCTCTAACAGTGGGGCCCCGGCTTTTTAGCTATGACATGATTTCCAACGCAAGCTCCCTTTCTCTGCTGGATGGCGACTTCCGAGGCTCCTCTGAACCGGCTCCTGCATGTGACTGACCCGAGCCCTGGCTGGGAGCCATGCTTGTAGGTGTGACATGGGGCCGCGGGCAGTGAGGACGCGGGTGTGTGGGACTGGGAATCTGACTCGAGGGCATCCAGGAGGAAGGCGCAGGTCTCCTCCTGCATTCACGGTTCCCTGGATCCCAGCTCTGCGCTCCGCAGGCCCTGCCAGGGAAGCTGGAGGAGGGCGGGAGCGGACATGGGGTGGAGGCCCAGCTGTGGAAGGAAGTGAGTGCGGGAGAGAGGAGGGGTACAGCGGGTCAGGCCAGGGAGGTTGGACGGCTGGGTTCTGGACCCAGTTCTGCCACCTCCCGTCCATTCTGCAAGAGGGGCGGTCTCCAGGGGCTTCACCTGGGAGGTGTGTCTTGCCCAGGTGGTTTTGGAACTACCAGTGTGGCTTCCCTGCCAAGTGTGCGACTGCATCCGTCAACTAGAGCGGCTCCTTTAATGTTTGTTGTCAAGCTGGCTTGGTGGTGCTGAATTCTTTTAGTTTTTATTTATCTGTGAAGCTTTTGATTTCTCCATCAAATCTGAATGAGAGCCTTGCTGGATAGCGTATTCTTGGCTGTAAGTTTTTCCCTTTCATCACTTAAAATATATCATGCCACTCCCTTCTGGCCTGTGGAGTTTCTGCTTAAAAAACAGCTGATAACCTTATGGGAGCTCCCTTGTATGCTATTTGTTGCTTTTCTCTTGCTGATTTTAATATTTTCTCCTTATCCTTAATTTTTGTCAGTTTGAGTACTATGTGCCCTGGTGTGTTCCTCTTTGTGTTGATCCTGTGTGGGACTTCAGTTTCTGTTTCCTTTCCCAAGTTAGGGCAGTTTTCAGCTGTTACCTCTTCAAATATTTTCTCAGATTCTTTCTCTCTCTCTTCTCTTTCTGGGACCCCTATAATGTAGGTGTTAGTGTGTTTCTGGTTGTCCCAGAGTCCTCTTAAACTGTCCTCATTTCTTTTCATTCATTTTTCTTCTTTCTGTTCTGTGGTAGTGATTTCCACTAATCTGTCCTCTAGCTCAGTGATCCATTCTTCTGCCTCATTTAGTCTATTCTTGGTTTCTTCTAGCTGGTTATTCATTTCAGTGATTTTATTCTTCAGTTCTGTTTGGGTGTCCTTTGTATTATCTGACTCTTTACTGAAAACTTCACTCTGTGCATCTGTTCTCCTGAGTTCTCTGAACATCTTCACAATCATTACTCTAAACTCTTTCTCGGGTAGATTGCCTATCTTCTCATTACGTACTTCTGGGATTTTATCTTGTGCCTCAGCCTGGAGTATATTCCTCTGTTGTCTTGTATTGTCTAAATTTCTATTTGCATTTTTATGTAGGTTAGTTACATTGCTCGACCTTGGAGAAGTGGCCCTCTGTGGGAGACATGCTATGCGTCCCAGCAGGACACTCCTCTCTTGTCCCCCAAGGGCCAGGGTCCAGCTGGTCCCAGGGTAGAGTCTGGCCTGTGTTTGTGGATTCCTTCCACAGGCTTTGGGATTGTTGTTTTCTTGTTTCTATTATCTGCCCCTGGTGGGTGAGGCTGGACTAGAGGCTTATGCAGGGTTTCCAGCAGGAGGAGCTAGTATCTGCCCACTGCTGGGTGAAGCTTGGTCCTGGCCCTCTGGTGGGTAGGGCTGCGTCTAGAGATGTTTGTGGCTCAGAAAGTCTGCTGATGGGTGGGGTTTTGTTCCCACTCAGTCTGTTGTTTGGCCTCAGGCTTCCCAGCCCTTAAGCCTGCAGGCTGTTGGGTGGGGCTAGGTCTTGGTGCTAATGATCCAAGCAAGATGTCAGCTCCCAGGAAAGCTCCTGTAGATGAACACTCCTGGAATGTCTGCCACCAGCTTTTATGTCCCCTGGGTGAGATTTAGCTGTCCCCTCCCTCCCCAGGAGACACTCCAAATCAGCAGGCAGGCCTGGCCCAGGTTCCTATGAAATCACTGCCTCTGCCCTTGGACCTGGCGCACATGAGATTCTGTGTGCGCTTCCCAAGAGTGAAGTCTCTGTTTCCCTGAGTCCCATGGGGCTTCTGGAGTTAAGCCCCACTGACCTTCAAAACCAGATTGTCCTGGGGTCTCCTCCTCCTCCCAATGCCGGGACCCTGGGCTGGGGAGCCTGACGTGTGGCTCAGGACTCTGTGACTTAATTATCCTTCAGCTTGTGGGTTGCCCACCCAGGGGTTATGGTGCCAGATTATATGGCAAGCATGCCCCATCCTGCCACCCCATTGTGGTTCCCTCTTTATGTTTCCAGTTGGAAGATATTTTTTGCTAGGCTCCAGGCTTTTTTTTTTTTTTTTTTTTTTGATGGTTGTTTAGCAGTCGGTTGTGGTTTTGCTGTAGTCATGAGGGGAGGCGAGCTCGTGGTCCTACTACTCCACCATCTTGACTGGAAACCTCTGTCCAGCTATTTATTAATAAAGCGTAGATGCAGAAAGAAAAATCAAAAGACCTATCTTTTCAGGGATCCCATCAGGGATGGAAAGGGATTTGCCTCTCTTGGTTTCCTTAGGTTCCTAATTTAAGGTGAATATTATGTTAATCGCTCTCTTGCTGCCTCACGAGCTCATGGTAATGAAATATTCCCCCAGCACATAGCTCTGCCTACACAAAATCTGGCTGGGGTTTTCTCTCCCCCTGGAGAGCCATTTGCTTCCTTGCACATGTGGAGCTGAACTTTTCTTCTCTTTCATTCTGCTTAGTAAGCAGACCCTGAATAACAACACCTGCATCCTATTCACTCAGCAGCCCGAGCCAAAGGGTAGCGTAGCTGGTGTGTGAGGGGCCGGGGGACTGAGGCATGGGGGCAGCAGCCTCTCTCCCTCTGCTTCCTATCAAGGGAGGGAGCTGGGAGTTTTCCCTGAACAGGATGGCAGGTCTTGAGATAATGATGCTTCTTGTTTATTGATCAACACACATTCAAACCATCGCCCACTGACAGCCTGTTTGTAGCCCGCCTCCTTGCTACTTCCCTTTTAGTTGAACACAAATTTAACTCTTAACTAGAGCCCTAATCAGGCAGCCTTCGGAACAAAAGAGAGCAAAAATGCACTGTTCCCTTCTCCCATGATTTAGCACTTTGAACATTTTTATCCTAAAAGCATTTATATACCATTTATAAAGATGGTACCTCTTCTTAAATAAACATAACTATGAATTTGAGAATAGAATCATCAACATTGACACCAAATATCCCTGTCATCACTAACCATGGACACAGGCTTATGCATGCAAGCATTTGCCAGATAAGTGAATACCACGGCACCGTTATTTCTGGTATTTCAAAATGCTGTTGCTGGGAGCTTAACACAAGAGTTCACATCGCCATTCACATAACCCTGATCATATCTGTTTTTCTATGAATGAATATTTAGGTCACATTTTCCACCCATTTCTCAAGCTGGCCCTGAGCAGTGATGTCTTGGATGAGCTTGCCTGCTGACTAACCGCCTGGGGTAACGACTCCCCATCTAGCTGTGCCAAGTGTTTCACAGACCTCATTTATTTTCCACCTTTTCGGGTAGTTAGCATATAGGAGACTGAAAGTCAGAATGCTTTCCTTCAATAAGTGAATGGATAAACAAAATGCAGAATAGGCCTATAGTGGAATATTTTTCAATCTTAAAAAAAGGAAGGCCATCCTGACATAATATACACTCTACAATCTGGATGAACCTGAAGACATTATTCTACGTGAAATAAGCCAGTCACAAAAAGACAAATGTTGCATGATTCCTCTTCAGTGAGGTAGCTAGACTAGTCAAATTCATAGTCAAATTCACAGAGACAGAAAGTAGAATGGTTGTTACCGGGGACTGGGGAAGGGTCAGCATTTAGTGGATACAGATTTGAGATGGAGAAGATGAAAAAGTTCTGATGGTGGATGGTGTTGATGGTTGCATAATAATGTGCATGTGCTTAATGCCACAGAACTGTACACTTAAAATGGTTACGGTGGTAAATGTTATGTTACATATATTTTGCCACAATAAAACAGTAAAAATACTATCATATGAGAAATTGATATTACAGAGAGTATTTGATCAGTTTGGGACTGTCTATCATAAAATTCCCTTTTTTTGTTTAATACTCCACTGTGTCTGTCGATTTAATCTCTGGCTTTTTAATGGTGCCGATGGTTTACTGTGAACCGGCTACGTCGTCTTTTCCCCAGTGTCTTACAAAAAGCAAGCTTCTTTCTTCTGTTTGCCATAGTATATTTAATCTGTCTCTAAGGTGATAGAGTAATTTTCTTAAGCCATCCTGAATATTCCTTTCTTGGGTTCATTACCACTCCCTTCTTAGGAACTCTGAAGAAAAATGTTCCAACCTGTCTGGCCTGAAGCGACCTGGCCTGGCGCCCACCCCTGCAGGGCCTTTGCATCTGAAGATGTGGAATCAGTTCCACTCCAGATGCTGCAGGCGCTGAACCACTGAATCAGCCCTGCTGAGGATGAGTGATGGTTTTATTGCGAGGTGGGTGTTTAAAATATGGTCTTGTACGGGAGGTACTTCTTGGATACTTTCTATGATGAAGACCACTCCTGAAGTAGAATGCCCTAATCATTGCCAAAAATTGCTGTTTTAAGCTTAATGCTTTGCATTGGTGACAATTGTTATTTTTTTTAAAAATATAATTGATTTACAGTACTGTGTTAGTTTCAAGTATACAGCAAAGTGATTCAATTATATGTATATATTTTTTCAGATTCTTTCCCATTCTGTGTTATTAGAAGATATGAATGTAGTTCCCGGTGCTATACAGTAAATCCTTGTTGTTTATCTTTTTTATATATAATAGTGTGTGTCTGTTAATCCCATACTCCTAATTTATCCCTCCCCTCCTTTCTTTCCCCTTTGGTAACCATAGTTTGTTTTCTATGTCCATGAGTCTGTTTCTGTTTTGTAGATAACTTTATTTGTATTTTTTTTTTTTTAGATTCCACATGTAAGTGATATTGTATGATATTTGTCTTTCTCTTTCTGGCTTACTTCACTTAGCATGATAATCTCCAGGTCCATCCATGTTGCTGCAGATGGCATTATTTCATTCTTTTTAATGGCTGAGTAGTATTCCAGTGTATAAATATATCACAGCCTCTTTATCCAGGCATCTGTCGATGGACATTTAGGTTGCCTGTATGTCTTGGCTACTGTACATAGTGCTGCTGTGAACATTGGGGTGCCGCCTACTGATTTCTAAGGTGTACTTTTCAATCCCTGGGAAGGGGGATGAGCTGAGGCTTCCTTTCCTTGTACCCTCCCCTGCCTGAATGTCCTTCATCCTCATAGGGCTCAACTTGGACTTCACACATCACGCCTCCCTTTCTCCTTCCTACAACAGAGAAGGCTCCACGCCTGGAAACAAAATCTATAGCAGAGCACAGGAACACCCATAAATCTCCTTCTGATGAGCTAGGCCCACAGGCTGAGTCACAGACAGAGCTGCCATTCACAATGCCAGCATCCACTCAGAGGCTGCTCACTGCCGACAGGTGCCAGGGGCAGCGGCCACGGATTTGGCTCCAAAACGCCACATCTGCACTGCCTTAACCACGGCCCAGATGACTTTGTCAGGATCCGCGGTGCTCCTGGAAGGGTTTTCTTTAACACACACAGACACACACACACACACACACACACAACTTATTTGTTCAATCTTCTGCATCACTGTACATCTTCAGTGTGGCACAAATCATTTTGATTTTTGTTGTTTTAACTCCCTAAAAGGGTAAGTTGTAGTTTTCTGACAAATGCAGATAAACAGACAACATCAGGGTGTGAGTGTGTGTGTATGTGTGTGTGTTAGTGTTACAGAAGGAAGTTCCACTGGAGGCCCGGGGCTCTGATAGGAGGTGGCTTTTCTTTTTAAAATTTATTTTATTTTATTTTTGGGGAGACAGAGATAATTAGGTTTACTTATTTATTTTTGAGGGGCAGTCCTGGGGATTGAACGCAGGACCTGATGCGTGCTAAGCATGTGCTCTACCACAGCGCTCTCCCCTCCCTGCCAAGGAGGCTTTTCTGCGATAGGTCTGAGGTCTGGGCTCATTTCAGCCTGGCTGTGAGGTCTCAGTTCCCCCTGCCGGGGCCCCCAGACCTCTGTGGCTGTGTATCTAGATTGGTGGAGTGCCATTTAAATTATTTATGAGTTTTTACTTTTCCAGGCCCTGCCAATAACAGTTGGATGCTCTCTGGTTTATGTTCTGGCAAATGTTGACAAAATACAACAACAACAGGGAGAAAACTGTGTTTCTGAGGCATCCAAAGAGGGGAGAGAAAAAAGGGAGTGTCTGTACATATGCTCAGCGACTAGAGTTTCATCTGATAGTCATGCTTCAGAGAGAAGCGGGGGACACGTGTCGATGCCCTGGAACAGGGTGGCATGTGCCCGAGAGCAGAGCGAGTGCACTTAGACTTGAGGGTATGAGTTCGTGCAGCTCTGTGCCCAGGCATTTTGGACCTGAGACACAAGGAAAATTCAGTTATGGTGATCCCGTTTTTATTTAAAATTTCCATAGTTTGTTCATCATGGATTCTTTTGCATTAATTTTTATTTTTATGATGTTGCATTAATTGGAGGGGTTTTTTTGGTGTTGCCTTAAATTTTGCACCTGAGATATTGGCCTTGCTCTCTCACCCTGGTCCAGCTTTGAGTTTGTGCACAAATCTCCGATGGCCATGAGCTTCGAATCTTCGGGTAGTGCGGAAGGTCCACAGGATGATGGGTAATGATGTGCTGCTTTGGGTCGTCCTTTATGATGGTACTGGCTTAATTTATGGGGTGCCGTGTCCCTGCTGGGCTCCTCTCCCTCTGCACTTGCCACGAGAGTGGACATTACCTGATGTGTTCACACTGTATTCTCCAAGTCCCTAGTACCTCATGGATAGTCAGTAAATATTTGTTGCAACAACCCTATGAGGTTAGCGCTATTGTCCTCATTTGACAAATGAGAAAACTAAGGTTTTGGAGGAATTCGATGATGACGCAAATCACGCAGCCAGTGAGGGTGGAGGCCCAGTCATCATGTGCGCTCCCCGGGTGACCCCCTCCTCCCTTCTGTTGTCATGTAAAGCTGGGAATTCTGCCCCTCCACGTTCCCCACTGACCAGAGGTGCTGATGGTTGTTTCTTGGAAAACTCAAATAAAATAACTCTGTGATTGGATGCATTTATGTATATTGGCATGTGTATATATAAATGTTTATATATAAAAATAACTGTGATTGGATGCATTTACATCTTTATATGTATATAAATATATCCAATCAAGAATTTTAATATATATATAAATATAATATAAATATACATTTTTAATTGTTTAAGCCTTACGGGACATGGGCATTTTAAAATTCCTGGTAGCTACCAATCCTGCCATTTTCTGAGAAACGTTTTCAAGCCTGAGCTATTCAACCTGCCCACTAGAGGGCAAACCTGCTAAGACACGGGTGTGGTACTGCTCCCCACCTGTTGGGTCACTGGGGGCTTCTGCGAGCTGCCATGGGGCAGCACCCTCTGTTAAATGCCTGCCAGGAACTCGGACTTTTGTGGAGTCTGGTCAAAATGTCCTAAGTATATTCACCCAGAACACTGATCTAAAATAGAATACCAGGGCCAGTGCCCTTCCTATTATATTTTTATTTATTCTGTTAAAAAAAAACAAAAACAAAACAAAATGAGAAGATGTGGAATTACAACTAGTGTCTGCACCCTGCTTCATAAGGGCAGAAGTAAGAGAGGACCCCAAGCTCTCAGGACTGGCAAAGCCAGAGAGACAGGGTGAAGAAATCTGCCTTTCATCAACCGGAAGCAGAAATGTCTAGAATGGGGATCAGCAAACTTTTCTGTAAAATAGTATTTTAAGCTTTGAAGGCCATGAGGTCTCTCTTACAACGACTCGACCTGCCAGGTGAAAGCTGCCAAGCAGTGTGGGGCCACGTGGCTGTGGCTGTGTTCCCATAAACTTAATTTACAGAAGCGCGCAGCCGGCCAGCTTGAACCCACAAGATGGGCTGTGGTTTGCCAGCTCTCGATCTAAAATGCTGATTCCCTTTACTTAGCGAGGTTGTGTTAATTCATCTATGTATTTTTTAACCAAATACAGGGGCCAGTAACAACCACAATGATGGCTGACATTTACAAAACACTTACTCCTGACCGAGCATATATGCAAAGACTCTCTTGGGCCTGCAGAAACTGATGACCATCCAGTCCCCTCTGTCTCATCTGACACCCTTCATCCAAGTCCGTCCTCTCTCACTGGATGACTGCCATGGGCCTCCCTCCCTCCTGCCCTGTGCAGCTGGTTCTGCAGAAGCTCCACAAAGAAGCTCCACAAATCAGGTGACATCATCCTTCTACTTAAAACCCTCTGATGACTTGCTGCTGCTCCTAGGATTACAGCCCGAGTCTGCACTGTGACCCCCCGCGCACTGCGGGGCTGGCCTGGCCCCGCATCACTCTCTGCCACAGCCACTTTGCTCTCCAGGTTCTAGCCACACTGGACTTGTTTTTCTTTTTTTTCCTCCAGAGTCCTTTCCTTTTTATTTTCATTTTTTGTTTATTCTTTTTTGGGGGCGGAGGGGCACAGGGGGAGGAGGTAAGTAGGTTTATTTATTTTTTATTAATGGTGGTACTGGGGATTGAACCCAGGACCTCGTGCATGCTAAGCATGCGCTCTGGCCTTTTTAAAAGTCCCCTGACTCATGGGCTCCGGGCCACATCAGGCCTTCCCACAGCAGTTGCCTCTTCCTGGAATTCCCCCCACACCCACCGCCCTTTACTCCTGGTTTCTTCCTCAGCATCCACCTCAAACACTGTCTCAAAAGAGTCTTTCCCGACTCCCAGGTGAGGTCAAGATCCCCTGCTGTTGGCTCACTCGTTTCCCTAGAGTTTTCTTTCATGGGCCACATTCCCATCGATGAATAGGTCCTCATGTGTGCGTCAGAGGCTGGGCTTCTGTTGGACCAGGAGCTCCACGAAGGCAATGACAATGACTGTCTTTCTCAAGCTCAGCACCCAGCAAAGAGCCCAGCATAGAGTGGGTGCCCTGGAAACACTGCACTAAGACACGTAGAAACAAATCAAGGCATGATGTATCGGATGGAGTCAGACCCAAGCCCAAGCCACCTTCATTAGGTGAGGTTTCTAGAAAGAAAGGGGTCATGAGGATTTGGGGGTACCCGGGACCCCGAGTGTCATTTGGCTCAGAGAAAGGTGGGCATGCACCATGGAGGAGGACGGCTAGACTGCCCAGGCCCAGGGACCAGCACGACAGCCCTGACAGTGGACGGGGCAGGCAGCCTGCTCAGGACCGGGAAGCAGAAGCGTGGAGAGACCCATGTTACCAGGGGCTCGTCCACAGCTTGCTTATCATTTCCTGACCTAGTAAGTCACGGTCATGAGTCTGCTGCTCAGGCTCCCCGGGACCCTGGGCATGGAACGGACCAAAGCCGGTTGGGATGTTTTGCCCTTCTCGTCAACATTCTGCAGTACCCTTGGATGGCATAACAGGCGAATACAAAGCCTGTAGCTGGGGTTCTGACAGAAGCTAATTGTACCCAGAATAATGAAGTTTAAAGATTTTGTTTTCCTTCCTCTGCCGTACGGTGGCAACATGGTATAGGGTCCTGATGTGAGACCGGGAGGCTGGCTGCCAGCAACTGAATCCCAGCCCCACTGCCTGTAAGCTGTTGACCTTGGGAAAGGTACTTAACCTCACTGTCTCCGTGTACGGAACGTGGGGAATCAGAGCGCCCGGCTCAGAGAGTGGTTGTGTGGGATCAGTGGGCAGTCCATGTGGAGAGTGACCCCATGCATTAAAAGCTCTCAGTAAACAGAGTCACTATGATGACATTGGATTCAGACTGCAGGGACCATCCTGGCCCAGGAAGACTGGAGAGATATGGAGGCCATGTCAGGATCTGGAGTTTCTTTCCTTCTTTGGGTGTAAGGGGGTCCTGGGGACCCTGGTGGGGAACATCTCCTGGCCCCAGTTCTGGAACCATGACCACCCAGGGCTGGGGGAGTGGGATCTGGTGAAAACAGGTACAGCCTTTCTTCCTGCCATTGAATTCTCGGCTTCCACCGTCCAGAAGAAACAACCCCCAGGGCAGAATCGCAGGCTTCCTTTTAGGCTCCAAAGGGACACGTTAACAAAGCAATGGGGCCAGGGGGCGGAGGGTGCTGCTTTGATCTCTGTCCCATCCATTCTTCTTAAAATCACATACCCAGGACCTCCCGCCAATTTCTGATCTTTTGTTCCAAGTCAGTTCATGATCGCTCATAAATTGCTTTGAAGATAAAAGCTCCACATCAGTGCACCATGATACCACTATTATTTAATAAGTGGAGCCTGCACGTCTCCTTGACATATGAGCTGTTCAAAATATTTGACTTGTTTTTCAGTTCAGCTGCGTGGGAAAGAACTTGCATCATCTCCGTGTATCTTCCCATATCTGCCGCTATGCAGAGTGAGCATTGTTTTCATAAAAATGTTTGCCTTTTCTCCAACAAAAGAAATTGATGCTTCTCTTGGGGGCACCTCTCTGTTAGCCAAAACTCCAGTAATTATTTTCAGAGATAAGCATTTTTTTAATGTCTTAATTTATGGCGATGCTTACATATGCCAGTAAAATGTACTGTAACATTCACCAGGCCGACAAAGTTCAGTGCGTGTTGAGAAGAAATGTATATGTGAACATCGTAATGGATTTATCAACCAACACGAGGATGGATTCCACTTGGAGAGGAGGAACAGAATAAAGCATTTTCTTGTCTAGATCCACCCTTCATGGCTATTCTCTACCCAGGTTCCGCAGAGCCTTTTCAAGGACTTCCTCGGGGAAGCATATCCCACTATGTCCTGGCTCACTGCTTTGGCCGTGTTGGCTAACTCTGTAAGCATCACCCACATCTAATTTGTTTCCATGTGCTGACCCTTGCTGGCAGCTCCCCTGTCAGGGACTAGAGCTGGCCCGTGTGCTGACGGCTGGGCCTGGGCAGAGAAGAAGGAAGGCTGCTGAGGGGATTGAAGCGGGGCCATCGGCTGATGCTTGGCAGCAGTGGGTCAGTTCACAAGCACTGGACCCTGCGACGGGTGCTGGGGGTGCCCCTCACATCTGCCACAGGCCACAGGCTCCATCACCTGGTCCCCACTCCAAGCCTGAGCATGACATTTGGTTTCACCTCAGCTGTGATGGAGGGAGTCCGCAGCGTGGCCTACGGCCATGCCTCAGAGAAGTTAATCTCCATGGAGGGAACAAGTCCATCTTGCAGGACACATCAGAGCCTTCCCAGCACTTCTGTCTTGGGCTGAAATCCTAAGGGTTCTGGCTGGAACCATTTTCCTGATTCTTGCTTCTTTCAAAGATTTCTTAAGGCATCCAACTGGCTTTCCACAGACCTGGCTCTTTCTGCAGTTAGCCAGGGACCCTGATCCAACTCTGTCAGCTACTCTTGAACCCCAGGAACCCAACTGACCACTAACCCCACTGGAGCGCTCTCCTCCCCTTGAGTCCCCAGGGGCCACCATCTGTCCCCTCTCTGGGATCTGCTTACTGCCTTGTGGCATCTTTGGTGGTGGTCTGTGCTGTAAACTTTCCACCAGTGCCTTGTTTTCTTGACTAATTAGTACAGAGCAGGGAAGGAACAATCTGATTAGATCTGCCTCCAGGAATTCCAGTCCCAGAATGCCCGCTCGGGATGGGGAGCCACTCCCAGCCAGCCAGTGCCCCGCGGGGCTGGGCTTCTCTGCCACATGGCAGACCAGACCCATCCTGGAAGAGTTTACCACCCCCTGGAGGCAAGAATCTGTTCCAGAACACTCCCTCCAACACCCACTCCGGGAGGAGACGAAAGCGCTCAAAGGTCCCTGATGTCTTACAGGAGCAAGTCGTCCCTGACTGTCACAAGGAGTCCCCCTCCTGTCCCCACCCCTACCACGTGCAGTGTGGGCTGAGGGAGAAAACTGAAGCCCTTCATCCAGGCTGCAGGCATTTGAGAACTCCACTGGGGCTGCAGCATCTCCACAAGCCATGCCAGGGAGCATCAGAAACCTTCCTCCCCAGGACCAAAAGAGCGCTTTGTCTAACTGATGATTTCCAGGAAGTTCCAACCTCACTCTGGGCATGACGTCCCCCCTCGTTATGGTCTGGATCATCGAGTCCACAAGTGGATTCTCCCCAGGCTAGTGTCTGTCTGGACAGATGGCATTTGCAGCTGTAAAATCACCAATGTTGCCTTTTGGATTGATCTTCCAGGAATAGGAAGGTGCTTTCTTCTTGCACTGGAACCTGCCGAGGCTGATGCTTTTGTTTTCAGGGCAAATCCAGCTCTGTGCAGCTGGCCTTGCTGGCACTTTTGAACACAGGACAGGAAACCTCCACAGTCCCAGGTCCGGCCAAGTCACGGGTGCCCCTCCCCGGCCCCGTGTGCTGTGGCCTGAGAATGTGGTTACGCCAGCTCTCAGCTGGAAGGACCCACTCACACAGATCTTCATCCATCTATAATTGATGACATAATAAAAGCTGTTCTGGTTGTGGGAGGAAATATGAGATGGCATAAATCACCCTGCCAAGGGTGAAAATGAAATTGAGATCCAGAACTTAAAAATAACAACTGTCCTTTTGCTCATGAAATCATCATCCAATAAAGGATTCTTCCCATAATCACAAAACCTCTGAAGGAAAAGGGGAAGCGTCCTGTGCTGCACAGGGGGTTTGGAGGGTGGGGAAGGTGGAGGGACGTCGCTGTTTGCGGGGTACCTTGGGTGGGCCAGACGCCTGCTAATGAGGCCTCCTTGTTTGATCTTCTTGACAAGCAGACTGGGATAAATTGGGACACTGAGGCCGAGAGAATAAAGAAATTTGCCTGAGGTCACATGATGAACAAGTGATACACATGGAATTCTAATCTGAATCATAAATTCAGGGTCCCCTGCCTGTATCACAAGGTGGAAGTGAGATGGAGAAGGCTTGGGGAGGCCCAGTGAGGGGCTGGGAGGGGAGCAGAGAGGAAGGAGCAGAACCTGCACTGTCTTATGGGGAATGGGGGCTCCAGCATGGGGCTGGGAGAGCAGCATCTGGGACCTGTGTCCTTCCTGAGGAAACTGCAACTGCATTCCACATTTGGAAGCACCCTCTCTACTGTGGCAACATGCACATATGATGCCTAGAGATGGTCTTGATCTCTGGTCTCCTTGGTGCTGGTAGAAGGCTTTGCACATAGTAGGTGCTTAATAAATACAGTGAATGTCTTTATTGGGTCCAGGAGAACCATAACCCTTCCCCTCCATCTTTTCAGTGTGCTTACTAAGCTAAGCTGAGTCCAGATGTACAGCGCATTTTACACTGGTAACATCGGGGCAGAAAACGTGCTTGGAGCAAGTCTCTGAGTCCCTTCTCCAAGTGCGTGACTTCTGAGAAGCCTCTCCAGGATGCTTCCAGCAAACACACTAAAACCCTCCAGAGGTGTGCCTTGCACACAATCAGAGTGTTCATTCTTCTGTTGACCTTTCCCCCTTCCAAAGGCTCTCCTTACTTGGACCGTGTTCACCTCCTGTAAGATACGTTGCTGAGACGCAGGGAAGAGTTGCGGAAACAGCAGTGGCTGGCTTGACAACTGTTTTGCACTAAGTGAGAGAGGCTGGTCCTTTTTGCAAGGATGAAGGCAAGAAGCAGCCACCTGGGACCAGATGGGCTTCCCATAGGCCCTTCCCTTACAGCCCCATCCTGCTTAGAGTTATATATATATATTTTTTTCAGCTTCTTTTCCATTATATGTTATTATGAGAAATTGAATATAGTTCCCTGTGCTCTACAGTAGTTCCTTGTTTATTTTATATATAGTAATGGGTGTCTGTTAATCCCACTTATTTTCTATGTCTGTGAGTCTGTTTTTGGTTTGTAAATAGAATTTGTATCTTTTTTTTTTTAGATTCCACATATAAATGATACCATATGATATTTGTATTTCTATCTGACTTCACTCAATAAAATAATCTCTAGGCCCATCCATGTTGCTGCAAATGGCATTATTTCATTCATTTTTATGGCTGAGTAGTATTCCATTGTATATATATACCACACCTTCTTTATCCAGTCACCTGTTGACGGACATTTAGGTTGTTTCCATGTCTTGGCTATTGTAAATAGTGCTGCTATGAATATCGAGTGTCTGTGTCTTTTCAAATTAGAGTTTTCTCCAGATATATCCCCCAACTTTTTGATCTCCTTGTACTTTGGGATTCAGCCTGGGTGGAAATGGGGTTATTAGTTGGGTTCTACTAAATTCCACAACAGCTAAATATTTATATTTATATTTATATTTATATTTATATTTTATACACACACACATACAGATACACGCCATATATCACTGAATATGACACAGGCCTACTCATTATAATATACATTTTTAAAGGACACAGCCAGACAACTGTTTGGCTGTCCTCTTTAGAAATACAGATTATAATCTTGATTACCCTGAAAGGAATCGTGGTAAATTTTCTACTGTTCCTGGTTTTTCAGAAATTTGGTGGGCTTGGAATTTGGACACATAGCTGTGTGGGGTGGAATGTTAGACCAGGGCTGGATGATCTGCCTGTGCCCTGCTTGTGTTTTAAATAAAGTGGACAAAGGTTTGTAAAAAAGGAATCTGGAAGCTCTGGTTTCTCCTTGGCTGCTATGCCTCATTCCCAGGATCCCAGCAAAGGGAAGAGACAAGGAGGTCCAAGGGGCAGAGCCCTGGGCCCAGGCTGCCTGCTGGCCCTCCAGCAATGTCCTGTTTGTCACTCGAGAGTGGCAACAGCTGTGGAGTCCCAGACTGGTCCACACCCACAAGGGGCAGATGACGTAGACTCAGTCTAGACTGGGCTCCAATGTGCTCCTTGCAAATGGACTCCCAGCCGTCCTTTTAAAGGCTGAGTAATATTTCATTGTTTGTATATATCACATTTTGTTCATCCATGTATCATTAGCCATTTTAAATATTTTTGCTGTGAACATGGATGCACAGATATCTGTTTAAGATCCTGCTTTTAGTTCTTTAGGATATATATCCAGATGTGAAATTATGGGGTCACGTGGTAATTCTGTGTTTAATTTTTTGAGGACCAACCATATCTTTTTCACAGCAGCTGCACGATTTTGTATTCCCACCAGCAAAGCACAAGTGTTCCAATTACTCCACATTCTCACCATTCTTTCCTTTCCTTTTTTTTTTCCTTTTTACAATAGCCATCCTAATGGATGTGAAGTGATAACTCATGTGGTTTTGATTTGCCTTTCCCTAATGATTAGTGATGTTGAGTATCTTTTCCTTTGGTTCTTAGCCATTTGTGTATCTTCTTTGGAGAAATGTCTATTCAAGTCCTTTTCCTATTTTTAATTGGATGTTTATTTTTGCTGGTTTTTTTGTTTTTAATTTTTAAAAATTGTGTGTTATCTGAACAAAACAAAAACTCTGAACAAAAGGCTATGGGAGTTTTGTCCCTGCATGGCGAATGCATTACAACTTCAGGATCAGAAAATCCCACACAGTTCTAACCTTTTTAGCAGTTTAGCTTCTCATCCCTTTAATGTACTGATCGGCTGGCGGCCAGGTCCCTTGGTGCTCAGCACCTTTTGATACATTCATCTGCTAACAGTACTCAGTACAGAGTGGCTTCAGGCCCATATTTCTAAGAGAAAGAAGGGAAAGAAAAGGAAATCATACTCCATCAGGCAGGACAAATGCAGTGAAATTTCAGTGTATAAACCTAATAGGGTTCTGTGCTTCAGAAAACAAACAAAATCCACAGAACCTTGGTTTCCTTAGCTCTACAATGGGAAGGATGAAACTCCCCAGCCCATCAGGGCTGAAATTTGTAACAATTTCATAGCTTGGAGATGAAGTAGAAATTTGGAAGGTGCTGAGAGTTTAGGTGCGGTATTAAGATGCAGTGAAATATTCCCCCTACAGTCAGCCTTGCACAGAGCTTTCAAAAGTCTTGAGCTGTTGTGACGGTGTCGCCTTATAAGTGGGCACCAGCTCCTCCCAGAGTCTCAGGTTTCGCTCGCGGTCCCAGCTACTCTAATCCGCCACCCCCCCCACCCCCCCACTGCCCCGTACCTGGGAGGGAAATTCTGGGAACTTATCCACAGAAAATACGTTTAAAGTCGTCCTTTCCCTGCACTCAGCCTCCCAAGAAAGTATGTGTGTAGCACCGCCTCTTACCCCAGTGAGTCTGTTTTCATTCTTCTGTCGACTGAAAAAAAAAAAGTACAACCTAAAAGTTGAGAATTAGGTTTTGTTTGGGGACCTTACTGAGACTGCGGCTGGAGAAGGCAGCCTCTCAGGTAGATCTGAGGGACTGTTCCACAGAGATCAGGGAGGAGCCAGGATATATAGGAGTTTTGCTGAAAAATGAGAACAAAACCAAAACAACATGTAGTTGAACATCAAAAGGTAAAACAGACATCTCAGATGAATGAGCGTATGCTTTTCTAGGTATGGGAAGAGGCAGCAGTCTGGGCTCGTTGAAATCACTCCTTAGATCTGCATCTTAGCTGTCTAGGGCCAGTCTCCTGTTTTTCTCCATCCTGAGTCCCCTCAGAGCGTACCTTCAAGGGAGGCTGCAGTCGCTGATGGTTTGATGGCCGCAGCATCCTTTGTTCACTGAAATGGCAGGTGACAGTCTTCGTCCGCACTTCCTAGAAGGGTCCTGGTCCCTATACACAAGCCTTGGGCTGGAGGAGATCATTGCTGGCCACTGCCACTTGCTAGGATGTTTACATGTTACACGGAGCTTCACTTTCTGGCCTTTCCATCATGGGGTCTCACACTCCTGGAGAAAAGTCAGACCCCGTGGGCCTCCATTGGAAAACGTGGTCTGTATTTGAATTGAGTAGTTTTCATCCAGAGGGTGTTGGCGGGGGTTACAGGAGCTTGTCCCTTTGTGTTACAGACAGGTCCCAACATCCGGGAGCGCAGAACATCAAACCCCCAAAGGGATTTGGGCTTGGCTCAGTTGCTGTGCATCATGAGAATGTGCTGTCACTGAAATTTCTTGAGAAAAGGAAACCACAGATCATGTTGAATGTATCATCTCAGGCACGTTTATCTTAAACTGGACATAAACCTCATATAAAGCTCATGATATAAACCTCATAAGCCTCAGCCAGGCTTTTCTCTACAACCACGAAGTTTCATGGGGGGAAAAATACATTTTGTGAGTGGGACAAAGGCTTCCTGGTCTGGTTTATAATAAAGATCAAAGGTCTGGGAGAGATTTGGGTGAAATCAGCGAAAGTGCTTTGCTCTGCTTGAACCTGTTTGAGGTTTCAGATTTCACAAAGACGCTTTTGCCCAGCGATCAGGTTTATTACTGGTCATTTGGAAACTAGTCTTCAGACCCTGAGGCCTCTTCAGAATGGCTGTTGCTTGAAAATGCTCTAAAAACCACAGGGAACATTTTACCAATGAATCATAATCTGTCTGGGGAGTAAGAGGAATCAGTCAGATATGCCTCAATTTTCCCTGAACCATTTGGATAATTCAGATAACAATGCTGGGGCCACAGTCCACGTTTTTTCAGACCTCAGGATGAATTTGTGATTTGAATGTGACTGAGGCAGGGAATGAATTTCTGCGTAGGTCCGTGAAAAGGGGATTGATTTCAGCAATGAGACCTGAGATGTATTTCTCTAAATGATTTTTCCAAGATTCGTTGATCCCACGTCTAAACCCTACCCAGATGAGAAATGTCCAAATTCCTTTGCCGCATTGTGCCTGGATTCATCCTACAAGTGCTAAAGGAAGAGGTTAATCAGGCCAGGAGTACCTCTTAGACTGAGAATCAAAGCAGCTGGGGCTGAAGACCTATAAACAGAGCCTGCTGTCGGCAAGCTTCCACTCTCCAGGCCGCACTGGGGCCGGTGGAATTTCTGGTGCTCACACCTCATCAAAGCCAGACCAACCCAGCTGCCATTCAGACCCAATCTGGTGTTCACAGAGCTCACCTGGGCCAGTTTCCTTTGGCCCAGCCCAAGAACCCTAAACAGCAATTCTGTCCTCAGAATTTCTTCTGCAGGGAGAACTGTTGTCTTCCAACTGGAGAGACATCAGTGCGCGGAAAACCCACTGGCGATAGTCTGGGGTGGCAGCAGGACTCAGTTCGCCTGTACACTATGACGGAACAGATTCCCAAGCACGCTCAGAATATGAGCACAATTTGAGGGCTAGGTGTCCCTTCTTCAAAAACAGTTTTTCCAAAAAATTAATATTTTATTAATTTTATAATTCTTAATTTTGAAAATTAATTTTATTTATTAATTTTATAAAAATTGTATTTTTTGGATGAGGTATAATTGATATGTAAATTATATTAATTTCTAGTGTACAACACAGCGACTTGATATTTGTATATATTTGGTCACCACAATGAGTCTTCCTCTTCACACATAGTTACAAATCTTTTTTTTTCTTATGATAAGAACTTTCACGATCTACTTATTCTCTTAGCAACTTTCAAATATGCGATAAACAGAGTGTTATTAACTGTAGTCCCTATGCTGTACATAACATCTCCAGGACTTACTTTATCACTGAAAGTTTGTACTTTTTGACCTCTTCAGCCATTTCACCCACCTCCCACCCCCTGCCTCTGGCAACCACCAGTCTGTCCACTGTATCTATGAGCATTCTTTTTGTCTTTCTCCAGCTAACTTATTTTATTTAGCAAAATGCCCTCAGGTTTTATCCATGTGGCAAATGGCAAGAATCCTCCTTTTTCATGCCCGAATAATATTCCATTATATATACACACCACATTTTCTTTATCCATTCATCCATCGATGGACACTTAAGGACCTTTCTTAAGCTCAAGCATCTGTGCTTTTCCAGCAGTTTGGAAAACAGCTCTGTATGTAGTACCAAACACTAAGGACCTGCGATTCCTCTCCATGTGCCTAATCAGGTGGGTTTCATTATAACTGTGCCTCCTGGCCACAGCCAGGGACATTCAGAGGAGGGCCTGGAGCAGCTAGGAAAGATTTCTTGCAAGAGATTTGAGAGGCACCCAAGAATTTGGAGGTCTTTCAAAAGGGATTTAAAATCATTACAAAGCTGCGGATCATCAAACAAACGAAAGTACTACATTATCCAATAAGTATTAAAATAAGGCAAATGGAAACTAAGGAGAGGATGCCTGGGAGGAGAAAGATTAACACACTGAAGGCAGTGAACGACCTTCCACATGTTTGTTCAGGAGAGGCCACTAACCAGGCTCTGCGGTTTTTCGCATTCAGTGCAAAGTGGAACCTGACAGTCAGTTCTATTAAGCCAACAGCTCCACAGGGTAAGGGTGGGCTCGTCCTTATTGTGGGTTCAGGACGACAACTCTTTGGGCAGGGAAGGAGGGAGGGAGGGAGCAGCATGCAGCCCCAGGAGCATGGGGGGAGAGTGACCAATCACCCCCATTTTCCTAGGACTCGGGGGCTTCCCAGGATGCAGTCTTTCAGCGCTAAAACCACAAACACTCAGGCAAACCCTAGTGGGCTGGTCCCTTCCCTCCCTGGCAGGGGGCGCTCTGCCTCCCTGGGCAGGAGACCACCACCCTCAGGCCCTCATGTTTATTCCCAGACCCGCAGCTGCAGTTGGGTGACAGGTTCACAGGCGCTGATCTTGGGGTTCCGGCGAGCCACTGGCTCAGTGTTTGTAAAACACAGTCCAAGCCCCAGGGTGTCAGAGCCTGACTGGACAGCAGAGGGGGGCGCTTTCCCCAGGAACCCCAGGGGCTGTGGCTTTGATTTTGCTGAGGCTGCAGCTGCAGGAGGAGGAACCCGTGAGGGCAGATGGTCCATCAAGAGCCTTGTGAAACATCAGCTCAGGTCACCCTCCTCAAATAGGCCAGTGATTCATGCCGGACGCCTCTGGGCAACGAGGTGGCAACAGCTGGTGTCCTCTCTGTGGGGCAGCCCACATGCCAGGAGCCAGGCTTGTGTCTCAGGCTAGCTGGCCTTGCCTTACTCTACCCTGGACCTTCCTGGTTAGCTCACAAGAAAATTCCTCAATGTATCGTTAGTTGTGACAGCTCAGGGTGTAGGGTTCCACCCAGGCTCAATAAGGCAGCTTTCATGGTGACCTTTTACCTAGTGTTGCAGGTAAGAACTGAGCTATTGCCTGTAGGAGACATCCCCCCCACACCCCCCTTTCATAACCAGGGCTCCAGCATAGCTATCCTTGTGCTGGAACATTCTGTTCTGTGCCAACAGGCTCCTTCATCTCAGCACAGTGACTTTTGCTCAACAGGGGCACTTTGGCTGCCCTATTCTAGGAACACGACATAATTCTACCTGAACCTACAGAGTCATCCTCCTTGGACAGTTGACAGTCACTAAGGCTCCCCAGGCCAAAGAGGCAGCCTTGTGGCCCTCCGAAGGCAAGCCATCTGGTCCCGCTGGTCTTCCCAGGATGAGCTGGGGCCTGGAGGGCCAGGTCCCAGGCATCTCAGGCAGCATCTATAAATCCTCTGTGCACTCAGTTCCCCTTCCATCTTGCTGCAGACCTGCCTCCTTCAATTCCTCCTCTGCTCAACTGCCTGTCACCACCACCTCTGACTACTCTCTGAAGTGAGAGCTTTCTGCTTCAAGTCCCACTGTCACATTTTCTTATTCAGCAAATATCTGTTGGAATAAAGAAATCGAATTCACTAATTTTCCATGTATGAATGCTCTTGCCCTTTGACACTGTTATTTATTTATGGGAAACTCTTTGGGACCTGACCTGCAAGGCCCCACCTCATCTTGGGAAGACCCAGCAGGACAAGATGGCTTGCGTTTGCAGGTTGTCTCTTTGGCTTTACAATAACCCGCCCTTCCTCCCACTGCTTTATTCTTGAATAATTTTTTGTGTTTTTTTAGTTCCTTAAAATCAATAGACCTTGACAAAAACACCTAAAATACTATAAAATTGACACATTATATATGTAAATATCTGGAAAGAACCTTCAAGACCATCCATTCCAACCTCTTCATTTTAAGAGGCTGCCTGAGGCCCAGAGATAGTAAGAGGTAACCCTAGGCCACAGAGCTGGGGTTTAGCCTGGAGTCCCCCCAGAGTGACACTCTTTCTAAGATATCACACCACCTCTTGGAGAAGAGTTAAACACCCAGAAGGACCAAGCATTATGAAAGTGCACCCTGGAGTCACGTTTTCAGACTAGAGAACACAGTTGCTCTGCACCTTTATATTCCATCTGGACCTTAGCTGTTAGGAATTGATGATAATTTCCTATTGGCCTGAACTGTATTTTTTTAAATGCCAGCCTGGCTTAGGAAAAACAAATTGCTCTCTACAGCTTTGTACCCATTTTTATGTAAATAAATAATGTGCCCATTGCTTATAATCCTTGTCTGTTGATGCCAGTAGAATCTCTAATCTACAGAATGTGTTAAGAAATACACCATGTTAGTCACTACATGTAGGGAAAAGCAATGAAATTCTCACCTATATGTAAGATTTCATGGGTATATGTCTGTGCATGCTGAGTATTTTTTACTCCATTTTTGTTGCTGTTGGTTTAATTTTAAACAAAATTTATGGTCTTCCCTTCAGTACATGTAAATCATAGCCCCAAACTGGAGACCCTGGAAGAATGGGGAAGCCAGCTAAGGTATAACCATGCAAGAGAAAATATCTCAGCAGTCAAAAGAAGGGAGAACCACGAGGGGACCTGAAGATCGTTGTGCTGGGAGAACAAAGATTTACATGAACGTGTGAACTGTGTTGTTCCACCTGCATAGCTTTCTGGAAGAGAAGAACATTCATCGGTGGTGGAAAAATCAAAAAAGAGGCTCTTCTTGGAGTGGAGTAGGACAATGACTGGGGAGGGGCACAGAGCAACCCCGGAGTGAAGGCAAAGTTCTCTATCTTTCTCGGAGTTTGAGCTGCAAGAGTGTACACATGCCCCAGAACTCAGCCAGTGCACAAAGATGTGTGTGTTTCATCATATGCAAATTTCACATCAAAAGAAAAAAGTGCAAATAAACCTTGAACCCTCATGAACAACGTGCATGCTGAAATATTTAGGGGATGGCGTACTGATGACTATCATTTATTTGGCAATGCATCATGAAAGCAAGAAAAATGGCTGCGTGGATGGGAGCTGGACAGATAAGCATTAAACAAGCACAGTAAACCGTTCATTGTAGAATCTAGGTGGTAGGTGTCCATTAACAGATTTTTTTCTACGTTGCTGTGTGTTTTCATAATAAAATGTTGGAGGGAAAAGGCACGTAAGAGCAGGAGAAAACCCTCACCCTCCATTCAGAACCCTCTGGGCATTGGGAAGAAGCAGGGACCCAGGGCTGGGCAGTGGGCATCCTGTGCACCAGGTTATGATACCCAAGAGTATTTCCATGGCAACGACAGAAAGAAAGGCTGCTGGAGACAAAAGACAATTTCCTGTACCAGCTTTGGGGAAAACAAGACAAACACCTGAAAAAAAAAAAAAAAGCAGCAAGAAAAGCACAAATGTACTCCCTGCCCCACCCGAGATTAGGCCACGTTATCAGTAGAGACAAGCCGTGTTGAGGAAAGATAGTGCCCCAGCCAGCCCTGGAGGCTAATCTCTCCAGGAACTAAAGCTTCATTAACTTGGTTTCTGCATTTCTCAGAAAGAATCCACAGATTCTGAACTATGACCATTTGAATATTATTTCTTCTTATCTGTAAGGAAAAAAGCCCCCCACAGTTTGCCCACACCAGTGGTGATTGGTGAATAATGAAGACAAAACAACTGACTGGCATTTGGAACTTGTCACTAATTGGCAACATCCTTCCTTATTCACTGCCTCAAAGTCAGTCCCTATCTATGCTTAGAGCAGAAACATTTCTTTTTCCATCCCACTCCCACCCACCATGTTCCCTTTCCTCCTGTTTATCTGCGTGTTGAAGGGATCCCCAGTAAAGGAAAGGATTGCTGGGGAGCCCCGCTCTTTCTCCTCTGAGTCTCCTGTGTGGCTTGTTTCCTCCCAGTGCTGGGGAGATCACTGCCGCTTTCTGAGGCAGGGCTGTTCTGGGCGGCGTCCTTGATGACGGCATCACATGAAGGGAAGCAGAGGCCAGAGGACTCTCAGGGAGCCTCAGAGCCCCTCTCAAAGGGAAAGTGAGTTTCCTGGACCACATGCAGTGTTCTGGGGAGGACAGAAGACAGATAAGGACCGCAGAGAGGCAGAAATTGTGCTTTGGGCACTTGGCCTTCTCCAGCGCCTCTCTTGGGCAAGGTCCCTGCACCCAGGGTTCGAATATTGTGGTCTAGTTTGTAAATTTGGGGACTGCCCTCTTTCTAACATCCCTTAAGTATCTCTAGGGGAACAGTATCTGTGACCCCAGGACCCATGAGCAGGGTCGCTGTGAGGCTCCATGGGACTCGGAACTCCTGGCAGGTGGTGGTGCCCACTGAATGTCTGGGATTTGGGAGAGGGGGTGATGGTGCAAGGGGGAGTAGACCGAAGGCACTTCCTGTTCAAAAGCAGGTATCGCGGGGTAGAAATACCGCTCAGCTACCCATCGCTGGGCGAGGGTGCCCTGTGACAGTGCTTTCTGCCTCCAGGCAGGCTGAGTGCTGCAACGGAGGGGCGAGGGTCACACCCATCCTCCGTGCTGGGTAACACCACCATCAGCAGCTTAGAACAACAGTGTTCATCTCACAGCCTTTGTGGGTCAGGAGTCCAGTCACGGCCTCAGCTAGGGGTCTCCCCAGACTGCAATCAAGGTGTCCACAGGGGTTGTGATCTCATCTGGAGCTCAGGGTCCCCTTCCGGGGTCACCAGTGTTGGCGGCATCTGGTTCCCTGCAGAGGTAGGACAAGGTCCTGTTTTCTTGGTGACTGTTGGTGAGGTCACTCAGCTTCTAGAGGCCACCCTTGGGTCCTAGCCACTGACTGCCCACAACATGGACACTTAAAGCCGGCAGAATGGCTGTCCCTTCAAATCTCCCTTCAGTCAGCTACGACGGGGACTTAGCTTGCAGCATGTAGAACATAACCAAAGCATCACATCACTTTGCCAATATGACGCAGCCTAACCCTGGGAGAGGCTTGCCGTCCTGCTCAGGTCCCAGCTATACTCAGGGGAGGGGATTATACAGTATGTGAACACCAGTGGGTGTAATCTTGAGGTCCCTCTTAGGAATCTTAGAATCTGTGGAGAAATAGGCTCAGAGCATCCGGCTTGCGGGGAGGGGAAAAGGCCAGCTGACCACAGTCAGCATGAGGCCCTGAGACGTCGCAGCACCGAGGAAATTCCAGAGTGAGAAGGACTTTGAAGGGAGAGGTGAGTTAAAGCCAGAGGGGCCCCAGCCAGCTTTATTTCCTGGGCTTCCTTTAGAAGAATGGATGTTTCACCATTTTTAAAGAAAGAATGTGTATTGGAGGAGAGGGGTGGTTTTTGCTGCTGCTTCTCTGAATGACATGGGTCCCGGTCGATTTTTGAGACATGTGACATCATCAGAGAGGAATGGAGAGTCAGATGCAGACGGAAGTCATGCCAGCCAGCAGAGAGATTATCTGTTCTCTAAAGACGTCTTTAGAAAGAACCTCATGCTGCCCCAGGACCCTGTGACATGGGTTGGTACTGCTAACTGGCAGGATGGACTGTTGTTTGACTGAAATTCTTCCAGCTGAAGTTTCTTCTTTTTGTAACCTCAGTGAAGGCAGAGGAAATGATTCATGATTCACAGATAGTGGGGAGAGAGAAAGAGAGAAAGAGGGGGAGAGAGGGAGAAAGAGATTAATAAATCACTCATCCCTCATCCTGGAGGCTGAGAAAGCCTCAGGTTTGGGGTTGGACACCTCTGAAAATCAAGCTACAAACCAGGCTGGTTCTCCCGGGGGGAAGGATGGAGGCAGGGTGTGGAAGTGCAGGCTCACAGTGGGGCCGCCAGGCAAAGGCTCATCCCCTCTGAACACCAGCGGACTCCAGCCTTTCGAGATATTTGCTTTCCTACCCTGGGCTGTTCATTCTTTCCCATGCACTTTTTGGTAAGGTTGCTTGGAACACAACCATTCCGTGGGAGCTATTTATTTCATGCTTATAATGTGCTACGTCCTGTGGGGACCCAATAAAGAGGCCAGACATAAACCTGGGAAAAATTAAGTGGTGGGAACCAAATGCAGAGAAGACAAAGGAAGAGATAGTGGGGGCCGGGCAGGGGAGTGATTAATTACCAGATTGGTGACGATAAAAACCTTCCAGGAGTTCTGAAGAAGTAGTGATCGCCTCACACTGGGGTGGTGAGTCACAGGCTGACTTGATTAAACATTTTAGTCTGGATTCAGTCCAAGCTATTTTTTCCTTTTCATCACTTTCCATCCTCCCCCACCCCTGCCCCGATCTTCTGGATGTTTGGAAGTAGAGGTGTTTTCTGAGCAAAGTTTCCAAGAAGAATTGTCAGTCTAAATTGGCTTCCAGAGAACAGCAAGAAAGTTCAAGGGAGTAGCCATGTCTTAAAGGAATCCTGCTTTTTTACTTGATGTAGTGCCTTAGTTTCCGCACGAGATACAGAAAGTCATAGATTGCTACCTCTGCTCTCGTGAATGACTTCTGCACAGGTAGAAACAAAATACTTGTTCACGGCGGTTTAATGCAAGCTGATTTTGAGTCGGCCGTGCTATTGGGTCTGACCTTGCCCGAGGCTCAAGAAAAGTCCTTCCAAAAGTCTTTATTGAGCCTCTACTTAGAACAAGGCAGACACAAACTTCTCTTCCTAGAACTTACAGTTTATTGGCAAAGAGGGAAGTGACAGGTATTCACGGCACCGTGTGTTGGGTTATCTGCTCCTGTGTAAGATACCACCCTAAAACTCCAGGGCTTAAAAAGACAGTGGTTTTTGTTTCTCATGGTTCTGCAGGCAAACAGGGCTGAGCTGGGGAGTTCATCTGAGTCACACGCTGGAGCAGGTGCATTCAGCCGGGAGCCTGCTGGGGGCTGGAAGGTCCAGGATGCCCTGACATCCCCCAGGGTCTCATGTTATACAGTAGCCTCGCCTGGGCCTCTTGAGGGTTTGGTCAGGCTTCCAAGGAGGAGAATTCCAAGAGAACAAGCCCCCAGGTACAAGTCCTATCAGATATTTCCCTGTGTCACTCTGACTCATGTCCCAGTAACCAAGTCACACAACCAAGCCCACCATCAGTGTGGGAGGGGATCACATAAGGTTACACAAACATCCTGCACATGATGTAGCAAATACTACAAGAACAGTGCTTAAGGAGCACAGAGGAGGGACAGCTAACCCAGATTCAAAGACCAAGGTGACTTCCTGGAGGAAGAGGCATGAACTGGGACAGGAAGGATGGGTAGGCATGTCAGGGACAACGATCAACTGTTAGGAGACAGAACCATAAAGACACCTCTTCCAGCAAGACTGACTTGATTTCCATTGTTTCTCTCTGACTTGCTGTTGTCGGTTCTCAGCAGCTGGACCCTCACTTTTGATTCTACTTGTCAAGTGTTTCCTGCTCTCGCCTTCAGCGTGGTAGCAGTGGACTCCCCCAAACCAGTAACGTTTCTGTGTTGATTGTGAAGCTTTAATTTTTGTTAAGTTTCTCATTTCCTGATTTCTCGACAGATTTTTCTTGGAACTCTGATAAATATACATTTCCCAAGAATGGCTGAGAAGGCATTCTTGGGCAGGGAAACACTTGCATTGTGGCTGAAACAAAGAGGGTGGGGGGAGAGACAGAAAGAGGTAGGAGGGGCAGATGTCCTGCAAGAGGGGGGTCTCAGGAGCCATTTTAGATCAGAGCTTTATCCTAAAGGAAACAGAAAATCACTGAGAAGTTTTACAAGGGGGAGTGACACGATCGGAATTGCATTTTAGCAGTTCGTCCCCATACTCGTTTTCCATTGCTGCGTCGCTTGTCCTCACGGACTTAGGGGCTTCAAACAGCCTCCACTGAGTGGCTCCAAGTTCTGAAGGGCAGACAGCCAGCCAGTGGGCCCAAGCAGGCACTCTGCTCAAGGTCTTACAAGCTGAAATCAAGGAGTCAGCCGGGTGGGGATCTTCCTGGGGCCTCCGGGAGGGAGGCCCCCTGAGTTCATTCAGGTCGTGGGTCTTTGCGGCTGGAAGACAGAGGGGTCTCTCTCAGCTCCTAGCGGCTCTTCTGTCTTTAAAGCCAGTAGCAATACACGGACTCCTCCTCATGCTTGGAGCTCTCTGGCTTCTGCTACCAGCCATGGGAAACTCTGCTTTTATAGAGGACAAGTAATGAGATTATCAGACACTGGCAGTTTTCAGAAAGCTGGGTGGTGTCTGGCCATGCAGCAGACCAGCGCCGGGGCCTTTGTGACACTGGTACAGATGTCTGAGTCCAGCTGGGAGCAGAGGTAGCAACCTTACACCTGTGGAGGTAACATGGCCTCCTGAACCCCAGGGCACCCAGAAGTGAACAAAGGATCTCACGGCAGCTACCAGCGCAGATCAAGGACAAAAGCCAGATGAGATGCCGAACATCCTAGGAGGTGCCAAAATGAGCAGAGGACAGTTTGGGCCAGATGCTGCCTGCCCAGTGGCTCTTTGGTGTGATATAAGCCCCTTGGAACTTGGGGTGATACAATTTACCACCTTGGGGAAAAGGGGGAGTTCCCATCATCGTAACAGGTTGTGATCTGGAAACAGAAACCAAGTTGATACATAGATGAATGGACTCCACTGTATTTCTTGTGCTCCTTGTGCTTTGCAGGAGATCTGCATGGGTTCCATTGCCGGGGATCCCTGGTTGTGGTCCACCCTGGAGGCAGTGAGCTCCCAAGGTCACCCGTCCACACTGGCTTTCTGCCTCCAGCACAGAGAGAAATGAGACTTCAATTTAAAAGGACGGGCTTTTATTCAACAACTCTTCATGCTTCCGCTAGTGGCTATTCTGGGCCCTGGAGATGCTGCAAGGACCCAACCAGATGTGGAGTTTATATTCTAACAGGGGCAAGACTCACGATAAATAAGTGAAAGGCAGAGATGTTGGGTTGTGCAGAGGGCTGCGGAACAGCTGGGGGTGGACGGGAGGATGAGTTCAGACCTGCAGCCGGGAGGCCCTGCCGAGAAGGGGACATCTGAACAGGACCTGGAGGACTGCTGGGGCAGCTGGGCAGGCATCTGGGAGCAGGGCCTTCCAGGGAGAGGTCGCAGCAAGAACACAGGACCTGGGATGGCACACGGCTGATATTCGGGGACAGCAGAGACTGCGGGTCTAGACAGGTGGGCCGATGTGCTCAGGGAGGCGTCAGCACAGTGCTTTGAGGCCATGGTGAGAACTTCTGCGTTTACCCTGAGTGATGATGGGGGCTACACTAGGATCCATCTTTGGCAATGAAAGACATAGAAACTGGGAGGAAACACGGGACCCAATCACCAGCAGCATCCTGAGACTGACGGAGAGCTCAGGGAGCATTTAAGACTCTGTTCCTAAAACAGTTATTCCAGCGTTCTGTGACACGTCCTCATTTTCCCTTCAGGAGATCATGTGATGACCAGAAAGCTCACTGCCTGTCAGCACTTAGGCAAACCAGAACCGCCCCCTGCTGGCCGTCGGCAGTAACGGCATGCGGGGCATTTCTCTCGGGCCTCTGGCCTGCAGGGTGGGAGGCGGGCAGGCTTCTATTTCTTTCCATCTGACTCCTTCTCCCAAAGGGCAGCAACTCTGCAGGGCTAGGCAAGGTGAATATCTTTGGCAACACACTTTGGCTTCTCCTCAGATTCCCCACAGGGTCCCTGATCTCCAGGCTCCCCTCCTGGGCCGGGAGGGCACTGGGGGGAACCCCAGTGTTGTCCCCTCCTCAGGAGTCTTCCCAGGGCCTCCCACCCCCTGGTGCCCGAAGAGCTGGTGCCTTCAGTGACGCAGGTACCTGAGCTGACTTGGTGGGGGGGCCAGACCTGAGGTTGGTGGGAGGCATCCGCTCCCTCAGACATCCATTCAGGACAAACCAAGTCCTTGGGAGGAGGAAGGGACAAGGCCTGAGGGCTGGGATGGCCTGGCTCTGATCCTTCTTGTGCTGCTCTGCCAGGCCCAGGAATGTCTCCTCGCTGGACCGTATCCCCAGCCACCCGTCAGCTCAGCCCCTTGTAACTGTGGGGCCATGTCCCTGGTCCCACGTGGCTCCATCCTGGCATGCTGTAGCCTCCACGGGGGCACTCCCACATTCACAGGGCATGTGTGTCTTCGGTGAGTTGTGCTGTGTCAGTGTGTGGGTGCAGGAGCACCCATGACCTGGTCCCAGAGTCCCTTTTGGAGCTCACTGCCTTACACCTGTGATGGACTGGGTCGTGTTTCCCCCAAATTCACATGTTGAAGCCGAAATCTCTAATGTGACTGCATGTGGACATAGGACCTTCGAGGCGGTGATGAAGGTTAAATGAAGTCATAGGGTGGGCAGGGCCCTAACCCGTGTGGCAGATGTTCTCATCAGAAGGGGATGGGACACCATGGAGGTACCTGCACTGGGAAAAGGCCCGGAGGAGAAGCTGTGAGAAGGAGGCTGTCTGCGAGCCCAGGAGAGGGGCCACTGGAGGAACCGCACCTGGCCATACCTCGATCTTGAACTTGCAACCTGCAGAAATGTAGAAAATAAATTTGTCTGTAGCTCAAGCCTCCTTGTCTGGGATGTTGGGTTACAGCAGCCCGGAGCAGTCTAACAGCAGCCCCTGTGTTTTTATGATGGGGTATTGAACAACGGTAAGGGGGAGAGAGAGGCGGTCTATTCTGAGACATTCTCACTCTGAGCGAGACAGAGAGGCTAGGGTGAGAAGGAAAAGCAGGAACAGGACAGGGACAAAGGCCAATGGATGTGTCGTGATCCCCCAGGATCTCTGTGCTCTGGGCTACATCCTGCTTCCTTCCCCTCACTGTCCCGCAGCCCAGCCAGGGGCTCCTCCGTGGCCTCCCCTCGGCCAGGAGAAGCCTCCTCCAGCTCGGGGCTGCGGCATGCCCTGCAGCTGCAGCTCTCCCGGCGGGGGGAAGGGTTTATGGTTGAGCGCGGACTTTGCACCTTGCGGTGGAAAACGCCGGCCTCCCGGTGGGCAGGCCAGTGCAAAACCGAAACCAGGCACAAATAGCTCGCGGCGTTGCTCCGCCCCCGCACGGCTCCACGCGCCTTTTAAAAATAGCAGCGCCGAGCTGGAAATTTTCAAGAGAAGACATGTCGGGGGTGTGTCTCTGTCTGCCACGCCCTCCTCTGCCTTCCTTCTGGGGAGATACAAAATTAGAACCTTTGGGAAGGGAAAGGGGAAGGAATGTCGTTAACACACGGCCACATGAGCCCCTCCCCTCCTGTCCTCACCGTGCCCTCTGCCAGAGACATGGCTTGAGCAGGAACGTGCCTTCTCCAAGCCACTCGGATTCATCTGCAGGGAGGTTTGTCTGAAAATAAACGTGTAGACTTGAAACTCAGCCTTCCTGGTCGAGATTAGTTGAAAAAGAGCTCCGATGGGTCAGAGAGGCAAAGAGGGAGAGAGTGGAGAGATTTTACTTATGGACCAGAAATGCTTTTCAAAGGCAAAATCTCTCCCCTCGGAGCTGCCTCACAACCAGGAAGCCACGTTCTTGGCCGGGAACAGGACGGGCGGGGATGCTGGCTGCCAGACCTCTGATGCACGTCCACACGTCCCCGCACGCCTGTGCACGCAGTGTTTTGCAGGCCTGACCATGTAGCCAACAGACTCAACCTGAAAGAGGCCCCCAGGCACCCTGCCCCTCGACAGCAAAAATAGCGGTGCTTGGAAATGACAGCTGGGATGGTTGGAATTGTTGAGAGAAATTCCAAGAGGGCCAGACGCTTCTAGGGGAGCCTGTGGGCTGAGGTGGGAATGGACATTCCACTGAAGGAAACAAAAATGTTTGAGGGACCCCGTCACTCCCAACCATCAGCTTGAGCTCTGAACTGAGAAAACTGCTGTTTGCCTTGGAGAGGAAAGGTGGAAGGTCAGCCCCGAACACCGTGTCCAGGAGGCGGCGGGCATCTCCCCGACAGGGCCTCGAGACTTTGTCCAGATCAAGCCGCTACCTTCTTCCTGCGGCTGTCAGCATCCCTGCCTCTCTTTCCAAAGTGATTTTCTGTACATCCCCCCTCCCAGTGGCACCAAATGGGAGCCATTTCTGCTGTGGACCTGTCACACAAGCGGACGTCGTGCCTAACGGTCAGGGCTGGGGGTCAGTCAGTTCCCGTGCCTGTTGCGCTGACGCTTTTTGCCCATTTCCTTCCCTTCCTCGCTGCTCTTTGCTGCTTCCTGCCACTTTCTCCTTTCTGCTGTCCAAGCAAAGAGTCAACAGTTATTGGGCACTTACCGCAACCGTAGACCAGATCCTGGGTTAGGAAATGTACACCTTCATCTGCTCATCACAGACACCCTCAAGAAGGAGACGGTAGGGTTCTCAATTTACAGAGGAATAAATGTGGGCACAGAGAGGTGCCCACCTTGACCCAGGCTGCACAGCTAATGCGAGTCGAGGTCAAGACTGAAGCCCTGTGAGGTCCTGAGGAAAGGGGAGGAGGAAGAGACTGATTTGAGCTCTTGAATCCACGTTGTATTCGCTCTCACATTTCAGTACAAGTGGTTCTCACCAGCCAGCAGGAGGCAGCTGAAGCTCTCCAGGCAGGAGCGGACTGCCTGCAGGACGGCACCTGGGTGCTGTTTGGGCAGGTGGCCTACTGCCTCCCCCAGCTAATGCCCAGGTCCCACCCGGTTATCCACTGGCCGGAGGATTTGCTCCGTGAGAAGCGGCAGCTGGTCCTTTCTGGACTTTGCTCAGGTTTCTTGGGCAGGGAACCTAGAGGCCTTAATTCAGCCTCTTTCTGGCTCACCAGGAGCTGAAAACCTGCTTGTGGGTGAGGAGGGAGTCGATCAAAGCCCATAGATCATTTCTGTTCGAAAAGCATCAGCTGTGGGACTGTCTACTCTCCAGGTGAAGAGCCAGCCAGCCTGTTGAATCTGCACTCTGAACTTTGACCCGGGGACGTGACAGGGTCTCCGTGGCAGTGACTGATTCTTTGCAGTGATGTGGTCCGGCCAGTTTGCTGCAATGTAGTGATGGGGTTCAAGGGGAACCAAGACTTTTTTGGGACCTCCCGCAGCCCTGCTGACCATTTGTGTGCTGTGTTGGAATATGTGTGGATAAATGGGAAATCTCTGGGTGATGAAAGACTTAAGAACTCTTCCTGTAAAACATAAGAATGTGGATATCACGGTAATATTAAGAAAAAAACCATCAAAAGCTTCACTGCTTCTTTTCCAAGTAGGTACTTAGACCAGAAATGAAACAGACTCCCTGTGACTTCAGCCTTCAGAGTGGAAACTTGGCCAATCTGTCAAGCAAATAACATGCAGTGACTGTGTGCCTTTGGCGGGTGTCACTGGGCAACTGTCAGGGAACTATGACACGTGTTCCCGGGATGCAAGTCCTTCTATACTGAAACCAGGAGAGTGCCGGGCAAACTGGGACAACTGGTCACAGCCAGGCCAACCAAGACTTCCTCTACTCGCCACCTGATCAGCTCCTGCCTGCTTGTCAGAGCTTGGAGCTCCCCTGAGAGCCTTCGTGGCACAGACATCGTCTAAACTCTCTCCTAGTTCTTCTGCACGAAGGCACTGTCGACCTCTCGTACTCAGCTCTTCCAGGCACGTCCATGCACTACAGCATCAGCGTCAGCTGGGGGCCCGTTACAAATGCGGGGTCCCAGCCTCAGTCCTGAAATCTGCACGTTTAACAGGAGCCACAGGCAGTGGGGACGAAGTTCAAGATGCTGTCCTCTCTGATTCTCCCCGTGGTCTGAGAGGTGGGCGCTCGAGGGGCCCCAAAGCATGTGTGGGCGTCACCTCGGCCTCTCTTTTCCTCAGTTTCTGTCACAGCCCTCCCCTCACATCCTGTTTCCAGTGGCTTCTCAGCCTCCTCTCCCCTGACACATCCCACTGCTTCCAAAGGAGGTCACAGACGTGTAGCACATTGAGGGCCACGCGTCTGGTTGAGGAACGTGGACACTTGTCAGTCTTGGCACCTTTGCATCTGAGCCCCTCCCCGGGTGAGGCCAGGTCCCCCACCCTGAGTCCTGGTGGGAGACAGGTGATGCCAGACACCCGTTTTCCTTCGTGGCCCAAACTGTGAGTAGTGAGACCCTAGAAGAGAGTGGGTCCTCCAGTGCCAACCAAGGGTGTGGGCATGTGACCTTGGCCTCATCCTTCAGACGCTCTCCACGCTGAGCCTTGAAGACAGAGGTGGTTGTGCAGAGAAGAGGGGCCCAGCCGACCACTCTCGCTGGAGGTGGGGGTCGTTGAGCAAGACACCAGGGCAGAGGGTGGTGATGCCAGCCAGGAGGGCAGAGTGAGGTGTAGACTCCAGACCAGCAAGCGAGGTGGTGCGTCTCCCCTTGAGCTGGTCCACAAGGAGGCGCTTCTGGGTGGCAGTGATGTCTCTGAACCTGATTCTCCGACTGCCCGATGCGTGCAGCTTCTCAGTATACTTTCAGTAAAGCCCATTTCTGCTGATGTGGTTTCTAAAAGAGCACCAGCTTCTAGGAGATAAGTGTTTGTGATGGTTAGGGTTGCCCTTTCTAGATAAACAGGGTTACTGATAATAGAGAGGCAGGAGAAGACATGGGACTCAGGGAGACTAACTAGCGCCTGAGAGTCAAATCAGAAAATTATCTTTTGGGGATTTGTAGATTCTAACTGCTATATGTAAAATAGATTAAAAAAAAAAAAACCCTAGGTCCTACTATACAGCACAGGAAACTGTATTCAATACTTTGTCATGACCTGTAATGAAAACGAATATGAAAGGGGATATATATATATATATATATGAATCACTATGCTGTACACCAGAAATTAACACATTGTAAATTGACTATACTTCAATTGCAAAAATTTTTTAGAGTAAAAGATAATCTTTTCTGCTTTCCTCCTCCATTCTCTACGTGTGGCCCAGTCAGGGATTTGGTTCCACGGGGAGATGCTCAGACAAGTCCCAGAGACCCAGGCACACTGTACACACGGTACTTTTTAACACAGGAAAAGAGCGAGCCATAATTATCTTTCTCACTTTGGAAACAACTAGATCTGGCACAAGAGAGCTCAGTCAATCCATCTCAGCTATGTATCGAACACCAACCATATGGAGACTTGGCTAAAACTTTGCCTGGTCTGCTTGGCGGAGAAGATTGGAAACTAGCCTCACCTCAGCCCACAACTGGAATCAGTTAGACTGATTTGTAGTCTGCTTTAGAAAACTCCGAAACATTAAATGTCTCTGTAAACCTTCCATTCACCATGCAGGCTTTTTCCCCCTTCTTTTTGGGTGACATGAGAAAGAGAAGGAAAGAAATGGTGTCCTCTATTTACTGCGACCAGAGCTTCCTAATTAAAAACAAAAGAAAAACCACAGAGGAGGGAAAAAAAGGGTATCCCTTATTACCCAGGAATCGGCTACAATTAGCTTTTCCAGTGGCAATCTGACTGCCATTGGCTCAAGGGTTGGCATTTGTAAAGCCCCCAGCTGGAGGAGTTCCTCCAGGAGCAGTGTTGTTCCTAAGCTTGGCTTGTGCTGGCCTGGGGCACACTTGCAAAAGCTCATAGGAATGGAACTCATCTGTGGACAGACACCTTCGTGGGAACCTGGAGGAGATCAGCAGGGCAGCACCCAACCCACAGTGGGACCCGAAGGGCATCTGAGACACTGACAACAAAAAAGATACGCTTCCTTTTTCTAGACATGAACTTGATTTTCCTTCCTATAGAAGGATGCCAGCTTGACCTGACAGACACTTTCTTTCCTTTTTTTTAAAATATCATTTTTATAGATTAGAAATGAGAATGGTTCAGGTTTTTAAAAAATAATTCTTTTCTTAATTCTTTTTAAATAGAGGTACAGGATTGAACCCAGGATGTGCATGTGGTCCACCACTGAGCTGTTACCGTGCCCCCCACCCCTGCTGCAACAGACACTTTCTGAACATACTCTCTTAAATGCTGCCGTCAGCAATGGAAGTGGCAAGTCGTGTGTCTTTTTCACACTGGGGATTGGCTGTTCATGCTATTTACGTCTTGGTGGCACTGAGATGCTAGTTACCATGAAATGTAAAACTTGGCCTATCAAGAAGATTCTTTTTTTGGAACATACTAGAAAGACAGAAATAATGAATAATTTGAAAAGTTTGGTAAATCCTGTGTTTGGCTAGTGTTGAAAAATATCATAGAGCTGTCCACCCCTGGAGTTCCATTACAGGAGACAGTGAACCCTGTGGGTTTAAGGCATTGTAACTAGGTTTTCAGCTGAGTACAAGTGACAAAAGTGTCTTAGGACAACATTGTTCGAAGGAGAGTAAAAAATAGTACTTAAATATCCAACAATAAAGGGTTGAGTAAATTATAGTAATACACAGTTGACTCTCATTTATTCATTTATAAGTTATTTAATAAGTACGTACTATGTGCCAGGAACAGTGCAAGACTTCGAGGCTACAGTGGTAAATAAGCAGGTATGGTCCTCGCCCTCTAGGAACTGAAGGATTGAAACAGCTCAGAAAGATGTCCCTCTGTAGGCTGCTCCTGCTACCCCATGCTTCCAGTGCCTGTCCTTGGGGAGGGCACCCTGGGTGCCCTTCTGGGACCCTTTCATTGTAGAGACATCTTGGGCCATTTCTTATCCTTCTTTTCTGAACCTCATTCAGATTTAACTTTGAAATTTGTCCCCACTCATATCCCAGAGAACCTGTGAAAGAATATGCCCATGTGGTCTTCTCTCATGGATGACCACCCTGGGCAGCCCCACCCTGGGCCATGCATCCTTCTAGAAATAGCCCTGGTGCTTCCACTGATGTTTAAAAATATGAAGAGATAAGAGAGTAAAAGGAACTGAGTGAACATGTTAATAATGTTTATGGATGGTAGAATTCCTGTGATCTTTATTTTTCCCTATTTATTTATATTTTTGAAAGTTTTATACATGTGCATTCCTTAAAAAAAAAAACCACCTTTTTATTGCTGTGTAACAGGTAGGCGTGTATTGCAAACATACAGCACGATGGATTTTCACAGATAAACACCTAGGTAACAGCATTCAGGTCAAGAAACAGAACGTTATCCCAGAGATCCTGGTACCTCCTTCTAGGCACTGTCCACCCACAGGGTCATTACTGTCATGACTGCTAACAACCATGTATTAATTGTGTTAATTTTTGTACTTTATGTCAGTAGAGTCATAGGATTTTGTGGCTAGTCTTGCTCAATATTTGTTTGCAAGCTCATCCATGCCACTGAGTGTTGTTTCAGATCATTTTTTTGCATCATTGTATGGTGCTACATTGGGTGATTAAGGCACAGCTTATCCATTCTCTTGTTAATGGGTCTTTGGAAGGTTTCTGCCTTCAGGCTGTTACACAGAGGCATGCTGGGACATTCTGTGTGTGTCTCTGAATGAACACATTCGTACCTTCCCGCCAAGCTAAGAGTAGGAGAGCCACCACCGCACAGACCGACATTCAGCTTTTGTAGAATCACCAGTCCTGCAAAGAGGTTGTCTGTATATTGCTTTTGAAATAAGAATAGAAGTAATTTAAAAAGCACCCTAACACAGTGCTGTATCCACCAAAGCACTTTCCGCACACGTTTAAATCTGTTCATGACAGAACGACACATTTAAGTCTTTCTCGGCTGATCATTACATGCGATTCAACTTACTGGACACTGCACAGGGCACAAATGTTCCCCAGACGGAGTCCCAGACGTCAGCTGCTAGTGATCCAGTGGGGAGGTGAGGCTGCAGGTAGTGATCAGGTGACGCCCAGGGTGCTGGGTTTCTCACCTGATGACCGTACAAGGTGACTGGGGTGGGGCAGAGAGTAGAGGTGCTGACAGGGGCCTAGTGTGGGGCCAAGAGAAGCCAGGAGAGGCTACATTTTAAAATTCTGTTTGAGGTAGGAATTGCAGGATGGTGGACTTGATTGGCAATGGGAAGCACGGGAAGAAAACATTTAAAGAGTAGAGGAATGGAGGGGGACAGAGTCTCATGGAGCAGAAACAGGTCCAGTTTAGCTGAGATAAAGAGCATGTAAAGGGGCTTCTTGGGTGAGCGAGCGGGAAGGGCACATTTGCATCAAAGGTCCTCCCATGCTGTGTCAGAGGGTTTGGATGAGAGTCTCAGAGTAACGGGGAGTCTTTGAAGCCTTTGCGGAGGGGTGTGTGAGTCAGGATGGGCTCTGTTGTGCTGCTGTAATGAACGACCACTAGACCCCAATGGCTTAAAACCACAAGCCGGACTTGCTGCATAGGTTACATCCACAGGTCAGCTGTGGGGTCCACTGCCCACGGTCCTTACCCCAGGACTCAAGCTGACGGGCTTGCTGCCATCTGGGGCATGCTGGTGGCCATGGTAGGAGGAAAAGAAAAGCTCTGGAGGGTCTCAGCCCAGCCATTAAGTGCTCTGCCCAGAAGTGACACTTCCCCTTCCAACAGTACTTCCAACAAGTGTGCCTTGACCCTGTTGCTGAGAAGCAGGGGCTGGAAGTGATTTTGAGGAATTTTCATGATCTACACGGGGCAAGGGGGGGTCCAAGCTGGATCCTCGGATGACCACTTTCCCATAGGGTGTCGAGTGGAAGGGATGTAAAGGATAATGGTGGCACCGCTGCCTTCTGGAAGGCTCAGTGACCACTGGGGTGGAGAAGTGGAGATGGGCCTGCAGTCTGCAGTCTGGGAGATTCAAGAAGGCAGTGCCAGGAGCTGGCACAGGGGATGGGGAGAGAGGAGCGGTTCTTTGGGATGAAGATGAGTTACCCATGGAGGGAAAAAAGGTGGTTTCCCATGTTTTATGTGCCAAACAATAGCAAAATAGAGCGAGTTCAGTCGGCAATCACTTGGGAGCGCCTGCTCTGAGCTTCACCTGCAGATTCTGTCATTTCATTATCGAACACTGTTGGGAGATAAGCCATCTACAGCCTCCTCTGCAAACAATCTTTTTTCAAGTGACTCAAACTTTTGCTTGTTTTAACTATTTTGAATGGAAAATTTCCTAGCTGTGTGATAGACTTCCTGACTCATTGCAAGCTCCGGTTAAGTCGAGTGTCTTATTCACCTGTATACCACCCGCATCATTCATGATGCTCTGAATATGGACGGTACTTGGATTGCATGAAGGAATTTATCTTTGCCTGCCAGCTCAGGGACACTGTCACCACATCAATGGTCCTTGTGATGTTAAAGACAGAGCCGAGCGTGCACAGCGCACCCCGTAGGCACACACATGTGCATTGCTGGCTCTGCCCTCCCTCAGCGGGGGTGCCTCTTGGCAATCCTGTATGACTCCTGGAGATCCTTCCTGTAATAATCACCGAGCCCTGCCCACGACAGTCCACACGCCGGGGGCTTCCCGTGCATCTCCATCTGGTCCCCTCTGAGGGCAGTGCTTCCATGATGCCCACTTTGCACAGGAGGAAATGAGGAAATGGGGCTTGGTGAGGTCTGACAGATTCCCACCTAGATTGTTAGACTCCTGAACCCATGCTTTGCAACAGGGTTTTACTGATTTGTGGGGGTCCTTTTTTTTTTTTTAGTAGAGGTACTGGGGATTGAGCTCAGGACCTCGTGCATGCTAAGCACGCCGTCTACCCCTGAGCTGTACCCCCCACCCCACCGGGCTTTCTGCTCGACCTCTTTTTTCTCTTCTTTTTCCTCCTCCTCCACCTCCTTCTGTTCTCTCTCTCTCCCTCTCTTTTATTTTCACCTATTTTGACATTCCAGGTTTGATTCCAGAGACACAAATTTGCCAGAAGCCCAACCTTCAGAGAAGTTATTTCTTTGTGCTTTTATATTTGCCCTCAAGGAGTTTCAAATGTGATTGAAGACTTGGGGCATGAGATACCACATGAGAATGATAGAAGGTAATTTCTAACTGAGCGACCGAGTGCATTTGTAATAAAGTGTTCAGAAGTCTTTAATTCCCAGCGCCATCTGTGTGCTCTCCTTGCTCATCACTTTAGCCTTGGCACCCTGTGTTCAGTCTTGATTGATTCCCAGGTTTATACCTTTCCTAGAATGCCCTTCCCTCACGACACCTCCATCAGAAATTATATTTTGTCTTTAAGATGCAATTCAGGTGATACATTTTTTGAGATGTTTTTCTGAGCTTCAGCTACAATGATCAGCATCCTTCTCTGGCCCTTCTCTGCTTGATTGGTTCCCGGCACGTGCATCTTTTCCTGTTCATCTTCTAGGAGTTTGTGGTGGTGTGTTTCTCTCCCACTGGATTATGCCTGAGGGTCCAGAGCGACACCCCAGACCTTTCCTGGTTCTAGAAGGGGGTCAGTTCTCCTGTTGGCTGTTAGCTGAAGTCTTCTCATGGGAGGAGACCGTGTCGTTAGCATAGCCGTGCATACAGTCCAACACCAGCAACGCCATGCTGAGGACTTTAATTCGTTCTTGCTTGCCAACGCCAATGCCAGTAGGAAATTCTAGCAGCATCAGCCTTGGGGTGAGCTCAACTAAGTTGACTTTCTTCGTCCTGATCATGCCACAATGGGCAAACAGGGCATGACATTTTGGTTCTTCTCAGTAAGGTTCAAGATGTTTTACAATTCGAATTAATACGCCTTCAGGAATCATTTTACAGGGGCTTTATGAAGCTTGCTTTAATGTAGCACCAGAGTCAATACAAGTGACTTCTTTCGTTTATTTGCTTGAGAATATGACCTACACCCAAAACTACAGGAAAGGTCAGCGAGTTAAGTTGGTGGCTGGGCTTACAGGTTTGTGGCGTGTTGCCCGAGAAGTCTCAGCAGCAGTGGTATTCTCGTGGCTCTCCCTTCAGCGTGAGAAAGGGCAGCAGGCACATCTCCTGTAACTTGCACTGAAAGTGAATCTTCAGCTCTTCCTTTTCACAAATGGCCATTCAGTAACGCGGACTGAAAACGTAACTCAATCACAGCTGTCAAAGGTCTGGTGTGTGTTACTTAATTCAAGTATTTATCGAACGCTTACTACCTACCAGACACAATTCTAGGTACATGTTCTGGGACATAGAATGTAAACCAGGTCTCATGGCTCGTATTCCTGAATCCCTGCTGCACGGGGCGCTTTTGGATGGATCACCGAAGCGCTGCTGGGCACATTCGCGTTCCTGGGATGTGGATTTTTGTTGTGCTCATTTTATTGATGATAAACAGAAGCTTGCTGGGAAGCTTAATCAAGATCAAACAGCCAGTGAATAGAAAGTCTGAGTCCACAACAATTCTTTTGGTTGCAAGTCTTGCCTCTGCGAGATATACGTTTCCCAAAATTGTGTTCTTGACTAGGGAGAAGCAGTGGAACTAAGAGACAATTGATTGCAGTCAAATGAAGTTCTTTCTCTGAGGGTGAGCCACATAGCACCTCGGAGCAGCTCAGAGCAGGAAATCTTATGTAGGTCACCAAGAAGGCGTCGTCTGGTGCGTTAAATTCTCTGCGCAGGCTTGTGACTTAAATCACTTAAATGTAAGCTTCCCGTGGGACAGGCCCTGTCTGCTTTATCCTTTTCAGGTCGATCTGGTGTGATGACCTGCACAAGTGGGACAAAGATAAATGGAAAATAAATGAAGGCATGGTCTCTCTATTTGTAAACAACCAAAGTGGGTACTCAGAAATGCCTAAGTGATTGAAGACAGATCTTTACTGAGAGAATTTTGTTCATTAGAAGGTGCGGTGGGGGGAGGATACAGCTCAAGAGGTAGGGCACGTGTTCAGCATACACAAGGTCCTGGGTTCAATCCCCAGTACCTCCTGTAAAAACAAATAAATGAGTAACACCTGCCCCACCAAAAAAGAAGGTGCAGTAGTGGAAGGTGGGATACAGAAGTTGAGATCAAGGTAACAGATGCCCAAGAGCTAGTTTTATCATTTGAGGCTTATTATGAATTTATTTTAGTCCCAGTGTGACAGCATGACATTTTGTTAATGATACGCTTTTTCATCGTTGAGGTTAATAGCACAGATATCACTGGTGGTGAGCGGCTAAGGTCTCTGGGCTGGATAGAAATGCTAGGTTTGTGCTTGAATTGTTCAGGTCCAATTAAAATTAATCAAATACTCACTATATTCGCGATGTGAGACACATCCACATGCACCCTCTGGGGAGGGAACATGGTGCAGTGCCTGGGTACACGGTCCTGAAGCCAGACTGCCAGGGTTTGACCACTGGTTCCATCACTTACCAGCTTTGAGACCTTGTGTGTTACTTGACCTCTCTGTGCCTCAGTCTCCCTCTCTGTAAGATGGTGAAGAAAAAGTGTTTCTGCATTGGAGATTGTCGTGAGGATTAAATGATAGACTATGTGTAAAGTCCCTAACTGGCTTATGTGTTTAGTCCTCACATATGTGCCTGGCACATAGTAAGCCCTCAAAAAATGTTAGCTAGTATTATCATCCTATTTAATTTGTCCTCTCAGTACTGCAGTGAGTTTGGTGTGACGCCCGCATCTTAACGTAGGGGATGCCAAGGCTCAACAGGTCACTTCCCCTCGGTGACAAGGGGCCAGAAGTCAAGGGCAAGTGGGTCAAGTTCATCGCACCAGGAGACCTCAGGGAGGATGAGGTCAAGTGCCAACCTTCCTGCATCTCTAGCTTTGGTTCCAAACTTGCTTTGGAAAGATATCTAGTCCCTGCAGTGCACCATTCATTTCCATCTCCTCTGAAAGTTATAATTGTTTATATGAGAACCTCCAAGTAGAGGTTCCATACAAGTGTTAGACTTTCCTCAATCACAAAAAAATTATTTTTCAAAAGTAGAGCTGCTTTGGTAGGAAGTGTAATAATAGTTCCCTTTTGTGTAGTGTCCTTGGCTACTATTCAAAAAGCCAAGCCCACGATCCTTTCACCGTTGTTTTGTTTTTTCTTTAGATCAGGAAAGACCTGAAATTTGGCTCTGAAAGTTTCCTTAATTTATAAGAAGAAATATTCCCCTGGAAGTCCAGTTGTTATGACCAAAGTGGAAAAACAAAGCTCTAACAAGAAATGACCAGCATTGAAACCACGGGGTTTTCAGAATTAAATTGCTGAATTTGTGTCACATCCTTTCTTGGCCATTCTCTAGCGATATCTGCCAAAAGTAACAAGAACTTTGCTCCAGGCAAAAATCTTCATGGGTAGTGACACTGATAATACCTCCCCATACAGAGCCTCAGGGACGCATCTGGACGGAACTTAAAGGCAGGGATGTGCTGAATCATTCCCCCAGGGAGGGAGAGTTAAAAGCAGTTTCAGACAGAAGAATAGTCACCCTCTGACCTCTGAACAGCCTTCTCTGGCAATTTCCAGAATGTCTGTACCCAGAAAAATGTTTTCCTTTGTTTCATCCCCATCAAAAAAGCCCTTATGCAACACCGAGTCACTTCTGGGGAAGCATCGAAGAGGCAGGGAGAAAAATCATACCTATGGTCCTTAGAGCCTTGGAACTTAAGAGTCTAAGATGCAAAATCATGTGAAAAAGATACATAGACAGGAAGAGGTGTTATGTCAGCGCGTGGCCAGACACAAATGACAGTGTTTCTGTCGTGTCCACCTAAACCACTTCTCGTCGAGCTTCGGTGTCTCTTTGTAACTGACGGAGGCGGGGACTCCATCGAGCTCTGACATTCTGTGTGTTGAGGATGAGTGAGCTTGGATATTGGTGGCAACTATGTAAACCCAAGTATAGTCTGTCTGGGCAGATAAAAGAAATCTACAACATTCATTGATTATGGAACAGACAAGGCTGCCTCAACTGTCAGAACGACGGAGGAAAGGATGGCTCTGGACCTGATGGAAGGCGCAACACAAGTATCCAGCTTGCTTCCAGCTGTGTTCTGAAATATGGTTCAGGTACCAAAAATTGTCCATTAATTACCTGGACTTAATCCAAGGTTTTAAGTTAACTAAGGATTTGGAGAATTATATTTCAGCTGACACACTATAGAATATGGTGAAAGTTGATACAAAAATTGGGTCCATGGACAAACAAAACAAGGCATAGCCATACAATGGAATATTATTTAGCTTTGAAAAGGAAGTACATTCTGACATGTTACAACATGAATAAACATTGAGGACATTATGCTCAGTGACATAAGCCAGCCACAAAAGGACCAATACCATGTGAAACCACTTATATGAGGCACCTAGAAGAGTCAAAGTCACAAACACAGAAAGCATGATGGTGGGGGCTGGGATGGGGGCCAATAAGAGGTGCTGTTTAATGGATAGAGTTTCTGTTTGGGGTGATGAAGTTCAGAAGAAGGATGGTGGTGGTGGTGGTCCAACATTGCAAACATACTTTACACTGCTGAACTGTACACTTAAAATGGGAACCTGGGCGATTTTATGTTATGTGTATTTTACCACCAAAAAAGAAGTTTCCTCATACAGCCATCAAACAATAAAACATCAAAAATAAATTCAAGAGTCTTAAAAAAAAACTCACACAATTATATTTCCTTCATCGGTTCATTCAGTTCTCTGAGCTCATTCTTGTTCTGCTGGTTCTCAGGTCAGCCCCCTGGAGCCCTCCCCTCTGCTAAATGCCTCCGTGCTCTGGAAACACCCGGCACTTTAACACAAAGCTGTCCTCTTTTCCTCTTGAAAGTGAAAACACATTTTGTTGCTTTGCATTTACAGCTATATTTATTTGCCATTATTGTTCCTCACATAGTCTCTGATGAACATATTATACTGATTATATATTCATATAAATTATAACATGTACCAGAGGGAAAACTTAGAGATAAGTCATTGGAAGTTCTCTGTCATACACAAGTGTTTCAACAGCTTAGTAAATCTTACACACACACGTAATGGGATCCCCCACAGCTACATACATCCCTTCCACATTTTTAGAAATAGCAGAAGATGAACATGTTTGATAATAAAACCCAAAGGAACAGCTTCTCTATAACATATAACAATAATTAGTGAAGGTATGAATACATATATGCATCTGTATGCAAGAGCACATGCATGCACACAATACATACACATACATACATGCACACACATACACGTACATATGTACGCAACTGATCACACAACTTGCAGAGCTCAGCGGAAAATGAAAATTCAGGCTGCTTATTAAAAGTTATACATATATATTTATGTACATGTATGCATATGTATTTGATTAAATAAAAACATTTTAAGGTGACATTCCAGGCATGACCTTTGTTGCAGAATCATTTTGTCTAAATTATCCTGGTTAAAAGGAGGTCAGACATTCTAAAATATAGTTGGAGCAATGTTGCAACTCATTTAAAAATTGTTCTGGTACCCCAAAATTGCCCATTAATTACCTTGACTTAATATTAACCAAAGTTTTAAATTAACCAAGGATTTTGAAAATTATATTTAAGCTGATACACTATAGAATATAGTAAAAGTTGTTACAAAAATTGTCAGAACTGTAATTCAAATTAGTTAAACATATAATTTAACACTTTTCTTCATTTAAACATTACATAGAAAGAATGTTAGTTTATCTGACCAGGAAACTAGTTTTTAAAAAAAAAAGCTCAGAAAGTTTACACTAGAGAAAATAGATCCAAATCTTAAAGTAAAATGTATATTTGTATTATGTTCTGCACTTACAAAATCAGGGAAAAGTCATGTCGCTTGTTGTTAAACCCAAATTATTCAACCAGTTTGATTTCTTGAACAATTCACTTTGCTTATGTGAACTTGGATTCTTAATTAAAAGATCTCTGAAGTAGCAGTTTCTCTGAGAAGTCCTCTGTTTCCTTAAAAGCTGGTACATCTAAAGTACTTAGTAGAAGTTTAGTTTCTTTACTTTCTAGAAATTCAGGGGACATTAGATACAGATAAGTGTGCTTAATTCTCTGTAAACCAATCTGAATGGAACTCCTTTTCAAGAATACATCCTCACATTCCTGTCCTCACGTTCATTAGTACTCTCTTCCCCAGCGGTCAGGCGGCATTTCACACGGACTCAGTGAGATGTAGGGGCTGTTCTGACGGCTGCCCTGATGCCCCAGAGCCTGTGGCTGCAGCTCTGCCATCTGAGCTGCGGGCAGAGGTAAGCACAGAAGTGATGAAACTCACCCATCTGGTTCTCACAGAGCCCTTTTCCTGTCCAGTGGGCCTCACATATTTTCTTAGTTGCTTTGATCCCAAATAGATAAGTAAACAGCAAACAAAATTAACGAGCAAGATTCTCCCATCACCCACCCAACCCAGTAGACCAGACTGGGTCACCAAGATATCAGCCCATGAAGCCCAGCTCCCAGTCTCTGGCCTCACCCAGGCTCTCTCCCCGTGCAGTGGGGACCAGCCTAGGGGTCAGACACCCACCAGTCTTGAAGACATTGTGGCCCAGACCCCAAGTTTCCCAATGCACAAAATGAATGTCCACCCTCTGTCAAGGCCAACTACTGACCCAAGGTAATAAATAAACTTAGTTGTCACTGGACTCAGCTGTGGAAACAGACTGCACGTTATACAGGCCCACAGAGTTGGCCAAGAACCAGAAACAAAAGCAGAAACACAGAATCAGAATCTGTAACAGACAAATCCCCAAGACCCCAGAGAAACAGCGAGTCAGCGGAGACGGGCTCTCTCACTGCTGGAGACTCCCTTCAGGAACCAGGAAAACTCATGCCTGGGGCCAAGCAGCATGGGTGACTATCGTGGGCATCACAGTTTCATTGTCTCCAACAAGGGAGCCCATCTGGGTCTTTTTAATGGAACAGTCTCTAAAACTGTCAGATTCCCAAGATGTTAAAAACACAGGTGCATAAAAGCAGAGTAAACACATGTCAAAGATTTATTTAACTCCTTAATGAGGAAACAAGCCCATACACAAGTTGATTTAGAGTGTTTGAGGCACAGAATGTACAGTTCTTGAAGAAGGTGTGTGAAATTAGCAAGCTACTAGGTTAGATTTTTCTTAATTGGTTTGTGTTCCTCCATAACTGTACCCTTTGGGGTTACCTTTTCTAACCGACAGAAGTAATTTGCATCACTAGCTGGCATAAATCTCCAAGTAACTTCAGTGAATTTAGGTCCTGGTCTGTAGCAACTGGTGTGCCCAGCAGAGGTCTGGGGAGGTGACTCAGCCTTGGAAGGGCCTTTGGATCAAGCTCCGGCATGACACTGAAAGGACACACATCTCTCCTCTGCCTTATTTTCACATCGTGCGTCACCTTTCTTTTCAGGGCAGGCAGATCATGCAATTGGAAGAGGACTTGGGCAGGTGAGCCTCATATGAGAAGCAGGACTGCTGAGAAGGTACAGACCTGAGACGAGGGGTCCTCGTGAGAGAGGTCACACTGACAAGGGGTCTGCAGGTTTCCTGGAAGAGGAGTTGAGCCATCAGGACTGACAGGGAGAAGGTTGTGGCTGACCTGGGAGCTGCTGGCACAGAGCTCCCCAGGCAGGATGCTGGGAATCACCCATGGAGTTTTTCTACTCTGACTCCTCTCTGGCCTGAACAGTAGATGCAGGTCTACATTAGATGTGTTGTGTGTTCTAGAAAATGCATTCATAACACCTCGCTCCATCGCTCAGGATGATGGGACACCCCCTGGCCACGGTGACCCGCGAGCCTTCCCTTTCCTAGGGAGGTCTGCCCGTGAGCCTCTCTCATTGTATGTGGAGCTTGCTCCCTGATTCTGGTCTTCACTCTGTCCTCACCGCAATGCCTGGTACCAGCCCACTCAGTGGCCCAAACTCACCAGCGCTGTGCTCAAGATGTGACTTCCCAGGGCTCCCGCCCAAACGCCTCCACCATGCCCTCTGCCTGCTTGTCTAATACGTTCGGTCTTGTCTCAGCCCACAGTCCTCGCCTTGTCGGTCCCTTCCAAACTCTGCTCCCTGAACCTGCTCAGCTGTCTCCCCCGCCCCCAGACTCTGGGTACATCCCCTCTGGTCCCTCCCAACTCAGTGTAATCCCCTTCCCCATGGGGCTGCCTCCCACTGTCCTGAAGTGCACTGCTTTAAGCCCCTCTGGGTCCAAAACCTTCCTCCACTAAGCGTTAAGGCTTGCCCCTTGCTCTGCTTTGTGACCACATCTGGCACTCAGAGTACTTGAACTCACACCAGTAGAGCAGAACTATTGCTCCCTAGGGTGGTTCAGGACTTTGGATCATGTCCAGATGGTCTCAGGTTGGCTTTGAGATCCACACGTGATCCAAGGGTGAGGTGGGATTAATGTGGAATCCCTCCCTCAGCCGCAGGTCCTCCTGCATCTCAGGGCCCTGGGGCTGGATCCCTGGAATCAGCTCTCGCCTTAGGTGCTCAGGATCCCAGAACAAGCCCATCTGAACTTCAAGACAGCTTGAAAGTGAGTCCAGGTTTCTTCAATCTGCCTTTCCAATTTGGGGAAAAGCCTGAGATACAATAGGGGAATTTGTGTCTTTCCTCCAAAGCTAGAAAAATCCACATGGGCCAGAGCACTGTTCACTGCTTCCTCTGGCTCAGCAGGGAGGAATCTCTGAACCCCCACTCCTGAGACACCCCACTCCAGGACAGCCACGTGTACTGTGGGACATCTGAAAACCCTCATCTAGTGTCCTTGGTGATGCTCAGCACCCACCTGGCCCGTGGTCCAGGCCCGGGGACAGGCCACTCTTTTCCTACCCGACCTCATTTCAGGAAGATTGTAGTGAACATGCATCCTCCAGCCTTCCCAGCTTGTAACTATGTGTTTGTTTCACCCCAGACTTTTTTCCTGATATCAGTGCACCTCATCATGGGGCCTCCACATCAAGGCAAGTAATAGACAGAGGCTTAAGTCATGAGCTGTCTTTCCAGTGACAGGACTCCCAGCTGAGTAGCAGTTGTGTCTGACCGGTTTGGGGCTCACACCCTTTGGCTGGGACATTCCCACCAGAGTCAGCTTCCTGGGGTTCAGCCCCACTCTGTGTCCTTAAACTTCAGAGCAGAAGGCATCCTCATCTCAGGAGTGTCCAAACTGTCTACAGTCCCTTTAAATTTCTGTAGAATCCCATGCCCTTCCTTACTGCTTCTAAGATAAAACAGAGCCTTCCATTCTGCTGCTGGAAAGCATATTGGACAAGAAAATCTGACTGAAGGCTTCGGGGCTGTAATTTACTTGTGCTTTTTCTCATCCCCTTTGGAATTAAGGAAAAAAAGAGTTCATGTTACTGTCCCCCCGGAACAGCCTCACTGGGAGCAGGGAGGGATGTGCTCTGCGGGTGGAGGAACAAGGCTGGGTGGCCCACAGCTGAGCAGAGCGGCTGCCCTGTGGAACAGGAGGGAGTCCCAGTCAAAAGGGAACCTTTGAAAAGGAACCCCCGGGCAAGGCCCATCGGGTGGGAACAGATGTGCCTGTGACCCCAGGTGGAGATCTGCGTCCCACCCCCGTGCAGTCCAGCCACACCAGCACCAGGCCAGCTGCTGTCACGGCGAGGCCAGCGTGGACACAGAGCCTCAGGTTTGCTGGGACTAGAGCGCTCTTCCAGCTTTCAGATGTCGCTGAGCAATCAGAAATTCTCTGCCTGCAACACTAATAAGTGTTCCCAGTTAAAAAACAAAGTCTAAGCCGGGAGCATGCAAGGGACCTTGGATCTGGTACTTGAGGTAACAGTCAGGAGAAAGTGTTTAAAATGTGTCATCCTCCACCTTGGGGAAGGAGGAAGTGGTTAATTTCTCTCTTGACCATTAAAGTTCTCTCGCTGCAGGAAAGTGAAAAGGTTTCATGGGGGACTTCTTCCCACAGTAACCAGCCACCCCTCTGCTCCTTAGCAGAGGGGCACATCCAGCCCTCACCCACCCTCAGGCTGCTGAGAGACGGGTTTCCTCCCAAGCCCATCCTGGAGGGTCTATGATATGACTGTCCTCTCGCATCCTTGAGCCCCGGGGTCAATGTGCAGGCCGGCCAACCCCGTCCCTCCCGTCGGCTGTGTCTGCCTGGGAAAGGCTTCCCTCTGGTGCGTGTCATCCTTATGGTAGAATGTGTTTTGGTAAGAGTGTTGGCGTGCTCCCGTTTCTCCCAGGGCTGCACTGCTGATGGGGAGCCTGGGTCCCTATCCTGCCCCAAAATCCATTAGACAGTCTTTGCCCTGATACAGTTCAAGCCTGACTCAGTGTGCCGATCTGGTTGATGGAGGCCAGTTAGCTCAATTAATGCTCACAGCCACCCTCCATTGGAGAGGGAGGCGCTCTGAGCCCAGACCTCTGAGCCACGTCCGTCCCACGCCAGAGGCGAAGCTCTAACCATTGCGCATACTGCTGCCTCCTCCTCTCCCCACCTCCAGGGAGCAGAGTTACTTGGAGAGGATCATAGAACATTGGCTCTGGAGAAGTCTCCGTCCCCCCAGCACCATCCTCATTATACAGCTGGAAAGCATGAGCACCAAAAGGGCTTGTTCAAGATCAGCCAACTTTAATTGAAGACAGAAAGATAATGTGGAAATCTAACCATTTGGTCATTCTGTGATGGCTCTGGACAAAGATTTTACGAGGAAGATGTTGGAAACCAGGACCGAAATTTGGGACTGAGATTTTATACGGATTGAATTTCTCCACAACTTTCTCTTTGCCCACATGGTGGAAATACTGAGCGCCAACTGTGTATAAGCTCCCCGTAAATATTCAGGGTTTCTGCACCAAAAGCAAATAAGGTGGGAAGCTGTCCTGTGTTAGCCTGGTGGCTTGTCACATATTGTCGCCTATAATCGGCCTTTACCTGGCCCACCTGAGAGGGCGTAGGTGAAGTAGTCCCATCTTCTTTTTGTTAAATCCATTTTAAGTTAATTTCTGTTTATGGTGTAAAATGAGGGTTGCCTTCATCCTTTTACATGTGGATTTCCAGTTTTCTCAACACCGTTTGTTGAACAGACTGTATTTTCCCCATTGTACAGTCTTGGGACCTTTGTGAACAATCACTTGGCCATGGACACAAGGGTTTATTTCTGGGTTCTCTATCCTGTCCCATTGGTCTATATTACAGCACAGCACCATCTTGATTATTGAAGTAGTCTCATCTTAACTTGGGGTTCATACAGTAATTCACAACATCTGGCCTCATGGTTGACATCTGGGTTACTCCAAAGCATGGGGGGAGTGTGGCCAGAAATCAGAGCTACATGGTGTGACCAGAACAGAAAGCCTGGACCTCCCTGTGTCCCCTTTCTGCCTCTGTTGGGGTAATCGGGTCACGTCTTCTGCAATGTTCTCACCCCACAGTGAGGCTGCCTTGCACCTGCTCTGCTCAGAGGAGAAGTGCATCACGTCTGGAAAGCAGGTTGAGTCGCCGCCCTGATCTTGGGTACAGTGTCTGGGAGGAGAATCCAGGCCCCTGTCCTCCCTCAGCTGATTTCAGGCTGTTCATTCCTGAAAGTCAAGCCCAAGTCCGTCCTGTCCTTGTCCCTGGACCCTTTGCTGGTAACACATCCCCAGTGTATGCCCCCTTCCGTCTCTGCCAGCTCTCTCTGAACTGCTCTGGCATTTGGCCTGAGCTAGCAGGAAACTTTGTTTTATTTTGTTTATTTTATTTATTTTAATTTTTTTGTTATTTTATTTTATTTTTGGCAGCTCCCATCACCCATCCTGAATTTGGAGCTTCTTGAGGACCAGAACCTGGCGCATCTAATCCCTGGCATGCCTCACCCCTAGCACAGCCAAGAGAGGTGCCTGAGGACCATCCGTGGGTGACAAAGCCATCTGTGCTGTGGTTCCTGCATCTTGAAAGAGGAAGCCAGTGGCACAGCTTTATAAAGAGTCTGTCTGTCACTAGAACACTGGCACTTTCAGAGCAAAGGATGCTTTTTATAGATGAAGTGGTGCTGCTTGGGGGCTGGTGAATGGGGGCTGGGCCAAGTGTGGAGCAGGAGACACTTCTCTGCCTCACTCACATGGCTTGAAATTGTTCTCGTCACTCCTGCCCGTGCGCAGGGGAAGGGCGTCTACTGCCTGGTCAGAAGCTTCTCCCACTGGCCTCTGACTGGAACACGCAGGCTGAAGGGTTTTTGTTCATTTGATAAACAGTGTAGTGAATCTCAATTCTGCTGGCATTTCCCGCAGAGACCTTTGATAAAAAGTCTCAGCTGGGAAGAAGGCTGGCTGTGCTCAAGCCACTTCAGAAAACACAGGCAGCTGCACAAAATCCCTGAGCATTCCCTGGCCTGGGACCCAAAAGGATTGCAGGCTGGGCCTGGGAGGCACCAAAGGGTGGGGATGGGCGGTGCACAAGGTGGCCTCGGGCATAGAAAAGATGCTTAAGCTGGGGGGCCTCCTGCTTCCGGGAAAGAATCAGGGGTGTTTTCTGTTCAGTAGATTAGGTGATTGCAGCCCCTTGGTGTGCGGTGAACCCAGCACGATGTTAGGTGATACTTGGAATCACTAAACTGCTGGTGGCTGCCGAGCAAGCATTTAGGAGGCCGTCACACGAGGAGAGATGGACATGGCCGAGCATGGGCAAGAAGGGGCATTTGTGCGACATCTACAGGCTGGGAAGCTGTGTGTGTTTTGTGTGTGTGTGTGTGGTGCATCCCAGGGCCAGGGGATCACATGAAATGCACAAGAGAAAATAAATGCCCTGTTTTGGGGGGTATTGGGTGCCAGCCAGAGACAGAGAGGATAAGTAACTTGCTCACCACCACTCAGCTAGGAAACAACTGAGCCGAGGTTCCCAGCCAGCAGTCCAACACAAGAGGTCCCACTCTCAACAGGTCAGCAGGTACCCCGCATGGCCCCCCCAGAGACGCACACGCAGATTGGCTGATGCATTAGTTAGGTTGATGACGGAGGGAATACAGAATGAAAGGGAAAATTCGTTCAGTCATTCAGCAAATATGTACTGAGTTCCTACTATGTGCCAAGCACTGTGCCAGGCTCCAGGGAGGTGGTAGGAAAAGTGGACACACCCTCTGCTCCCCTTGGAGCTCAAAGTCCAGGGAAAGGACTTGACGGTGACCACTGATTCAGAGATGAAATGATGGTGCTGTTGGAAGAGAATTCAGGAGGAATGAACTCAGAGGGAAGATGGTTTTGGCAGGTGGTCTGCTGAGTTTCAGGTGCCAGAGTAAAGCAAATTAACAAATGAAATTGTTCAGAAGGTGATGGAGAGGCTGGCTGGGAGCTCAGAGAGACTCAGTGTGGGAGATGCAGACCTGGGGATTACATAAATAATGTTGACAGCTGAAGACAGGAGCCTGAGCCAAGGCTAACATAGAGAAATTAAGTCTAGAGACAGTGCCAAGCCTTAGAGAATGCTCCAGAGGGGACGGACACCCCCCCAGAGAAGGAATGATCACACGGTATCAAAGAGGCAGGGGCTGAGGAGGTCTGGAGGAGAGGGAGGGGTGGTGAATGGTGCCAAAGGGCTCAGGTGGGGCAATGACAGAAGGAAAGAGCTCGAGTCCTTTCCACTTGACCTGCAGGAAGTTTTTGCTGATTTCTGAGTTTCAATAGAGGGGCGAGAGTAAATGACAGACTATAGGGGACTTGGGGGGGAAGAGGGTGATGAGGGTGAGGAAAAGATCACAGCCATTTGCTAAATACACCCCATGTTGTGAAATCGGCATGGAAAACACATCGTAATGGGCAGTTAAAGGAACAAAACGCCGAACAAAATCAGTTTTCCTAATCACATGACCTGACCCAACTATGAGTATGTTTCAAGATGACAGTGGCTGGATTTAAAATAGAACTGTTTAAAGCCCTGCCAACTAAAATGGTACCCCTGGCCCTGACCCCACCAGGCAAATGGTGGTCTCTGCTTTCTAGTTCTTGTTTACGATCATGGCTTAGTTTAGTTCAGCAGATTCTTTCTTCCTTTTATAACTAAAAATTTTTTAAAAAGAAAAGAAACAATCTGGTTAATCCCCCAAATGTATTTTTCCTTGGGGAAGCATTTACATTCTTATGATCCCAAATGCAAAGCCAATAAAAGCAGAGGCAGAAGCCATTTTTCATTGTTATCAGCCAAAAAAGCAGAAGAGGAAAGGCTCAAAGAATTTTGGTGCTTTGAGGGGAGAAAAATGACTTTTTCATCTTTGTGTTTTTATCTTCTCTGCCATCTTAATTGAGATAGACAAGAGAATGGGCCTGGCCCTTGGCCGCATCCTTGAGGCCAAATAGCTCATTTCCCAGAAGACTTGCAGCAAGACCCTGGAGGCATCTTTATAATCACATGGCAGGCTCAGACGAGAGGTCACGGGAGCGTGCTGTTCTTATTGAAAGAAATTGTTCAATTCCACCCCAGAATGCATGAATTGAGGGAATCACAAAGATACAATCTTCCTCGAATACTCATCGCCAACTGACCTCTGTTCCAATTCAGGCTGAGAAAGCCAAGCGGTGAGCAGAGCAGAAATAGCCAAACCACGACAGCCTCGGATCGCAGCCACTCCGAGGAGAGGAAGAGGCAGCTGAGGTCATTCTGACTTGAGAAAGAGGAAATGGAGAAAAGATACGGATCACGGGAGTAACTCTTAGCTCTTTCTGTGAGGAACAAAACAAGAAGGAACGGTTAGGATTAGGGTTAGATGGCTCCGGTTGGAGATGAGGAAAGAATTTCTGACCAATTGGTCTGTAGGTGTTAAGTATGTTGCCAGAGGTCGTTGGGGTTCCCAGGTTCAAATCCTCCATCCTCTTGAGTGACTTTGAGCGAGTTCCTTATGCTCCCTGTGCCCCAGTTTCTTCCAAAGTGGGGATTTGGTTGTTGTAAGTCCTCCCTGCTGTAAGGATTTTGTGACTTAATCAGGTAAAGTGCTTAGCAGAGGGGCAGACACATCATAACGCTTCATGAATGCCAGCTCCACAGCCTCCGTCATGACTGTGTCACCGTCTTTGACCCAGTAGCGCTCGCCTCCATCCACAGCATCAGCTGTGTGGGAATGTAACATGCCTTTTCTAAAACTGGAGGAAAATGCATCTCTGGCGATTCAGTGTCACCTCTTTTCATTGTCGGGGGAGGGTTGATGTTTGTTTAGCCAAGGTCGCGGGGTCGGGGACTGGGGCACGCCAGCATCCCTGGGGATCCAGGTGTGGTCTCAGGCCTCAGTCCACATAGATATCTGTGCCTCCAAGGCCCAGGGCTCTTCCAGCTTCTCCATGAGGGCTGCGTGAGGACAGGTGGCCATGGGGTCGTGGGAGGCTCTCATGTGGCCCTTCTCTGCATGAGGGTCTTGTCCCCTTCTGAGCTGGGCCAGGATCCCTCTGCCAACTAACTCCCTGTGACCCCGCAGGGTCCTTAGGAGAGGGGCAAGGTGTAACATAGAGAATCAGGTCTCAATGATACCCGTACAGGAAGTTGTATGATGGACTTCCCAGGATTCCTTCCTGGGAGGGCTGTGGACCCAGAGCATCTTTTTTAAAAAAAATTTTTGTTGAAGTATGGTTGATTTACAATGTTAGTTTCAGATGTTCAGCAGAGTGATTCAGTTACATGTACACATACATACATATATATATGTTTTCTTTTCATTCTTTTCCATTATATGTTATTATAGGAAATTGAATATAATTTCCTGTGCTGTGCAGTAGCTCCTTGTTGTTTATGTGTTTGATATATAGTCATGTGTATCTGTTAATCCCAAACATCTCATTTATCCCTCCCCTCCCCTCTCCTCTTTGGTAACCATAGTTTGTTTTCTATGTCTGTGAGTCTGTTTTTGGTTTATAAGTAGAATTCATATTTTTTTTTAGATTCCGCATATAAGTGATATCATCTAATATTTGTCTTTCTCTGTCTGACTTACTTCACTCAATATGATAATCTCTAGGTCCATCCATGTTTCATTATTTCATTCTTTTTTATGACTGAGTAGTATTCCATTGTATAAATATACCAAGCTTCTTTATCCAATCCTCTGTTGATGGACATTTAGGCTGCTTCCATGTCTTGGCTATTGTAATAATGCTGCTGTGAACATTGGGGTGCATGTGTTTGGTTTTTTGTTTTTTTTTTTAAGAATAGTTTTCTCCAGATACATGCCCAGGAGTGGGATTGCTGGATCATGTGGTAACTATATCTTTAGTTTTTATGGGAACTCCATACTGTCCCAGAGCATGCTGACAAAGGGAATCTCAGTGAATATAATTCCACAGGGGCCGGGACTGTACAATATACACATACACACACACAAGCACGTGCGTGCACACACACACACGTGCCTCTCTGCTGTTTAAACAAATAATAAATGGGCTAAATAAGCCTAAATAAAGCTTAGTAGGTTTAAGAGAGGTGAATAAACCGCATGTTGTTCAGACCATCCTTCCCACACTGCTCTTGTCCAGTATTTGCTAACAGTAAGTCCAGATTAGGATGACCACCTGTCCCCTTTGCCCGGGACTGAGGGCTTTCAGTGTTAAAACCAAGACAGTCCAGGCAGATTGGTACAACTGGCCACCCTGGTCCAGAAGGACACTTTCTGCCTCGTACCTAGATTATAGCTCTTCTGCATCACTGATTAAGTGCAAAGCCTTAGAAGTCAGATGGTTTGAGGTGAGATTGCCCCTTCTAAGGAGCACTGAGGAGCCAGTGGGAAGCAGAGCACGGCCAGTTCTCCCCCCGGGGACCGGGGAGCACGGGGGTGGGGCGAGGTCCCCTCCAGAAGCAACCTCTCTCCTAGGAGGCACAGGTCAGGGACCACAATGTACCCAGCCTGGTGTTTTGCCCAGTCTGCATGCTCAGTAGATACTGGGACTCAAGTTGAATGGAGGTGACCAAGGGGGACATTTCTCAGCATCTTCCAGCTTCTTCTGTTTCATTTTCCCTGAATACTTCCTTGGGGTCCATGTCTCCTTTGATTCTACCCTCCACTCTGGGCTGAGCTGTGTGTCTGGGCCACGGCCCCCTGGAGATGGAGACACAGAGCCCTGCCCTGGGGGTGCCTAGTGCTCATCTCCTGACCACCCGGGGCCTCCTCTGGGTCCTGCCCCAAGACGTTTCCTTCCCTGAGAACAGACTGTGGCCACTCTCTGGGCTGTTTCCTTGCAAACATCCTCATCTATTCCTGCTTCTCAGGCGCCCCAAAGATCCAGGATGCCGAGCTGCTAGCCCCGCCATGTCAGACAGGGATAAAACATAATCCTTGTCCATGGGAGTTTTATGGTCAATTTGACCAGAGAAATAAGTCAAGAAGTAATGAGTCTTCTCAGTTTTCTTTTGAAGACTTTGGAAATGCTTAGCAATTAAAACAAAACAAAACAAAAAACCACCGATAACAATTAAAATGGGGGAAAAAAACACTCCCAGGACTCAGCTTTCATGCCAAAATTAAACCAAAATAACTTAGTCCCCGTGAAATCATCTTAAAACTCCCTCCCTCCAGTGATACCTCTTCCCTGGCTCTTCCCCTCCATGTTCCAGAAAAAAGAAACAATCAAAGAAGTAGATTCTCTAATTCTGGATCTGTTTATCTGCAGCTGGGTCTCCCATCTTGTCAGGGCCTGAGTTGTTTCTTCAATAATAACACAACAGCAGCTGTTTAAATGGTGCTGGTTATGTGCGAGACACTGTTCTAAGCACTTTATTTATATTAGCATAATCTTCACAATACTGTTGTGAATATTATGAATACTGTTGTGAAGGACATGCTCTCATGCTCTCCATTTTACAGATGAGAAAAATAGGACAAAGAGAATTCAAGTAACTTGCCCCAGATCCCACAGCTGGTAAGTGAGAGGGCTGGGATTCAACCCAGACTGGCTTCAGAACACATACCCAATACTGAATGAATCAAAAGATGGGTATAAACTGGATAAATGGATGATGGATGGGTGGATTGGTGATGGATGGATGGATGGATAAGTGGGTGGTAGATGAGTGGGTGGTGGATGGCCAGATAAAGACGCTAGGCCCAGCAACTGATCAGATACCTCTCTTAGGTAAATACGGCATCAGTATTTAACATTTACGCTCTTACTGTGAGTTGTGGGCCCTAACTTTCTTCTGTTTCAAAATGAGGTGGAGGAGTGTCCATTAGAAGATCAGAGACTCTGAGCTGAGTCAGAACTCAGCCTCCAGTGTGTGACACCTTCCTTGGACAAGGAGCATTCCCCCGCCAGGATGCATTTAAATCTCTGCAGGATGGAAGCAAATAAGTTATGCTTCTCCAAAACGAATTAATCTCAGAAGAGTTCCTTCAGAATCTTGGATACGGATTGCTCCTTCAGAGGCCAAGATAACACATATCTTACATAAAAGTGAAAAGAATGTTTCCAGTTACCCCCGAAGAAATAGACTCTTGTATCCAGTCGACAAGCGCTTATCTTAAACCTCCAAAGAATTAGATGAGCTCTCCTTAAATTTTACTCTTCAATTAAGAGGCCAGTCAGTGCGAGGGTAGCCAGGTCTCTGTGGCTTTAGCATAGCAATCACCAGACCTCAGTGACAGTCCTGTTTTCTATCCGTGCTATTAATCTTTTGGCCACCAAATATTTTCTTTAATAAAAGCAGTTTGTGTGCCTTGCTCTTGGCAGACTCCCACCAAACCACCTAGAAAAGGAGAGAAGGAAAACTCTCTGGATCTTGAGAATCAGGGATGACCCAGGGCTTGCTCTACCCTGGAACAGCTCCCCTGATGCAGGAAACCATCATCTCTTAAAACCTTACCCTTGGTAAGATCTTCAGAGATGTAGAGACTTGCCTTTTCCTGGCTTTCTTTGGGAGATAATGCTCCAAGGATTATTTTCATTTGAATTGTGCAATGGATAGTCAGTATTTTCCATCAGCCTGAACTGGAAACGATCCTCTGTGAGCTGAATTCTCACACCTCCATTTCGTTAGCTCCCGTTCTGGAGGGTTCTGCAGGTGAATAGTGCTGGGCGGAAGACTGGGGTGCTATTTGGGGTTTATTATCAGGGCCACACAGCCCCGTGCCAGTCACCGAACCCTTTTCAGCCTCAGCTGCCTGACCTGGAGAATGGCGACACTGTGAACCACCCTCCTCTCCAGGCATCGTCAAGAATGCATCACTACCAGCACCAGTGGCAAAGTCTAGCAACGGGGAACGTAATTAAGCAGCAAATAAAAAGCCTCATTCCATTACAGCAGAAGAAATCAGGATAAAGTAACACTTGCATTTCATCAACACAGCTCTGAACCTACACGTTAGGTTGTAACCAAGTTTCATGTACTTAACAAAGACAAATTCTTCCAACAACACCAGTGAGACAAACAACAGAACAATTTGCCATCATATAAAAGTCACACTAAAAAGGAGTTTCTCTCAGTGGCCCTGGAGTAGCCTACCTGCCTTACACATAGTCTTTTGGTTTTATCGCTTAAACGCTACCTTAAAAAATGAACCCCTTACTCTTAGAGTCTATAGTAGAGAGTAGGTTGGCATCAAGGTGTCATCAGGTTGAGTGGGCGTTACTAGGATGCCACTGGTGGCCTTTTCTCAATTTCAGTTCTTTCCAAAAGAGAGGGAAAAAGAATTCACAAGGACGGAGGAGCTGGGGTTTATGGTAGCTGTTTCCAGGAGAGTTTAGCGGATCAAAGACTTTATAAGCATTAACTCCACCACTTCCCTCCCTCCTTGTAAATAAAACTCTTAGAGCTTTTAGGTGTCCCTCCCTGGTACTCGTATATCAGACTCTGTGACCTGGCCTTCCAAAGACTGCTCTGAGTGTCCTCTGAGCTATTTAAGGGGCTCAAATACCAGCCAGATGAGCCCTGACCTCAAGACCTCTCCAACTCTAAAGACACTTTGTCCTTGTTTTAATGGCCCAAGGGGACATCCCAGTGCCTCCTTCCCAGCCTCTCGTCATTGAAGTGTGTGTTTATTAATAGTTCTCAGCGAGACTTGCCTTGATCCAGCCCGGTCATTTCCAGTTTCTCTTGTTCCAGCGGAGAGAGTGGAGGATTTAGCAACCATAACACATTAAGAGAAGACTTGAAGAAGCAAGAAGAAGCCTTAATGGGACAAGATCTCTGAGTTTAGACACTTAAGGGCACTTAATTCCTGTGAAAAACACGTTAGATGTGTTTGGCACGAAGTCAGAGGACAGAGCTGGGACCAGGAGTGCAGGTTATTTAGAGGCAGATTTCGTCTCCATATCATGAAGTGCAGCCTTCAGCACCGGGGTGGGCTGTATCGTGAGGCAGACGGTCCCCCAGCACAGAAAGTACGCAAACAGGGGTGCTCTGACCACTGACCACAGGGAGATCTTGCTTGGTTTCAGGGTGTGACTCAAGAGGGAGATACCAGGATTCCAAGTTCACCAGGGCATTTTCTCAGATCTGGAAACTCCCTCATCATCTCTGGGTGCTGCCTCGCCCTTGAGTCTTTGCAGACAGCCTGGAGGAAGAACATTTCACCTTCCCCAGGGAACACGCTCCCCACCGGGCTGAAAAGCTGAGAGTGACAGACACACACCTGTGAGATGAGGCTCTTACCACTGCCCCTTGGGGCACAAGTGGGAGGACAGTGACCTCTGAGGTCCACGTCCCCTCGTTTTCCTCTGAACCTCACTGCTCTCACAGAGCCGTCTTTCTGCTTTTAAAACAAAGGTGTTTGTTGAGTTCATCACATCTTTCCCAAGAGTATATAAAGACTAAAACAGGGCTTGAGACACAGTAAGTGCTTGATAAATCTTTGTTAAAAGAACAGAGGAACACACTTTAACAGCAAGAGGAGGGAATGTGTGATGCTTGACCCCAAAGGCAAATATGCAGGCCATTTCAGGACTGTCTGTAAACTTGGGACGAATACACTCACAATGCCTTGCTCTTAGGTCGTTCTGAGGGTTAGAGGATGCAAAGAGCAACGCACCCGGCAGGGTGTCCGACGCATGGTCAGCGTTGACTGCACGCTAGCTCTCTTCATTGTTGTTATACCAATATTTTGGACAATGTGACCTTGGGAGGGAGTGGAGAAGATGAAGAGGTAACTGGTGTTGGACCTTCTTTCCCCCTACCACTCACATCATCGCGTCGTGTCGTGTCACTTATGCTGATTTTAAGGAGGAAAGATCAGGACTCTAGTTCACAGAGGGATGCCTTTCCCTGCCTCGTGGATTCTTCAGCCCCCCGGGGGCTGAAGCTCATTGCCTTAGTAACTGCAGAGCCCTGTGGAGGTTGTAGGTGTTGGGGTAACAGATGGAAAGGAATCTTGGGCTCCCGGGGGAGCCCAGGGTCATCTAAGTGACTTTATATAGTGACTGCCCATTTTCTTTTAGGAAAATATCCTAAAAGAATGAATCCGTGATTTCCACTTTCAGAAGAACTTACCAGCAATTGAGAGAATGTGTGAAAACCAAAACGTGTGTTTTTAAAATCGTGTCCATTCTAGCTGTGCACCCAGCCAGTCACTCCAGGTAGGGCTGGACTCACTGCGACTGTGTCTTCTTTCTGGGAAGAACTTGTGTGGAAAAGAAGAGAATGGGAACAACACGGGGGAGGGAGAGGTCTTCCCCAGGGAACCCCGCACGTGTATTTAGGGTCTGTAGTAACATCTCACCTTCGCCCTAACATTCTATCAAAGGGCCTTCCCTCTGGGTAAGCAGTAGAATGCAAGTCCTCTGCTAGGTGGGTGGTTGACGGGGTGCTGATTAAAGGCTCAGGAGAGAGTCAAATGATTTATTATCATTTTCTTAAAAAATACAAAGAGATTCTATGGTTTATTGGTAGCCACAAATACCTCAGTAGCTAAGTGGTTAGAGGGGCCTGTAATCCAGGCCCCTAGTGACCTGTGAATCCGTAGGCCCTGGTGAGTCAGCCTCAGAAGGGACCTAGTCACATGACTGAATACAAGCAGGGCTGAACACTCGGTAAACGCTGCAGGGCGAGTTGCATGTGACTATTAACAGGTTGTAAAGCAAGTCCTTTATAAACAGGCAGAGAACATGTTTTCAAGCACCTTTTCAACGTAACTGATTCCAGCAGGCCCTGCTGTAGCGTAACTCACATAGGGGAAGCGCAGCCGCCAAATGCCGTCCTTTCCTTAGGGACTCAAGATGGCGCATGGATGGCAGTTCTCAGAAGAGTCTTCCAGAGAAGTAAACTGTGTTCTTCTCATTCTTCAAGTAGAGGAAACTGAAGCATAAATATAAGGAAGATACTTATTTTTAGACTATGTCACTAATTTAAAGAACATCCCAGAGCAAATCCTGTAGAGTCATGTCTTGTTAATTATAGGTGGACACAAAATTCTTGTTCTAGAAAATGCGTCTTGAAAGTAGCTGCTTCAGTGTTTCCCAACTGATGTGAGTGGAGTGTTTAATCTAAATTCTGTGATGAAGTCATTCACTGTAACTTGCCATAAACCTTTGCCTCTTATTCACCCAAGATGACCACCTTCTGACATCCTTGTTTGCTCCTTCTGGACATTGGCCAGATGTTGAAATGGGACATCGCATTTATACATGAGTTTGGTGACTGATTGCCTTCAGGTAGTCATGTAATGCATTGTCACACGAGCGGAAAGTTCTGGCAGCTACACTGTTAAGCAGTTATCAGTTAAATGGAGCACAATGAGATACTTCGAGTGACCCCAAGCTTAAACTTTCATTTGGGGTTTGTTGGATGACTGACGGCCTCTTCCACCAATTTGGAGATATTACAACAAAATTCTGCTGCTGACAAAAAAAAAAAAAAAATTAACCATAAAGAAAGAAAAAATTTCAGCTGGGACCAGAAGAACATCTGGAGGCCATTAAAAGTGGAGAATGTTCCCTCTAAATCCCGACTGCCAAAGTTAGAACCAGCCACCCAGAAACTGGGGCCCTCGTGCTAACTCAGTGCTTATGTTTCACTGACAATTGTTTCAGAGCTTTGCATCTTGCTCTGCACGGCCCGGTTCCCATGGTTACAGCCTCTAATCTCACTGGGCACATCCTGGTACGTGGCCACCTTCCCCGTCTCTCAGGCTGGGAAGAAGGAGCTCCCTGGAGAATAACTGCAGGGTCCTTCTTCACGTCTAGAAGCCCATCAGCACCATCCTGAGACAGCCTGAGATGAATGATGAAAAGAAAACCAGGCTGAGAGAGCCAGCAATAAAAAAAAAAAAAACTACCATGCTAGGGTTTGCTTCTAAATGTTGAAAACATCTATAATATGTAATAAAAGTGACTAATGAAAAGTTACGTGATTTCAGCAGTGTATGGCTCCCAGTTGGGGAAGTTAGAAGTCCAGCACAGTCCCACTGGGCCACTATCAAGGTGTCAGCAGGGCTGTGTTCCTTTCTGGAGGTTTTAGGGAGAAGTCCATTCCCCCAGTCCTTTTTTTTTTTTTTTTCCAGTTTCTAGAGGCTGCCCACATTCCGTGGCTGGTGGCCCCTTCTTGCATCTTCTAAATCAGCAAAGCAGCTCTCTCTGACCCTCCTTCCACAGTCACCTCTGCCTCTAACCACTGCAGGAAAAGTTTCTCTAATTTTAAAGACCCACAGGGTTAATTTGGGCCACTTAAAAAATCCAGGGTGACCTCCCCATCTCAAGATCCTTAACTCAATCACACCTGCCAGGTCCTTTTCCCATGGAAGGTGACATAGTCAGAGGTTCCGGGGATGAGGACGTGGGCATCTTTGGGGCCATTATTCTGGCTGTCACACAAGCTATTTCCAGGCCTCAAGCAGTAGAGAGGTTTGAAATCAGGGGTTCATCAGTCACTTTCCTCCACATCATTCCTTTTAGAATTGAATTCGACCCTAGGAAAGAGGCCAGAAGTTTTCAGTGCCTGAAGATTTAAACTTAGAACAATTCTACAGATTTCACTAGTCCACAGTGAATTTCCTGGCTGAAAGTTTTCCAAAATTTTCAAAGAGACAATTTCAGTTTTACTGATAAGCATGAAATTTCCCCAGTTTTAGTGTCGCATATGTATAGGAGACACCCAATAACAGTTCTTTTGAAATGCTGAAATGTCATTGAGCACGTACACCGTTATGTCCCAGAATGAGGAAGAGCGGATGTGGTTGGTAACGTGTGTTTTTTATCACACCTTTCACCCTGAATTCACCCCAGCGTGCGTTCCTGTGTGCCACACGCTGTTCACGAGTTTAGTCTGTTTCCCAAGCCTGTATTTTTGACCCGTGCCTGGCAGATCCCTAAGCTGGAGCCTGTGTGTCCAACAGGTGAGCTCTTGCTACTTTTAACACACGCTGATTTCCAGCACACCAGTTACTTGGGCTGATGCTCAGCAAAGGCCACCCCCTCTGCCCTGGGGATGGTAGGTTTGTTCGTGTTTTCTAACCACGGGGAGCCCAGCCCGAGGCAGCACCTGCATCACTGCTAGAAAGTGGCCAAGCAATGTCAGTAAGTGTCCAGAAATGGCTTGGGGGGCATTTTCTGTCTTTAAGGACAGTAGTTTTTATAGCAGGAACATGGTTTTTGGGGCACTGACTTGTGTGGGAGGCACTCAGCATCCCGAGGCCGGCTGCCCTTAACGTGCGGGTTCCAGCCTTAGGAGGACAAAGCAAAGGTAAAGGAAACGACCCTCGTCCTTACCCTGGGCTAACAGCCTTATGTACATTATCTCATTTAACCTTACAAAACCCAATGAGATGGGTCCTGTCAACCACCCCCATTTAACAGACGATGGTAGCAAGGCTTAAAATGACTTGTGCAGCCTCACAGGGCTGGTGAGCCACTGGGTTGGGCAAAGTCAAGACTAGGGATGTAGGTGAGCTGCTTAACTTAGGTGTAAAATGTAAAGGGAACTCCCCCAGCCCTAAACTCAGTAATCAGAGCAGAGCATATGGCGAGGCCATATTTTAGAAAATCAAAATGAATGAAAAAAAATCCATAGGGAACAAAATGTCAAAATTCTAAATAAAGACAGGATCCGACCTTGGACTTGGCAGAACTCAGCCTTCCTCGCCTGACCCCGATCCCAGCCCTGTCAGATCCTGTCCCTGCTCCGGCTGGGATTGGAGCCCGAGACTGGATGAGAGCACCACCCGTGCTCTGACCATTGCTCTGCAGTGCTCTCCTGGCTGCTTTGCTAGCAGAGGGCTGGGATGCGCTCACATTGCTTGTCAACCATGGTGACAATCAGAGCTGCCTCTCTCACCCTGCCCACCCTCGGGAAAGGCTGGACTCAGAGGGAATCCATGATGGCCAGTAATCATGTGAAGTGGCCCCTGATCCTTGCCACCAGGCAAGGAAACAATTAGAATAAGTCCCAGTTTGGGGAGGGGACATTTCCCTGAGCAAATCAGTATTAATCAGCCTTTGAGTAGATTTGCTTAAGTACCGAGACTCTTCTGATGGACAACAGGTCCCCTGGCAATTGGTTCTTCATAAGTGACCATGAAATCACGTCTCCCTGATCAGCCCACTCCCTGCAGGCATTCCTACAGACTTGGGACCTCTGCTTCTCCCACAGTAGAAATTCCTTTACCCAAGTCACTTGGAAAGCCATCCTCCTCTTAAACTTCTTGCTCCTGCAATGGAAAGCTGTCAAACTATGCCCGTTGCTGCCTTGTGCCCAGCCCAGACAGCAGCCCTGTCCATCCAGGATGGGAAAGCAGCTTCAGTGGCTGTGAACATGACACACCAATCACACAGGGAGCGTAGAGGATGCACACGCCATGAAATTGTCATTTCCCCACCTCCTTTTCCTTTCCCCCTATGTATGAACTTAGTATCATGTTAATTCTTACAGCATCTCCTTGTAGACCTCAGTTAAAACTTTGAGCTCTGACTCTAGTATCCAAGCTTTAAAAAATGTTACTTTCCTTAAATGCCACCGTGAAATCAAGCACAGTACTCTGCTCTGAGGTGAAGCAGCCTCTTCCTAGAATCCATAGGGATGTCTGTTTGCTCTCCGAGCTCCCTCCTCGTTCAAACTATGTGCTCTATTTCCCTCTCATTTCACTATCACTTTCTCTGTTGAACACTTAAATTGTTCCAATTCTTGAAGAATTTCCAAAAAAAAAAAAACAAAAACAAAAAAAACCTTGCTCTTTCTTCTAAAAGCCACAAAGATGATTTTCTTCTGCTAGGAGTGTTATATATTCTTCATTTTTTCATTCAGCAAACACATGTTGTTTACCAAGAGCCAAGTTCAATGCCGTCTTGGGCTTTTCCTTACAGCAGCCCCACCTCTCTGAGAGTCCAGCTAACACTCTCCCCAAAACTCACCTGACCTGAGCTATGGACTCTAGTCAAGGAGGGGTCTGGGGAGTTAATAAAAGAGAGAATGGTCTAATTTGTCCTAAAGACAGCTGAGTTTAAACAACAAAAAGAGAGAATGTCCTTTTCTGAAGACAACTTAACAAGTGTTCTGGCAAATACCAGTCAGTAAGTCACAGGTGTATACATTCCTAGATTGCATTTTTAACTAACATACTCTACAGACCACTTTTTTTTTTAAACTCAAAAGAGCATTTTAAAAATTCAGTCATTTTATGTGTCATTCGTATTTAACAAAGCTGGAAAAACAATCAACTGTAAGTCAACCATCTAAGGTAACAACTGGTGACATTACATGTTTGGAAGAAAATTCTTCCAATATTTTCCCTATGCATGTGAAAAGTGCATGTGTTTTTAACTAAAAATTGATTCATAATGTTCCTACTATATATAGTATTTCCTGGGCTGGTGAATATGATCCCAAGTAGAAATTTAATAGTTGCATTCTCTCATATGAATACACTATCTTTCTCAGTCACCTTAAGTATTGGATACCTAAACTATCTCCAAAATTTGCTGTCAAAAATAATGCTTTAATGAACTTCCATATGAACATCTTTGCAGACATCTCTTAACCCCGCCAGGGATAAAGTCTTACAAATGGAAATACTGGGCAAAGAAATACGCAGTTTTTAAAGCTTTTGATAATAGAATAACAAATTTCCCTTAAAAAAAAAAAACTACAGTAACAACACCTCCACACTACTGTGTACAATTGCCAGGGAAACTTACCCTCCAGGAAAGGAACTCTGGTTAGGAGGAGGACAATTTTTTTCTGAGAGTGTCAGAAACTTTGCATTGGAAAGGGTTATTGAGGAAGGCCATCTGATCTTTAATCTCAGTCTGATCTGCACTAGCTTTTAGAGGTTGACCAGTGTTGGGTTCTGCTCTCAGAGATTCTGATGTCATTAGTCTTGGGTGGAGCCTGGGCACGGTGTCATCTTAAACTTCTCAGTGGCTCTAATGTCTGCCGAGGTTGAGAGCCACTGACCTCAAGGGTTTCTTAAATAGAAGAAATTTGCAGAAGTTGGGTTGGGTTCAGTGCTCAAGTGATGACCTACAAACATTCTCGAGTTTTTCTCCTAATTTTTTGGCTTTATGAAACACATTTTTGAGAAAACTGTGATAAACAATTTATAAACCTCTGAAAGGAAAACATGAATATGTCCAAGACAGATTCTTTCAGCATTTAGGTCACCATAAATGGTGGTCTTGGTGGCAGAAAGTAGAACTTGAGTGAGTGGCTTTGTCACTGGGACTTGGCAGAAGGTGGACAGAGTCCCTGTATGGACGCGCGTGAGTCTCAGGGCACAGGGCCATGTGAGATGGGCAAAGGGCATGGCTCTGAGGTCACATAGACCTAGGATTGAATTTGAGCCCTGTCATTTATTACTGTGTGACCCTGAGCAAATTCTTGACTTTTCTGGATCTCAGTCTTTTCATTTGTAAAATGGGGCTGTATTGCAACTTCCTCCTAGGTTGGAGGCGAGGTTTATACCGTGATAACTTAGGTACCGACCGTTCCTAGGCACTGATCAAAGGTAGCCACCCATCTTCACTGGCACCAAGAGTGCTTTATCCATGGCCTCCTGGGCCGTGTGCTTTCTCCTCGATCAGGTTTCAGTACAGGGGGACCCACCCGTCCTGACTACACTCTTAGTTGAAACAGGTGGGTTCTAAGACCAGCTTTGCCATTCTCTTAGATGCATGCTCTAGTGCCGTCACAGCGTTGCAAAACCCCAGCCTCCTCATTAAAATATCTCAAGACTCCTCTCAACTTCAACAGTCTTTGAACTGGAATTCCCTTGCTTGAAATTAGTTTTTTCCTTTGAGGGGTGGGAAGTAATTAGGTTTTTTATTTTACTTTATTTTATTTATTTATTTATTTATTTTTGATGGGGGTACTGGGGATTGGACTGGGACCTCGTGCATGCTAAGCATGTGCTCTACCACTCAGCTATGTCCTCCCCTCCTTTGCTTGGAACTTTTGATATTCAAATTAAGTGCGCCATGCCAGAACATTCCATGGCATGATTTTAAAAAGAAACAAGCTGTAGTGTATGGAGTGTCTATTACATTTAAAGTTCTCCCCAGGCATGGGCGATAGATATTCTTAACTTCGTTAATGGGGGAGGGAACAGATTCAAAGGAAAATATTTCATCTATGATTACACAGTTGGCACTTGGCACAGCTGAAACTTGAACTCAACCCTGTTCCAAAGTCCTTGTTCCCAAGATGCCTCATTCCAGAGTGCTGCGGGTTATTAAAATAGGACTGATTCTTCAAAGACAAACTATTCATTCAGGCTTTTTCACATTCCTCTTCTTTCCTATTCTCCTACTTCTAAATAACTATTTTGACTCATTAACCAACCCCTCCACCAGAGGTTTTGTGGGAATGGGAAAAATCCTGAACTCTGAGTGACTTTCCAGAATCCCCAGTGTGAACCACATCAATATATTCTCCTAAACTCAAAGTAAATGTATCCCCCAACTCATCTTTTTAAAATTTTATTAAAGTAGAGTTGATTAACAATGTTGTGTTAGTTTCCAGTGTACAACAGAGTGATTTAGTTTCGTGTATATATATATGTGTGTGTGTGTATATATATATATATATATATATTCTTTTTTCAGATTCTTTTCCATTATTATTACATTTCAGATTATTTTCCATTATTCCATTACAAGATATTGAATATAGTTCCCTGTGCTAATCAATAGGTCCTTGTTGTTTGTCTATTTTATGTGTAGTAGTGTGTATCTGCTAATCTCAAATTTCTAATTTATCCTTCCCCCCACCCCATTTTGGTAACCACAAGTATGTTTTCTATGGCTGTGAGTCTATTTCTGTTTTGTAAGTAAGTTCATTTGTATCATTGTTTAGATTTCACATATAACTGATTTCATATGGTATTTGTCTTTCTTTCTCTGTCTGATTTACTTCACTTAGTATGATCATCTCCCAACTCATCTTTTTTTAGCTGGATCCCCCAAATGTCCAAGACCGCCCCAGCCCCTCCCAAGAGGAGAGGAAGCATGAATGGAAGGAGATGGTAGTCAACAGATTGCAGCTAAAAGACTGCACTTTTCAAGGTTTACAGAATATATGAAGATGGAATCATGCTGTGAAGTCCCCTCCCAGGGCCTTGGAAGGGACACACTGGAACGCGGGGCACCTCAGCTGTACCTCCATTAGCTGCAGGTGAGTGCGCCGCCAGCCCGCCCTTGCTCAGCGGTGTCTTTGAATGAGACTTGTTCTCATTTGCATCTGGCTGCAGATGCCTTAGTCTTTTAAATGGAGATGATGACCGCTGTTAGACATGGCGTCATTTTTCTGTCATTACTATCACACGTGATGGGCTTCCCTTCTTAGCTTAAAACTGAGTTATTTGAGCCTCATAATTTCATCCATCACGCAACCAAAGAACTTCAGAGCTGGAAAGAAACAGATTCTTTTAATCTACAGACCTGGATTTTCAGGGATGGGAAAACTGAGGCCCAGGCCAACTCTAGACAGACAGGCTCTTGTTTGTAGGAGAGCCATGACAGTGGCCTTGGCCTGCCATTGGAGTGTTTACTCTGCCCTGGGCAGGTGGAGACACAGGCATGCTCGCCATTCCCAGCGAAGTTCGCTCTCGCTGGGGGATTGATAGACGGTCAGTGCAAGATCATGTTTGATAAAAGTGAAATTATTGTCAGAGGCAAGATGTGCGATCTCAGCGTATTCAACACTTTTAATGGCTAATATAGGCAGTTACTGACAACCTCACCCATCAAAGGTGAGATCCCCACCCCTTGGCCAGCCAGCCTCTCCTGAACCGATGGGGCAGTCAGTTCTGCTGAGAAGCCCCTTGGAGGTTGAAAACTACATGATTTGAAGAAACTTCCAAAGGCCCTCCCTTTGAATCCAAACTTTATTGTTTTTGGCCAGAAGCGCTGTGAAACTTTACTGCAATAGGGAGGTTCAGTGCGTTCGATAAAGCACACGTGTGCACTCTGTGTAAGTAGAACAGGATATAATGTTTCGGAGAGCAGAAATGCGAAGAGTTGAGTTAATCCTAGGAGGAAAATGATTAACCCAACAGATGACTTTTCAAATGAACTGCAGCCTTGAAAATAAATTTTGACTTCAAGTTTTTGAAGAAATCTTCATAAACACAGAAACTCTAAGTGATGACTCCATGCCAATGTGCAAATGATTTATTGCTCTGGTTGTGAAGTGAGGAGGAATCATGTCCAAATGACTTCCAGGAGACTACGGAGGGGGACAATGGAGAGCTGGGGTGGGGACCCTCCCTCCCGACTCAGGGTTTTCAGGCTTCTTCTGAAAGCCCTGGGCTCTCTCTCCAAATGAAAGGGTGCAGTAAGCTCAGCAGGGAAACATGGAATAGAGAAGCTGTTCTAGTTCAAGTCCAGGTGGAGGCTGGTCCCCATGTCCTGGTGGTCCCCATGGCATCTCTGAACCCCTAGGAGCCCTCGAAGCACGGGTTTTTACAACCTATTTAATGAGCACTGCAAATAAAGTCAAGTTAGGGAGCTGAAGGCATCTGATAGTCTCGGCCTGGAATCAACAGTCATGGCCAAGATGTGGAACAAGATATTTTGCAAAAGCTTATGTCAAACTGGGACAAGTCAAAGACTCGGGAGCAGTGCTGTCTGATGGAACTGTTACTAATGTCAGCAGAACACTTTGGAAATGTTCTCCGTGCTACCCAAGTCCTTCACCAGTGGCCATATTTGGCTCCCGAGCCTTTGAAATGTGGCTGGAGGACTGGAACTTGATTTTTATTATAACATAATTTTAATTCATGTAAATGTAAATTTAGACAGCGGCAGATGGCTGGTGGCTACTGTATTGGATGAGGGAGCACGACAGCATCTCTTCTATAGGTAAGAGACAAAGACAGACTCTGCGGTGACACACGTGTCTGCCCTCCTTGTGGAAACATCTGAGGAAGCGGATCATTCCATTCTTCTTATTTTCCTCTTTACTCCTCCCAAAGGAAGTCTCAGACAAGAAGCTTTTTGTATCAGATTTCCACTGTGGCTGGAACAAATGACAACAGGCAGAGTGGCTTCAAACAACACAAATTAATTCTCTTACGGTTCTGGAGGTCAGAAGTCCAAGCTGAGTCTCCCTGGGCTGAAGTCACGGTGCTGGACTTTTCCGGACTGCATTCTTTCCAGAGGCTCTTGGGACAATCTGTTTTCTTGCCTTTTCCAGGTTCTGGAGGCTGTCCTTGGCTCGTGGCCCCTTCCTCCATCTGCAAAGCCAGCACTGGAGCATCCTCAGGTCTCCCTGACCCTGCTTCCATCACCACTTTCCTTCTCTGATTCTCTCTGTCTCTGACCCTCTTTCCTCCCCCTTATGAGAATCCTTGTAGTTATTCTGGGCCTGGCTGAACAATCCAAGATAATCTCCCCCCTTGAGAGTCTTGATTTAATCACCACCACAACACCCTTCTTACCCTGTTCGGTAACATATTCACAGGCTTCTGGGATGTGGGCATCTTTGTGGGGACCATTATCCTGCCTACCACAGCTTTCTTGAGGGCCACCTTAAAGTAAGTCCAGTACCTTTTGTCAAATTCATTAAAACCCGGCTTCTAGAAGGCAGCCCTGGTAGGTAAGGCCTCATCTCAGTCACCCACACATGACTGGAGCTTTTCTCAGTGTACTTTGGTGGGATCCAATGCTTCTCCAACTGCAGCCAGCATCACGGTCACCCAGAGGGCTTGTGACACTCATCATTGGATGTGAACTCCAGAGAGTCTGATTCAGCAGGTCTGGGCCACCTAAGAATTTGCATTTCTCAGCCAGCTAAGATATTTTTAACATACGTCCTCAAGTTCTTTGATACTCCTCCCTTCAAAAGGCAGGCTCGACTTACTGACTCGCTTCTAACTAGATCTGATGGACGTGATGGTGTGTGATACCAAGACAAGGTTCTAAAAGGCACAGCAGCTTCTGTGGTCTCTCCGTCCCTGTCTCTCTGTGTCTGTCAGATCACACACTCTGGGGAAGGCCAGCCTCCACGTCTTGAGAACATTGCAGCAGCAGCCTAGGGAGGAAGCGAAACCTGGTGCCAGCACCCAGTACACATCAGCCCGCCCTGGGAGCCAGCTACCTCAGCTCCAGCCCTGCTCGAGCCTTCAGATGACTGTAGCTCTGGGTGACACCGTGTCTGCCTCCTTCTGAGAGATGCTGAGCCAAGATCTCCCAGGTAAGTCACTCCTTAACTCCTGACCCCTAGAAACTGGGAGAAATAATAAATGTTTATTGGTGTTTAAAGCCACCAATTTTAGGGGTAATTTGTTACATGCAATAGGTAACTGATACATCAGGGGGTTGCTGATGCCCCTGGTCTGAAGATGGAAGCAGTGGTCCAGCCGACTGGCTGTGGAGGCGTGGGCTTTTCCCCGCCTGCGCTGATATGCTCGGAGATCCAGACTCGGGCAGCGTTCTCAGCTTTATACGGGCGGTGTGTTCACTTTCTCTTTTCCGCAGACGTCTTCAGTTTCCACTCGCCGCTCTTTGGTGGAAATACTTTTACTGGGAAGAATAACAACAATATGTCAACTGAGAGCTGGATCCAGAAGCCCATTTCTGTCTCCTCAGTCATAAAAAATGTCCTGCACGTGGGTGGAGAACCAGACAGGTTCAGGGAGAAGAGGAAATGATTCAAACACGAGACCATCGCTCGCTCGCTCTCACTCTTTTCAGTCTGAAGGTGAATGAGATCAAGGCAAAACCCAAAAAACGAAGCTCCTGACAAGAGAGGGAAAGCTAGCACCAGGAACCAGTGAGGCAGGGGGTGTCCAGCTATTAAATAATGAGTAGCCTCCTGCATGGTGTCAGAGGGGCCGGCCCCCGAGCCGGCCGGGGAAGAAACAGGGAGTTCGCATGACCTGGGACGTCAGTCAGAGCTGCGTGGACTGTCTTCCTGGCTGCTTCTCCCCAAAGAGCAGCAAAGTCTTCAGCAAAGATGTTTTTCCAGGGGTTGCACTGGCCGTTTCCCGTCCCAGTTGGTGGACGTGGGCCAAGAAGGGAAGTACAGCTCAGCCCCAGGAGCAGGAGAGGGGGGCGGTCGTGGAGACAGTGCCGCAGGGAAGGCGGCCAGCGTGGGATCCTGGGGTGGAACAGTGATGCCGCCCCTGCGAGGTGGGCCATCTCCCAATGGAGCAGCGCCAGCCACGCCCGCCAGGCAGACTCGCATCATGGTCCCCACTCCATTTGATGGGTTTCTCTGGCTTTTCCATTTATTTTTATGGACACTTGAAATAGGACATATGATTCCATTTATATGAAACTCTTGGAGAGGCAAAACTAACAGAGAGTAACAGAAAACAGCAAAGTGGTTGCCTCCGGCCAACACTGGGGGAGGGGTGGCTGCAGAGGGATGTGGGAATTTAGAGGGTGATGGAAATGTCCTGCGTTTTCACTGTGGTGCTGCTTACAGTGATGTATACATTTGTCAAAATTTATTGAACTGTACACCTAAAGTGTGTGCATTATATTGAATATAAATTATGTCTCAATAATGTTAATCTTAAAAAAAGTGTTACATATGAGGTGACCTCTGATGGGGTTGCCAGGGATTGGTTTGTCAAAAACAAGAGTTATCTGGTAGAAAAGGGATTCGCCTGATTAGATTAGGCCCAAAGGACAGAACTAAAGCAAATGCATACAAATTACAGGGAGCAGATTTCTACTCAGTGAGTTCACGTCTGTCACTTGTTTAACACGGTTTTACTGAAAGCGCTGTGTGTAAAGGTCTTGACTTTCAGATATGTTTGAAAGATAACTTAGCTTCTCTATTGCCCAAATTAATTTCTGTTCAAAAAGTCAGTTTTGCAGAGAATGGAGTATCGATTAACTTGAGGTTTCCCCATTTTCCCTGGGGCTGTGTCTGAGTTCTGGTAGATTCTCTTAGTGCCAAGGCATGGAGGGGCTCTCCAGCCCTCTAGCCAAGCATCTCCTGCAATAGCCATCTCCCCATGCTGGCTTTTGGTCATGACCCCTCCCACGTGGCTGCAGAGCTGGCCCTGGCTGCAGTCCACCTGACCTCCCTGGCCCTCTGCACCATTCCTGAGCCATATTAACGGGGAGTGTCATGATCCCTCTGCCACTTCTGTGCCATGGCAGGGATGGGGGAGACCACACAGAGCAGAGACAGGGGCAGCCCACCAAACCAGAAGGGGAGAGATGGAATAGTTGCTGAAGATGCAACCCCAATATCCCACTACTGGCCTCTTCAGCCGAAGCAGCCGCTGTTCCTTCTAGGTGAGAATTTCTTCCTCCAGGTGTTCATAAATTCTTTACAATTTAAAAAAATGTTTACTTAAGATGGTTACTTGAAAATCACTTAGTCTCATAGTAAATCACACAAGTATTTGCTGTTGTGATTAAAAAAAATCACCTGATCCAATACCCCATGATCCTTTCCAAATGAACTTCCTCCCTTGTTGCAGAACAATGGAGCCCCCCAAGCCCTTGGTGTGTTTAAGAGTATGCTTTTGATAACTTTGAGGTTGGCCCATAAAAATAAACATCTTGTTAAACCTGCCTCTAAGAGGTTATCAGGTGAGAGAACAAAAATAGATCACAATGTTAACCCAGTGGGGGAAACTGTGGCTCAGAGAAACCAGCAGATTCGCTGATGTTAAAGTTAGTGGCGATAGTTGGATTGTAATTCAGGTCTCCTTATTCTCTTGTCAGATTCTCCCTCCAAAAAACACATCCTACCCTCTTGGTGAAATCAAAGAAAATTAGTTTTTTTGCCAATCAATGATGTGATGGTTAATTTTATGTGTCAGAGTGGCTGACTTGTGGTGCCTAGACGTTGTTATGCATATAATGTCCAAATGTTATTCTGGATGTTTCTACGAGGGTGTTTTGGGTTGAGAGTCATACTTAAATTGGTGAACTCTGAGTAAAGCAGATTACTCTCTATAGTGTGGTGGGCCTCGTCCAATCAGTTGAAGGTCAAAATAGAACAAAAGCCTGACCTCCCCTGAGCAAGAAGGAATTCCCCAGAGGACAGCCTGAGTACTTCATCTGCAACATCAGCTCTTTTTGGCTTTCCAGCAAACTGCTTTTAGGCTTGAACCACAGCTTCCTGAGTCTCCAGGCTGCTTGGCCTCCCCCATCAGATTTTGGACTTATCAAGCCTCCTCCATCACATGAGCCAATTTCTCAAACTAAATCCCTTCCATAGACGTATAGCCACCTCCTGTCGGTTCTGTTTCTCTGAGGAAGCCTGACTGGCACAGATATTGAGACACCTGGGCCCGTTAGAGGTGAGGTTACATTTTCCCTGAAAATGGGGCTGTTTTGGTTATTATGGTTGCATAACAAACTTTGCCAAAACTCAGTGACTTAAAACAACTGTGCTACTGTTCCTTGTAATTGTTCACTCTGGGCTGGGCTTAGCTGGGTGGTTCTTCTGCCCATCTCCACACAGGGCACTGGTAGGGGTATGTTCAGCTGCCGGTCTGCCAGTGCTAGCCTTGGCTGGCATGCTCAGATGGTCAGACTTCTCTCTGTATACGGTCTCAGGGCTTCTCTCTCCCTGTGCCCTCTCCGCGTGTCCCTCCAGTGGCTCCATTAAGGTCATTGGTCCCCTCAGATAGAAGCTCAGAGCATCCAGAAGTGCAAAAGCAGAGGCTGCAAGACCTTCTCAGGCCAGAGCCCAAATCAGTAGGTGTAAATCCCACTGCAGCCCATTGGTTAATACAAATTGCAGGACGAGCCCACGTTTAAGGGGGGGCTCTACCCAGGGGCATGGACGCCGGAGGACGTGGTTTATTGAGGACCTCATTTTATCAACACCACGGCCTGCGTGTTCCATTCTGCAAGTGTTTCCTTCAGCTCTGTCATCAGAGAAGAGAAGTTGAGATCCACCGGTTTTAAACGAATGACATACATCAGCCAACGAAAAACCAGTGTGACAAGACGGATTTCCTCTCTGGCACCCAGACTCAGTCGCATTAAATCCTGGCACTTGTGAGTGCTCTGCAGCATCTGTTGTCTCTGCACGTGTCATTTTACTCCCTGCCCAGATTAATCTGGTGACTCTTAGTCCATGGTTGATTATAACCAGATTCTCACTGAAAATGGGAAACAGAGGATTAAAGTAATTAACCCAGTCCTCCAGGCAGGCTGTTTCCTGTATTAGATATTAATGTCTTCATTTTACCACTCAGATAATCAGGGGAAAGTTGGAGCTTTAGATGCGTTATCCAGAGATAGCCTTAATTCTCCATGGCTTTTGTAACCAGCTCACCTGTCGGGTGTTGTCAGAGAAACCCGGACCCAGGAAGCACATTTGAGCTGCTAAGGTCTCTCTAGTTCTTGAGAAGAGCATCTAGAGGCACCAACGGCCAGGAGAGGGCAGGACAGATGGGCTGGGGAGCACACACCTGGGGTAGGGGTGGATTCCAGGCCAGCCTGCGGGGTCATTGGGGTGCTCGACCCTCCAGGCAGCCTGGGTGGTGGTACAGGCAGTCTGTGCTCAACCAGAACCTTCTCCAAGACTCTAAGCTGAAAGCTACCTGGGCTTGGCTACTTGGTGGTGCCTCTGAGAGCCCAAGAATGTCAAGCCTTGAGGAATACCTTTCAAACTCATTCCTGGCCAAATGGCTCCTGGCAGAAGACAAGTCTAAATTTAGATCTCTGAGCGACAGCTTCAGACAATGTCCTTATGTGACACAAAATGCGCAGGGCTTCAGGAGAGAGGAGCCAGGGCTGCACTCACACGTGTACACAGCCATGTCAGGACACACATGTGCCAGGCACTTGTTATCTTCTAGGCTCTGCAGAAGAGGAAGGGAGTGGTTGTAAAGCTGGTCCTGCTTTGTGAAACTCGGTCAAACAGACGTGGGTGCTACTTTTGCTACCAGGGTCCAATCTGGCTTCTTGATCAAGGGAGGTCAAGTTTTTCTGCAAGGAAGACTGGAAGGAGATACTGAGGAAGTGAAAGTTGCCCAGATCAGAAGTGCCTGGGGGGCAAAGACTGGACAGAACAGAGCTGCACTGTGTGACTTGGTGGGGGCGGTGAGTGCCATGCTGATGGCTCTCCAGCCTTTCGCCCTCCCATCCCACCTGGCCCTCACAGCGCCCTTCCAGCCGAGAGCATGGTCATCTCTGTTCTGCTGATGAGGACACTGAGACTGGAGAGGCTGAGCGACTGGCTTCAGGTCACACAGCCAGTTCAGGATAGGCAGTGCAGGGCTGGGTCGCAGCCATCAGGGCAGCAGAGAGCCTGCCACAGGGGTGACCTGGAGGAGGAGTGTGAGGCTTCTCGCTCAGCACAGGCATCCTGCCAGGTCCAAAAAGCCAAAGTGCTTGGAGTGGGTGCCGCCCTGAGGATGAAGGCAGCCTCCCCTGGCCATCTGCCCAGGGGAGGCCGGCACAGTGGTGGCCCCCTTCCTGGACAGCAGCTCCTGCTGGGCCCATCAGCAGGCAGAGGGAGCATCAGTGCCTGAGGCTCCGCGGACACAGCACCCATGACCACCAAACGGAGGGTCAAGGGCACCATCCCTGAGGCCCTGTGGGAAGGACACAGGCAGGGAACTGACAGAGGCGAGTCGCCCGCTTACTGAGCACTCACTGTGCACTAGGCGCCGCACCGCAGGTCACCTGTTTCATCCTCACTGCACCCAGAGGAACCATCTCGCTCTCCTTTTAACAGATGAGGAGACAGCCGTGAGCCTTGAATCTGCTTACAGAGAGAACAAAGCCAGTGGAGGAGCTAAGGGTCTGAGCACCAGCACCTGCTGAGCTCTGTGCCCTAATCCCCCCACCAGCTCTGGGAGGAAGGCATCCCCGCGTCCTCGCGGGACAGCGGGATCCTGAGCGGGAGGCGGTGAGTGATGCCTCCGAACGGAAGCTCCTTGAGGGCAGGAAGTCGGGTCTGTTTTGCTCAGGGATGTAGCCGTCTTCTCAGACAGGGCCAGGCCCACCGGAGACTTTTAATAGAAGTTTGTTGAGTGAAGTAAAGGACCAAAAAGCCGCCCTGAGATGTAAATACTGAGTTGGCTGCGCAGCGTGCTCCCACATGCTGGCCTTGCAGCTCGCCGTTCCAACTTTTCCTTAAGGAGGCTGCCTGGCCAAGTCCCTCCTGGTTGATGCGACTTCACACACAGGGTGATGGCGCCGAGTCCGTCCTCAGCCTGGTCCCTCACGCACACTGGAGACGTGGGGGAGGAAGGGGGCTACCCTGAAAGCTGCTGGCCTGAGGCGAACTTGGTCCAGCCGGACCCCCATCACCTCCAGTCACTTCGCTTGACCTTCAATAACGCAACCCCTCCCTTCATGAGACTAAAGTGTCACCAGGCATCACAGTCCTTCCATCTCCTGATAAACAGTAAGAAGTGTCCAAGTTGCATCCACAGATGACAAAGTTCCCCTGCCCTGCAGGACTTGTACCACCCGCCGCAGGGTCGCTCTGGCCTCCCCCGCTTAGGCCTGTCCCGGGACCGTGAGTGTCCGGCTGGCTGGAAGTCACTAGTGCCCAAGCGGCAGGGAGGGCTTCTCCACACTGGCGTTTCCCCAGAACTCCACGATCTGTCAAGTGAGCTTGTTTTGCTCTCCAGATAAATGAGGAGCCAAAGGGTGTTTTTCTAACTGTGAATTCTTGGCATTTTTTCAGACTTCTAAATAAGCAAAGTTAACGTTGCCAGCCTTCTCTGGCGCTGCTCCGGACTGTGTAATGGATAACAGAGTCACGCATGGATCAAGGGGACCACAGAAGTCACCTGACGCCGAGGTTGTCCAACTTTTGGGGTAATGCAATCCTTTCAAATCCAAGCTTACCCTGAAGTCCATCACAGTATATTATATTATACTGTATTATGTTATATTATAAACATATTATAACATATCATATACTATATTACATGAGGAAAGCCAGCAGAGCTGTGGATGAAGTCAGGTGGCAGCTGAACCCCTGCCCCAAGCCCTCTTTTCCTGCTTCTGGCCAACCAGCAAGGTTCCAGAAACACCAGTCTTGTCTAACCCCTCAGTGCAGTGATCGCAAACGCAGGGCCAGAGGTGGGAGGGGACTCACCCGAAGTCCCACAGCATCAAGTTCACGACAAAGCTGGGGCCACACCCGAGGCTCCAGGGTCAGGACTCAGCCCTATGTCCACAGCCGAGTACCGCCCAAACCTGCTTTCCAACTTGGCACCGATGGACATACTGGCCCTGGGCAAATGCGCCAAGAGAAGGCCGCTTGCTTGGTCCCGAAGGCCTGGGTGGGTGTGGACACGTGCTAATGATCACCCCTGGGTGACTCACTCAATGTACAGCTTATGATTCAGATGACATGTTGGCTTTAACAGAAAGTCTGAGCTCTAGCACTGACTCCATCTTCATTTAGCTCTGACATCCGGGTCTCACCGGCTTCACTTTCTGTGTCCAAGTGTGCTCTTTAACGGCCGCAGAACACACAGGCACAGACAACGGCCCTGTCCCAGGCGTTCATTTGCAGAGGCGGGTCAGAGACAGGCCTCGCAGAAATGAGCCCTAAGGCCCCAGCCTGTGACTCTGTAAAGGACAGCGTGCGATTCCGTGATCACAATCTGGACGCGCTCTCCAGCTCCCGTGGGCCCAGGGCCTGGAAGAAATAGGAAACAAACCACTTGTCCTCTCCCCTGCTGGAGGCGTTACCTCCTGCAGGCGGGGGAGCAAGCGTGGCCTGCGGCCCCAGCCCTGCTGAGAGGACACACCGGGACAAACACACAGAAGTGCCTCCAGCCCCAAGGTCTGCCTCAGGGGCCCCTTGCTCGCTTTCCCTTCCCAGTTACCTTGCTCCTCAGCTCAGCCTGCTGTAGAAGAGCTTCCTGGAGCCCAGGCATTTTTTTCTTACCTCTCTCTCTCTCTGCCTGGTCTCAGCCTGGAGCCTGGTGCCAGGGGCTGAAATGGGAAGCTCCTCTCCCTGACTTTCCCCCTCCCTCCTACACTCTCCCTCTCCCTCCTTCATCCTCCCCCAACCTCCTACACCCTCCTATTCCCTCCCACATTTCCCCCTTCTTCATTCTCCCCCTCCATCCCTGTATCCTCCTCCTCCCTCCCTCTTACACTCTCTCCCTCCCTCCTTCATTCTCCCCCTCCTCCCTTCCTGACCCGCCCTCTCCCTCCCTGCACCCTCCCCATCCTCTCCCTCCCACATCCTACCCCTGTGCATCCTCCCCCTCCCTCCTGTACTCTCCTCCCTCCTTCCCTGCACCTTCCCCTCCCTCTCTGCACCCTCCCCATCCCTCCTGTTCCCTTCCCCCCTTCCCCTTCCCTTCCCCCCAATTCAGGGGAAGGTCACATGGAGAGTCTTTGGCTGGAACACCCAGTGGCGCTTAGAAATCCTAAACACTGTGGCCTTTGCAGTGCCTGCCAGAGAGAACAGGGAGTCCTCTCTCGGGCCAGACTATGAGCAGGCGAGATGGAAGAAGCCTTATTAGGGCATCCAGTCTGGGAAGGGGTGCGCCTGCTTCTCCTGCCCACCAGCCCCAGGAACGAGCTCCTGACCCGGACGTCTGTGTTCCTCCGCCCCCGACGTCCTGGGCCCTTCCCCTTGGAGGAGTTTTCCCTCCTCCAAAGACCCACCAGGAACTGGCCTCTTCCCCAGACTCAATGGTGTTGGTTCCAATCCTGCAGCCTCCTCCCTGCTTGCTCTTGGCACTGTGACATCCCATACTGCGTCCTTATTTGTTGTGCTTGTTGTTAGTCACCCGCCTCCCTGCACAGAAATGTAAGCTCCTGGAGGGAGGAGTTGGGTCCTGCATTAACTCAAATGCAATATCCGTAAATATTCATTGAATGCGTTTCTTAGGACAAAGATGACCCTCAATTGTATGTACTTTGGCCCCAGGCCCGTGCTTTTCCCTCAACCATTTCTACAAATAAAGCCCCTTCATATTCACGTGCAGGGGCAGAGAGGAAGGCCGCCACTCCCTAACTGTTCTGTCTGGAGGTCCACCGACTCGCTTCATCTTTTTGGGAGAAGTTAGTCAGTCCTTCACTCAGCTGCCTCAGGCCACCAGCGCTGCCCCCAAGGAAGAACCTTACAGACTCAGCCACACGAAGACAGACTGCTTCATAAGACTCGAAGTGTTTCCTCTCCCAGAGCTTTTGTGTTTTCACTGCGGAGAGAGCTGCCCTGTCCTCGGTTCCACGGAGTCACGTCACAAGACAACTTTCAACCGCAACACATCCCATCACCGTCCTCCCTTCCTTCATCCAAGGGTTTAATGAAGAAGGCGGTGCGGGGTGTCCCTCAGGCCGTGGGGTGAATTCTGACCTTTCCCAGTCAGCACTTCCCGGAGCCCCCCATCAGGTAAAGCACCAGACGGACCAGCTGCGAGTTGTGTCTCTTCTCAGACTTAGAAATTCTTCAGACATTAACAAGTCACCTTTATTTTATTTTTTTATTTATTTGTTTTGTTTTGGGGGGAAGGTAGTTAGGTTTATTTATTTCTTTGACGGAGGTACTTGGGATGGAACCCAGGACCTCGTGCATGCTAAGCATGCACTCTACCACTGAGCTGTACCCTCCCCTCCAAAAAAAAAAGTCACTTTTAAATGCAAAAAAAAAAAAAAATGTGTGGGGGTAAAAGTAAATGCAATCACAATTTATCGTGTTGCCAAGCCTCCTACAGCTCATTTGGATGTGCTGACATCAGGTAGTGAAGGTGGGAGGCCGCCTTCACGGCAGACTGGGAAGGAGGCATCAGCCTGATCTACTGGTCCGTCTAATAAACTCAGAACCTGCTGTAGCACGCGTGCCGCAGAGCGCTAGTGACACAGGCACGCACGAGGGCAAAGGAGTCGCACCCTTAGCCAAGTCAACGTCATAAGTATTGGGGAGTTTTTTTAATCCATCCCTGTAGGCTCAGAAACACCCAAGAGCTTTCTTAAGTTTATGCAAATGTGTGTAGTCCCCTCTTGTCTCAGAAAGTGTCTATTTTGGGATCGTTCGTGTCTTCGCCTGAGGACATGCACATCCATTGTGGTTATTTTCCCATCCCTCAAGTACAACTCCACTGGCAAACGACCACTGATGAGCTAAACCCCATCTGACTTTCATCAGATGTGCTCTTTGCCATAAAAAGAAAATCCAAGTTGAACTTTTACGGGGTCAGCACTGATAACGTCTTGGCAGGTGCTGTCTCGTGTACGTGAAAAATAATAGAGGTGCAATGTCTAGAAAATAGCTAGCTTTTACAGCTGCTGTGAGTTTCACAGAGGAGCGAGTGTGAGAAGCCAGCCCCGGGGCCATCTCAGCATCTCATCAGCTATAAATAGGAGACCCTGGACAGCGCAGCTGCTTGAAACATACCGAGAATCACAGTCTGGGAAGAATGAGTCGGAATGCGGGCTTTCTGCACACCTGACCATATGGAAAGTGAGTTAATTTGACTCTAATTGCATTCCAGTCAAATAAGAGATTGTTGTGGCCAGTGTGAAAAGCCAGAACCTCAGTCTGGGCTCAGCAAAGCTATTGATTTATTGCAAACCTTCACGGCGAAGGGGGAAAAGTAATCTGATGCCAGAACCTGAGCCATCCTTTGGTTTCTGTAGGGGCAGTAGACAGCTGCCTTCGTGGTCTAATTTGATGAGCATTGCAGCCTGCCACAGTGCTTGAAATTTCCACCATCAGGGATCCTACATTTTGTTCAGATACCATATCTCCCTGGATTCCAAAAGTCTTCTCTGCAATATCCTGGGGTGGATATTTCCGGGGGCGGGAGCTCACTACGATATAAGACACTCATTTTCTTCTCTATGTTGAACTGAAGCCCTTCCTGCATCTTTCATTCATTCATTCTAATCTTGCCCCTCAAGTGCCATAGAAGAAATCTTTTATGCTTTCCCCGTGTTGGTCCTTCAAGTCTCCTCTAAGCCTTCTTGTCTTAGACTCCAAACCTTGAGCTTCTTCAACTAGTTCTAAATGACGTGATTTCCAGAGTCATCCTCACCTGAACCAGCTCTCTCTGGACCTGATCCTTAAAATAGGAAGCCCAGACAGCAGGCACAGTCCTCCAGAGTCATCAGACCATCGCAAACTACAGCAGAGCTGCTGCTGCCATCACTCATGTGTTTGCTTGATTTCTCTCAGTGCATTCTGAGGTCCTGTCAGTGCTGGGGTAACTCCCCTGTGAGCTCTCACAGAGTTCTCGGTAACTGAAAAGCTCTCCTGTTCCTTCACATGAAGCCAGGTCTCCCCTGACCTAAGCTTACAGATGTATAACATATATGTATAGTAGACACTATTCATCTCCATCAAACTTCCTTCCCTATGTTCTGCCAACATCCCTTTGAGTCCTGATTCTTCTGTTCAGGGTGTCAGTGCTCCCCTCCTGCCTCATGGCATCAGTTAAGTGATAGGAATACCTTTGGTTTCCTGATGAGAGTTGACAATAAAAATGGGGAACCCAAACAGAGGCATTAGAGGTGACTTGCAGGTGAAGAGCAGGCCACCTTCGAGCACAGAGACAGAGAGCCAGGTGCGACTACACCTGCTGTCCTGTCGCCTGCTCTCTGTCTCCATATCTCACTCACACAAGGTACCAGGAGGGAGTTTTTCAGATTCTCTGCTGAATCCGAGCATGGGACGCAAAGGTTTGGCTTCTCTCCTTAGCCTCTCCCTCTCTCTGGCTTGGACTTTCTCGGAGCTTTCTTGCTTTTCTCATTGGACAAATGAACAGATGCTACTCCCTGGCATTTCCAGAGTTGGGGCAGGCCTGCCATGCTGCCCCCCGCCCCCGGAGCAGGTCCTCCTTTGTGCGTCATTGAACGTGGCTGGAAGGGCTATTCTGGCTGGCGGACTTTGTGAGCCCTCAGCTTGTTCTGGGTCTTCCTGACATTTCTCCTGCCAGGCTTTGCCACTTGGGCCGTCCTTCTTGGACTGGGAACTCCCTGCCTTCCTTGATGTTCCCTTTGGAAATGTGGGCTTCTCAGAGAATTCACCAGCCATGCAGCCACCCCACTGTTTTTGGCTGTGTCACTCGCCCTGGGGTTGTGTCACCTCCTGGGGAGCTTTTCTGATCAAACCCATCTCTGACTTAGGCAGGAGGGGCCCAACCCTGGGCCTCAGTGGGTGAAGAGTTAGCTTTACCTAAAGAGAGGTCTGGTGTTCGCCTCGGCTCCTGGGAGGTGATCTCTGGGCCTGTAGAATGTCCTGCCTAGTAAGAGGGTGTTTGTTTGCCGGGAAGTCTTGGCCACTGCACACCATGGCATGATGAGTTATGATGGAGACTTGGGACACACTACATCAGTTCTAACCTCCAGGGGTATTACCTCAAGACTCCAAGAGGGGCTGGAGGTCAGAGGTCAGCCCCACAGGCAGTTCATGATGGAGACTCAATCAAAACCATGCACCCCAGAGGCTTCCCTACTTGGCAGTGCCCTGTGCATAAGGTCACGGGTGGGAGAAGATAATGCCGACCACGAGACCCTGGGAAGAGGGAGGTGATGGAACAGAGTCCAGGAGCCAGGACCAGCTCCCCACAAATCACCATGTTCCAACGTCCAGTTCCAAAGGGTTGAGAATTCTGAATTTGAACCTGGCCTTTGAGATGGTTATGAAGGCCTTTTGTTTTGTTTTGTTTTTTTCCTCCAAAGCAGCAAGACAGAACATATTTTCTTTAAGGTAACAGGTTGTTAGCCTGATTTATTGCCTTTAAGTATCTAGGCAGATGGTGTGCGTGCCTGTGTGTTCTTGCCCCAGGCTCTGAAGCGTTGGGAGCCAGTCTGTTGCTAATTGTCAGAATTTCACTTTTCTTGATGGTAGACTCTTAAGAGAGGTTGCTAAAGGTTAGCAAAGCATCACATCTAAATTTTCTCAGAACATCTTGAAATGTAAATAGCAGGATGCTAACGTGGAATTTCATTTGTTTCATTTTCTGCTGCGATGCCCAATGGCTGAGAAAAAAATCATACCATAAGTGCTGAGTGTCACCACCTTCCAAAGTGAAGTGTGAGACCACCGCTCCGGGTACCTGCGGCTGCATAACCAGGGTCACCAAAACTCAGAGGAGTAAGAAACCATTTTCTTTTCCCCCAAAATTCGGGGTCAGAAATTCGAATAGGGCATCAAGGGACTGGCTGCTAGTATTTGGAGGGCCCAGCATGTGCGAGGAGATGCGGGGAGGGGACGGGACTGGATGAGATGGCTTGACGGGGGCCACAGGACAGGGGCTTTGATTCTCCTGTCAGCTTGGCTCCTCCGGTCTCCTGGTGTGCCCTCTCTGCAAGGGAAGTCTGGGGCATCCTCGGAGCATGGTGGGCCTGGCATGGGCCTTCTTACAAGTCTGCTAAATTCCCCCAGAAAGAAAGTGGAAGAGGCCAGGAAAGGCAAGACACAGCATCACTTCCACCACGTTCGGTGGGGCAAGGCACATCCCAGGGCCAGGCCGGGTTGGAAGGGGCAGGACAGGAATAGATTCCACCTTCCTGAGGAGTCCGAGCGGGACACAGGGACAGGGAGCGAAGGAAGTGGTGGAGATGATAACCTCCATCCTCGACCTGTGCAGACCTTTCAAAGGAAGGGATGGAAGGTTTTTTGCAACCCTTAGCTCTGTACCAGCCAAGGGTTTCAAATGTTCACAGTTAGAAATTAGAAAGCAAATTTAAGAGTTGCCAGGAGGCCGAGGCACTTTCCTTCCCCTGTTGCTCCTTTACCTCCAGCCTAGTGGGAGGGGCTTCAGGGAAGCCCCCGATCCGATTCACTTTCTGAGTGTTGCCTTCAGTGCTCCGCCAAGGTAAAAACGCCTGGTGTGGGGTGGGGTCTCCATAGCCCGCATGGAGAGCTACCTGTGAATCAGAGGAACCCAGAGCTGTGTGCTTGAGCCTCGGATAGTATTGAGGAGGGGAGCGGGGCACTCCTTGGACACTCAGGCAGGGCCTTCTTCATGCGACATTCATTTCCTGCCGGGGCTCAGTTCTATGCTGTGCTCTTGTTTCTTGGTGCACGGCTGGGCCTGCAAGAAATGGTGGTGCAAAAGGCCAGGCCATGACCTTGCACGAGCAGGTCTGGCTCATTTTATGAGGGGAGTTGCAGAGAGCCAGGGGCTGGCTCTGGGAACAGTCACGCCCACGGGCCATAGGAGTGACTGTGCACTGTGCTTTCTGGGAAAGAGACAGCCCTGATTGGTGGCTGCTCCTGCCCAGCGTCAAGGAGCCCAGGACCCATGAACTGAGCCGGCATGGATGCATGTGCCTCCAGGTTCTGTGCCGGGTTCTTACATGACATTTATACTGTAACCCAGCAGGACCCTGTGGGGCCTTCCCAGGACAGACCCCTCCCCCAGATCCTCTGCGGCAGCTTCTCTCTGTAGGACCCACAACATAGTATCTCACACAGATTTCCTGGGTTCCTCAGATGCTCAAAACCACCACCCAGTGGAAGAAATTAACTACTTGATGATCACGAGCATGTGGCCCCCAGACCGTCTGACCTCTGAGGATTGATCACCAGCAACCAGAAGATTGTGCACAGCTGACCACAGACCCTGGGCTACCCCTCCCTCAGGTGGCCTTTAAAAATGCTCAGCTGAAACCTTTTGGGGAGTTCAGGGTTTTAGAGGCATGAGCTGCCCATCCTCCTTGCTCAGCCACCAATAGACCGTTCTCTGCTCCAGTCTTCAACATTTCAGTGTTTTCTGGCCTTACTCTGGCATTAGGTGTACAAACTTGCATTTGGTGACAGTTTGGTGAAATCAGCCTGGGAGTCTGTGCCCGTGGGAGGTCAGCCCGGCCGAGGCTGCACCTTCCTGGGCCCCAGCAGCGGCCGGGGTGCACACCATTACGAGAACAGGGAGGGACTCTCCCCGACAGGCCATCCCAGCATGAGGCTTTCTGGAGCCAAGAACCATCTGGAGCTGCATCCACACTTGGTGTCACTCATAGGTGAGTGGCTCCAGCTCGCACAGACTGGGAATTCTCTCCATCCTTCTGGGTTCGTTCCCCCTGGGAAGTGAGCTGCTCTGGGCTCATCGTGAGCCACTCTGGGTCCGTTCTCTTCGGGAGCTGGGCCCGTCTGTGCGGAGGCCTCCTTCTGGGAGTGGAGGGGGCAGTTTAAGATGCCACCTCCTCTGGTTGTCTGTCTGTGCTACCGCAGCTTGTTTGTTGTTTGTGTTCTCGTGTGCATCACCATGGGGTGAGCCGCTCCAGCTTGTGCAGGATGGAGAATCCACCCACTCCCCTTGGGCTTGTTCCTGCCCGGGAAGTGAGTCACTCTGGCCTCACTGGGAGCCACGCTGGGTCCATTCTTTTTTGGGAGTCAGGCCACTCTATAGGCCTCTGTCTGGCACTGGGAGTGGAATTTTGAGGCTCCATCTCATCTGATCTTTGGTTTGTGGGACCGTGTATGTGTGTGTGTGTATCAGTACTTGCACTGGCCGGTTGAAACGTCTTTGGTGAGTACCGGGGCTCACGTGCGATGGCACCAGGGCGCCCTCCCTACTGCGTTGGCTTCTCCCCGGGGGGAGCGTTGGTTGGAGTGTTCCCTTTCTAGCCTTGGTCCTTCATTCAGCTTCATCTCTGACGGGGCACTGGTTGGGAAATTCCCTTTTTGGAGTCTGGAAAACTGTGACCCTGAGAGACCGTTTTGAATTGTTTGCTTGGTGTGTGTGTGGGTCTTGGTATCTGAGTCCAAATCCTGTTATCTCTTCCTGGTTTGGCTGAACGTGTAGGATGTGAATGTGAGCGAGTGACATATATTATTGTCTATTACTGTTATTTCTTTAAACTGAAGTTGATGTTTGGGAACTGGGGGAAAAAAATCCCTGAAAATAGCCCAGATGGTTGGGTTTTGTAAAAGCAGCTAGAGGAGGAGTTTGCATTCCTCTTTCTGTGCCTTTGAGATGCAGGTGGCCTACCTGGGCTTTCAAGGAAAAAAAAGAAAAGAGGTTTTTTTTAAACTCCAGCATAAAAAAAAAAAAAATAAAGCCTATTGTAACATCTTTTCTACCCCTTGCATCCCCAGTGCCCCTTTCTTTTCTGGTGAACTTGCTGTGCCCACAGGCGGCCAGGCGAGTGGCGGCACACGGGCTGGGCAGGCTGGGCCGGCACAGACAGGCAGTGGCCTCCAGGTCTGCTGGACGCCAGCCCTTTTAGAGAATGTCATCTGTGTGCCACCAGCCCATCCTCACTTGAGCTCACTGATCCTGGGCTGACCAGAGGGAGTGAGTTCAGGCTGTGCAGCATTGGCCACAGGGACCTTGGGTTATGGGGGCTGCAGACCCGGCAGCCAGAGGCCATGGAGCCCATGGTTTGGAACTGCTTCTGTGAGTCCATGTGTGTCATGGTCTGACCCCTGTGGCTGGGGAACAGTCAAGGGCAGCAGAGGGGACAGGAACAAAGGAGCAGAAGGACCACACTCTGCCTAGGTCCAGCCTCACTGCATCCTTCTTCCTCCCGGCTTCCTGACACTGGGAGAGAGGCGTGGCTCCTTAGAGGTCCTGTGAGGCTCAGCGTGCGGGCCAGCTGTGCTGACCTCGCACCTCAGTCCTCAGACCACGCACTCGCCCTGGCAGGTTGAAGGGAGAAGAGACAAGTCTTCTGAGCTTGGTACTTGGAGCCCCGAGGAGGGAGCTGTGTGCGATACTAACAAGGACCGAGGCCCAGCTTCTCCAAGGCTCCCTCCCGCCCTCCCCGCCACCCATCCTGGACACTCTCTCTCCAGCCCATGATGGCTTTAAACATGGCTCCCAGTTTGTCAGTACCCTCCCCCTGAAACTGGGCCAGGTGCTGCCACCTCCACCAACAGTGCATGGCGGGCATGAGGCCAGGTAGCGGGCTTGGGTATAACAAGCCGGCAGCGGGATCCACCTCCCTGGGGCTGCCTGTGACCAAGCCACCTCAGGACGCATCCACCTGCCGCCGCTGTCCAGCCCCGAGCCTTTGAGTCACCTCACCAGTTGAATCAGCCCCGGCCGAGGCCCCAGGCACCATGGAGCAGGGACCAGCCAGCCTGCTGGGGTCCGTCCAGGTTCCCCACACCAAAAGCAAGTGACATAACATGGCTGTGTCACAGCATCAGTGATCGATGCCCTGTCTCAGGGCCTGGCCTTAAAGTGGATCAATGCAGAGAGCTTTGCTGATGATGCGGACGGTCAGAGACAAGAACAGGACTTGCCTGCTGGCGGGCTCTCGGCAGAACAGGACTCCAGGTGGGACAAGCCCAGGTGACAGCCAGCTTTGCTTGTTTGTTCCAGGTTTTGCTTTCATGAGAGTGTTTGTTTCTCCAGTCCTTCCCGGCCCTTCCAGGTCCTTCCAGGCTTCTGTGAAGGGGGGCAGCCTGGGAGTATCTTCCCAGCTGGGTTCAGAACGGGGTGCTGGTGGCCGATTCCCACCTGCTGCTGCTGCTTCCTGGAGCTGCGAGGAGATGGGGGTCACAGAGCTTCCTGCCGCTGGGAAATGAATTGCTGCCTGTTGTCATTTTTTAAAGGCGCAGGGGGCGGAGGGAGGAAGACAACAACCTGAGGAAATGTACAGGACAGTCCCTGGGTTCACCTCGGAATCCCTTTATGGGAACGACTTTCCAGCTGATTGCTTTTTTCCAGTGGGAGGGAGGCTACACCAGCACCAGGAGCTGACGGTGCCGGGGAGCCTCCGTTTTGCAGGGTGAATGGACCCTAGGTGCCACGCACAGCCTGCAGGTGGCTCAGACGGAGCCTCCCCTCTCCACATCAAGCTCCCCAACAACAGGGGTTTCACACTTGCCGGCGTGTGTGATTGGCTCCTCGGGACAGGCTGCAGCGTGTGTGTCCTTAGAGTTGGGGTGTCCACACAGCTGTGGAGCTTAGTTAACAGTGAAGGGAACTCACTGGAAGGAACGGGACCCAGAACTTGGTGCCCATCCTACCTGTTAAAGATGGTTAAAGAAGACAACGTAGGTGATACAGACAAACTTTATTCAACACTTCATAACGCCGACTGTCTCTGTTCTTAAGGGTCCAGAGACCTGCACAAAGGGGCAGAAGCCTGGACCCTTTTATAGGATAAGGAATAGGAACAAGGCAGAGAAAAATATAAAATGGGGTGGGAATAAATAAGGAAGTTTTGGAGAGCCCAGAGTGGGCTTGGCACCTGGAGGCTGCTGACTGGATACACTGTGTTTCTGGCTAAAGGGAACATTTCCAGGGACTCGAAAGTTTCCTAAGTTTCTGTTTGCTGTCATGGTACCCAGGGCGCCATCTTGGGATCAGAGATTTATTTCAATAAACCCAAGTACAGTTGACTCTCAGTATCCTCCAGTCTCGCGTCTGTGAATTCAACAAACTGCAGATTGAAAATATGTGTGTGGGGGGGGAATTCCAGAATATTCCATACTCTACAAGGCTCTGTACCCATGGAAGGTATGACTCTGCCCCTCCTTGAGAAATGTTCCCACAAAACCGGAATAATATCGAAGGGAACAGACAGAAGGGATTCTCTTTGGGCCAAGAGTGGCCCAACTGGAATAAACCCTCAGGCCCAGAGAAGACTGAAATTGCATGTTATTTATTACTTTTTGGGCCCCTCTTCATGAGGTATTTGTGCCTGAGCCACAGGCTTGATAACAAATGCAATAAAAGTGGGGCAAATGCTGATGTAATGTAACATCATGGGATGATGATGTAACCTGTATGGTAAACGAGAGTTGCTGTTGAGACATAAATAATCTTTTTATGGTAGTCCTGAGAGGTCTGATGCCAGATGCATGGTAAATACACTCACTTTATGGAAAAGCCTTTCCTTTGAACAGACGGGGAAATGGTCTACAATGTAAAGTTACATGTGTGCCACTCATGTGGGCTTTATTTTGTTCTTTTTGTGTGATTTGTTTAACTCTTCCTTAGTCACTTAAACAGAAGAGGCCTAGTTAGACATCCTCTAGATTTGTGGGCCTAGGCTGCGCTAGCGAAGATGGGGCCTCATGCCCGAATCGGGATTGACTCTGAATTGCGTCGTCACTGAGTGAAGCGTATCGCCTGTATAAGTACAGTGTCCTTCCTTAGACCCGCGACTTTGAAGAGATCTGGAATTTTCTCTCACTGAGCATTGCAGGCCTTTTGTCTTTTGAATTTTGAAGGCAGAATTTAACAGACTTGGGTTCATGCTACCCTCTAGGGAGGCTGAGGCCTGGATGGTCCCCTCCGGCTAAGCGGTCTGCCCGCCCCTTTCTCCCAACTTCCCCGCACAAGGTAACCACGGTCCTGGGGTCTGTGTTCATTAGATGCCTGCTTCCTTTTTGTACATTGTTATCTCATCGATAACACGTTCCTGGGAAATATTTTATATTTGTTGTTTTTAACTCTATAAGATTAAACTAGCCAATAGCTATATTCATGATCGTATTCTTTATTCCTTTTTGAACGTCTCAATACATTTTTAAGATGGAAAACAAAGATCAGATTTTTTTTTTGAAAATCGTGTTTTAAATTTTTTTTACATGTTTCTGTGATCTGTGAAAGAGGAATGTTGGCTTTGAAAGCTGATGTCCAGGAATATCTGGGGACAGCCTTTATTTTTTTTGCAAGATGGCATCCTGCAGTGGAAATACAGCTCACTGTCAAATCGGGATTTCTCCTGAGGTCGTTAGGAAATCTTTCTAAGCTCTCATGGCCACTGTAGGAAGCAGCAGGTTTAGCATCCACAAAATAGATGATCCGGCATCAGAGAGAGAGAATCCACATCTTTTTTTTTTTTTTTTTTTTGCTGCTATGCCTCCCCCTCCCCCTGCTCTGCCCCCGCCCCAGTCCTCTCCTGAAGCCAAGCACTTCTGGAAATTAGAAGAGTTCATCCAAGATACACATTTATGTCCTGGTGATGGGAACTCAGCATGTTTCTCCTTCAAGGAGAACTCGTGTGTCCCACAAAGACCTCCTCCCACTGGGGATGTGGGTTCCCCAGGTTGTGACTTTCAAGGACTAGGATTTGAAGGTGGGAGGGGAGCATCTGAATACCTGACTCAGGCCACAGGGAGTTGGGGGCAGAGAAGTACTGAGGTTTAAAAAAAAAGAGGCATTGTGGTCCCCCATTCCTCTCCCACATCTCCACAGAGAATTCTGATGACAATAAAAACAAATTAGTAATACTTACTGGCACCCAGAGGGGAGCAAGGCACAGAAGCTGATGTTTCACAGACCTTTCCTTATTCAACCCACAAACTTGTGCACATTGCTGTTCCCAGCTTACAGCTAAGAAGCTGGGACTCAAAAAGGGTCACTCAGTTGCCCAGTCTCACAGTGTGTCAGTGAGGGTCCAGGTTAAGATGTTCACTGGGCTGTAACTGCCTGAAGCCCAGGCTCCTTCCCATACACCTGCTGCCACATTCTCCCAGAGTCGCATGGAACGCACCTTGCAATGCACGGGGAGAGAATGCTCACTGCCCGACGGGGACCGCCTTCCACAAGGCTGAGCCCGTGGTGAGGGGCAAGCCCATCCTTGCCTTACTCTTAAGAGAATTACTGATTTCAGTGTTTGCCAGTCATCAGGATTCTGCCAGCAGATGAGTGAGGGAGTGGCAAGTAATGAGCTACATGTTTAGCCGAGCCGGGCTCGGAGCTGCTTCCTAGATGGAAAACCCCCCACCACTGCTTGCCGGGCGGCTTCGTGGGACCACCGGCCTGGCCTCAGGTGTAAGCTGTGGGGCGAAGACAGCCAGCTCCCTTAACTCGCCCAAAGAGGAGGCCTTCTGACCTTAATCCTGAAGTCAGCAGTTGACGGGCCATGAATCTATCTCTGGCTGGACCTGGAGTGATGCATTCTCTTGCTTAACCGTGTGAGGCAGCAGCTTAGGAGAACTTGCTCCAGAATGTTTTCGGGTTTCAATAGCCCTTGAGCTCTTTATCAAATTCCAGCTTTATCGACGACCTTGGCTACAAGGAAAATGGGATTCTACTTATCTCTGCTATTTCAGACGGACTGGCAGAAGTCCCTTCGATAAAATCAAGATGGCAGAGGGGCCGTCTCTTGGGAGTCTTGATGCCGACACAAAGTCAACTTTCTGCCGCTGAAATCACCGGAGCCCTGCTCAGCTGGCTCCCAGCTGCCCCAGTGAAGGGAGTGAGGCAGACAGGAGGTGGGGCGGGGTGGTGCTGCAGGAGGGGAGCAGGGGGGCCCAGCCACTGCCCAGATGGCCAAGTGGAGTCACCTCCCTCCCTGCAGGAGCAGGGTTGCCCCCCGCCCTCCTCTCCCCTGATGGATGCAGGAGCAGCCCGGCCCAGGGCGGTGTGCAGAAGCACTCTTCTGGGAGGAGCGTGGGGCTCACGGCCGGGACTCAGACTTGGAGTCAGTACTCGTTTTCCACTCCTCCCCGCCAGGGCCCCTCAATCACAGCCCTGGACACCCCTGCGGAGCCCGCCCTGCCCGTCCCTGCAGAGCTGGCTGGCGGAGGCCGACTTCGTGGGGCTCTAGGGGTCCGGGCCAGCAGAAAGCAGGGCGAGGGCCACAGCCTCCATTGTCCCTGGCAGCTAAGCCAGGCTCGGACCTGCTTCCTAGATGGAAAACCCCCACCACGGCTGGCCACGCGGCTTCGTAGGACCACCGGCTTGGCCTCAGGTGCAGGCTGTGGGGGGAAGACAGCCAGCTCCCTTAACTCGCCCAAAGAGGAGGCCTTCTGGCCTTAATCCTGACCATCCCAGGGGGAGGCTGGAACCAGGCAAAGCTAAAGCGGAAATAGAGACTGGCCACATCATGGGAACGCAGATATTTTATCCTTGACTGTTTTTAAAAAGTCTCCTTACTGGCAAAGTGTGCAGTTATGCAGGGCTACCTCTTGTGGTCTATTTGCCAGCAAAACCTCTCAAGTCTTATAATTTGGTACCAAAGAGGCAGAGAACAGAAAGCCCAGAAGTGCAAAATAAAACAGCAGCAAATCCTTTCCCCCTAAAGCAAGCCCTGCACACACTCAGACAAATTGCTGGGGAGCAGGTCCAAATGCAGATGTGACGCAGCAGGTCTGGGGGCCCCCAAGATGCTGCATTTCTAACGGGCTCCCCCGTGAGTCATGCCGCCGGTCCTCAGATGACACCTTGGGGAGTAGGAGTCTCCAGTGTGATGGCGTTGCATGTTAGACACTTCAGCAACCACAAGTGTTCTGTAAGATAATCCATACTTATTCTTCTGTCCATCCATTCATTCATTAAGCATTTTTTTATCTTAGTAATGTTTCCCTCAGTTTTATCAAGATGTAATTGATGTACAGCACTGTGTAAGTTTAAGGTGTACAGCCTAATGGATTGACTTCCATTTGTTATGAAATGGTTATGACGATATGTTTGGTGAACATCCATCATTTCATACAGATGTATAGATAAAAAAGAAAAAAAGAAAAAATGTTTTTTTTCCTTCTGTTGAGAACTCTTGGGATCCACTCTCTAAAACACTTTCAAGTATACTGTCCAGCAGTGTTAACTCGTCATCACGTCCAGTGTCTATTGGGTAAGTGCCACGTGACTTCTGTGCTCAGCACCGGCCCAGCAGCTGACCTGCATGTAGACCTTGAGAGACCCCCAGTTCTCAGTGAACCCTTCCACAGATTCACCGTGAGCATTCGGTGTAATACACTATCCACGCACAGTGGGTCCAGAAAGTGTTGTCAGCCATGCTGCTCCAGTGGAAGCGTCAAAAGCAGATATGTCAGCGAGCATCATGGGATCCGCTGCTTATCAGGAAGTCCTCACTGAGGCTGCCTCAGCCCACCCCGGGGTGCTGGGCCAGAGGTGGTCCCCACCCTTCTCAGGTTGTGTGGCTGCCATCTTCGCAAGGTGGTACACAGCCACTCGGCTGCGGTGGTAGGGATCAGTAGAAAGACAAGGCAGAAAGGTGAGGGGCAGAGGGAGGAAGGGGAAATAGTAAAGACTGACAAAGACAAAAAAAAAAGGACTCCCATCCGGATGCACTGTCTCAATTTTAATTGTATAACATTTTATTTCTTTTTTAATGACTATAAAAATAACACATATTCAGTGTAAAATAACTCAAATGATGAAATGCAGAAAATAAATGTGAAAGCCTCCCCAGATCCCACGCCCTAAAGGAGGACAGTTGTGTGTATGCTGTTCCATATTTTTCTTCTACACAAACAAGTACAGATGAGGCAAAACAGAATCCTAGCTCATGCACTGAGCACGTTTCCTTTATTCACTAAACAATTGTAGACTTTTCACAGGTCAGTTCTTTGGCTTCAGCCTCAGTATTTTTCAGTTTTTAATTCTATTTCATTTCATAGTTTACCATCAATTTGTGTCACCAATTCCTGATTGGTGGCCATTTGGATGGTTTCCCTTTATTCTCTAATAGATAATGTGATACCCTGATATTTAAACATATATCTTTACATGCTTGATTTCCATGTGATGCCCTGATATTTAAACATATATCTTTACATGCTTGATTTCCATGAAATAAATTCTAAAGGAATTACTGGGTCAAAGGAGATGACCTCAGATAATACCAAATTGCCCATCACAAAGGTGGTTCCAATTTAAGCTCTGGCAGAACATGTGACAGTACCAACTCCCAGCATGGTTTCAATCTGTGATAAGTTCACAGGATTTAATTGTCGTAATTTGCGTTCCTTACACCTTGGCAATGGTTGGGAGCATGCATAGTATTAGCCATTTCTGTCTCTGTCCTTTGTGAATTGCCTGTTTGTAGCTCCTTGATTTATCATTCTACTAAGTGGTTCTTTTTCTTATTGATTTATAGGAGCTTTTAATACTCAATGAATATTCAGTCTTTTTAAAGTTGCCGTACACGTGGTAAATATTCTTTCCACGTCTGAGGAAGCATTGTAAAAGTTAAATGCAAGGACTTGAAAGTTCAGATCCTGTGCCTATAATAAAGTATTGCACTTTATTAAGTAAAAATAATGCAAATAAAATTCTCACTACAGGGCTTAGACTCAGCAAGCACTTCAGAATCACTTTCTGTAGGTGTTGCTTGCAAATCCCTTTACTGTAACCTTGAGACTTGTATCCTTTAGTCAGATAGTCCTCTTATTCATACTTTCTGCCCTTGTGGCTGAGCTCAGAATGGTCTTGATTACAGTTCTATTCTCATGTTTATTTCAGGCTTTCCCTTTTTTTTTTTTTTTGAGGATCTGTGTCCTAGCAGGTGGGAGGGTATAGCTCAGTGGTAGAGCGCATGCTTAGCAAGCACAAGGTCCTGGGTTCAATCCCCAGTACCTCCATTAAAAAAAAAAATCTGTTCTTCGCTCAAATCATCATCCTGTGTACCCCTTCCAGTCCCTTGCCTCCTTTCTCATCACTCACCTGCTTAAATAGCACCAAAGTCTTTTCCACTCAACCAGAATCAAACCCAAACCCTTTTCTGCAGATTACATCTTTTCCTACTTAATCTTCTACCTCGGTACCCTCACTAAGGGTCCATTCACTAAGCTCCAGCCACATTGGCCTCCTTCCTGTCTCAGGTGCACCAGCTCCCTACTGCCTCAGGACCTTTGCACCTACCATACCTTCTTCTGACTCTTCATATAACCACCTCCTTTTCAAAATTCAAATCCCAAGTAAATGTTACTTTCTCAAAAAAATCCTTCCTTGAACAAACTGACTAAAAATTGCTCCCTCCCCCATCACCACCTTCTGGCACACCTCTCTAATTTATCTTCTTTATTTCATCTCTCACCTCCTGAGGTGACTTTATCTATCTCTTGGCTTTCCTGTTGGCAGTCTGTCCTGCCATCTCCCGCCAGCTCCACTGCAGAGGCCTGGGATCTCTCTGCCCGGGGCTGACCTGTCCTCAGGGATGAGAGCAGCCCTGGCACACAGCACGCTCTGGGTGAGCTGAATGATTATGTGGTGTGATCGGCAGGGATGATGCTCTGCAGGCTGGAAAGATCAAGGTAGACAGAGGAAAGGAAAAAAGAGCAGGGACCAAGAGAGGGGAAAGGAAGGAGGCAGGAAAGCAGAAGATGGGGTGAAGTTTGGGAGGAGAAACAGCCCACGCCTAGCAGGCCCAGGAGAGAGAAAAGCCGGGCAGAGGCAATGGGGTTGTACTTTAGCACCTGGGTGAGATCTGCTGAGGCCCTGCCACCCCTGTGTACAGGGCTAGGGGCTCCCCAGCACCTACTACAGGAGGCAGGCTCACACTACACCAGGGAAGACAGTGGTTGCAATAGGTCTGTGGCCACCAGCACATGATTCTGCCCCCAACGCAGGCAAGGGCCCCAAAAGGAGGTCAGTGGAAAAAAAGCAAGGCTGTTAAGAGCTGAGTTTATGTTGGGCCTCACACGCTTACCTGCTGACATTCCAGGGGAGCCCAGGGCCCCCCAACATTGTAGGGAAGCTTCAAGAATAGAACACAGTGGCAATTGGGGTGTTGATGATAAAAGAGGAGTGTGTGGGCTGCTGCAGTTGAAACTTGCCTCCTGCGTGAAGACAGAAAACGGGCAAGACGTCCAGTCAGGAAATCAGCCTTGCAGCTGTTTTTTCAACATTCTTGCAAGGTCTTCTCATCAGTTGAAGAGTGGAGACCTCCAACCAGCTGGATATGCATCTTAATACTTTTAAATGAAAATCTTTTCCCAGTAAATCTTCGACAGTTTCGTATCCCCAAGAGAACAGGGAAGGGGGTGGAACCCCTCCCTAGAGAGACCCCCAGGCGGGATCCTGTCACCCCTGCCATCTCTGTAGTGACGTCAACTCTGACATTCAGTCTTATATTCAGTAACGTCAGCATTAGTAATGATTAGTATTAGTGATTCAGTATTAACCTGCTCGACACCGCCACTGCGCAAGCACGGGGGTGGGGGTTCTCTTGGTGGGGGTGGGGAGGGGCAGAAAGGGAAGAGAGAGAGAGAAGTACAAGTGCCCAGAACCACCCCTGGCCCCACCCCCGCCGAGCTTTCTGGGTGCCGCTCCTCAGGGATTCTGGTACCCGGCGGCACTGGGGTCCCAGACACGCTGTTCACAAGTCACACCGCAAACATGCTTCTCTCAAATCAACTCAAGACGTGTTTCTGTGCCCTCCGGGGACAGACTGGCATTGCAGGTGTCAAATAACACCAACAGGCTAGTCTTTCGAGGGCTCCCTGCCAACTTCCTGTCTGTTTAGAAATATTGGGACTTTGCCTGAACACGGGATTTTGGAGAAAATATATTGTAAAGCCCACCTGGACAAACCCTCAGGGAGAGCCCAGAGATCCCCCATCAGTCTCGACCACGTGTTGGCCAGGGGTTTTGTTTCCCCACATTTCTTCTCAGGACGCCAGGTGCCCTTGCCTCGTCTGTGAAATCCTGCAGGACGTCGTCAGCTGAACCTGGAAACAAAGTAGACACAAGCCCTAACCTTGTATGGTCTGAAGCAAGGGAAGTGACTTGCAGAACACTGAGCAGTGACGGCCCGTAGAAAAATTATTTTGATGGCAGAGACTCAAACACACTGTGCAGGAGGCCACATGGTTTACAAAGGAGAGAGCTGCTGATTGAACAGCGTGGCTCAGCAGATGGCCCGCAGCCCAGAGCATAAATTTAGCCAGACTCCCCATCCTCAGTCCCCGCGAGTGCCCAGACGCTGAGGAGAAGATTCTTTCCATCCCGACACAAAGTTGAGGAGGAGAAGAAATCAAGGTTGCATTTCTCTGAAAGATGACCTGCTGTTCCCAGGGAGGGCCTGGAAGTTAAATCAGATCTCTGTCTCACCTTTCCCGTCTAGAAAGTCTGTCACGTCTCTGAAGGGCTCTCCTTCTCAGATTCCAAGTTGCCAGTGATTCAAAAATTCAATTGGTGATTCATTTATTGATGTTTATAATTGGTGCAAAGTTCCCCTGGCTCAAGTTCAAGGGAGCTTAGCAGGAACACTCCCTTGTTCATTCATGGGATCCGCTCCTTTGTCTTCCCAAAGGGCGGTGTCCGCCTCCTCCTGCATCACTTGTTCCTGGTGGATGTGGATGTGACAGGACCCATCCTGGTGTCTGTCCCCTCCACCCGCCATTGGTGGTTTGGTGTATTCAGCCAATCTCAGCCAGGAGTCCCCTTCCTCCTCCTCTGATCCCTGGGAATCCTTCTGGAAACTGTGTTCTCTCTTCCAAAGAAGGTTATGTTCCCAGAGAAAGGGAGACAGTCCCTCTGGGCTGACACACGTGTTCAGGAAAGAAATTGCTGTGACCTCACATCTTGGTCCTCTCCTGGGCTCACTGCTCCCTCGACCTCCTGTGTCCCCTTAGTGTGCACCTCCACAGCTCTCGCTGAATGGCTTGTGCCTTGGTTTACAGCTCACTGTGTCTGTCACTCCTCAGACTCACAGCTGCTTCAGGGAAATACTAAGAAGCAAACGATCTACCCACTGGGAAGGCAATGAGCTTTACGAGGGAACCACAGTGCATCATCCACTCCAGACCTTTGGGATCAACTAGAACTGCTCTGGGAGTTGAGGGGAGCTTTGGGGAGGGGTGGTGTCAGAATGTCATCTTTCATACCCAGGCTGAGGGGCGTAGAGAGACATGTATTTTGTGTTTAACATGCAATCAGGACGCACTAGAAGAAAGCAGGGCCCTTTGGAGGGATGGCTACTCCCAAGTCTAGATGGAAATACACAAGAGGAGTGTTGTGATGCAAAGAAGCAGAGACTAATGCATCGTGTTGAAAGGATGTAGGATCCAAGATGGAGAAATACAAGAATAAAAAGGATTAGGGAATGCAATTGGTTGAAACACATTAAATACATAAAAACCCATGAGTCCATCATCATTATCATTATTCGAGGGGGAGTCTCACTCAAGCAAAAAAAAAAAAAAAAAAAACCAAGCAAACCAAAACAAACAAACAAAACCCTTTGGACACCACTGGAATGAACTAGGGCCCCAAATTCTAACTCTGAAAATGAGCCTGAAAAGGAGAGAATTAAGCACAGAGCCAGCCTTTCCCGTACGATCTATATTCGAGAGTAATGAAGTAGACCCCACGGAGGAGGGAAAATTGCTTTATGGAAAGAATCTAACTGATGAATGGGAAAAAGTGATGGATTTTGGAAAGCAGCCTTTAGCCACCTCTAATGAAATGACTGATCAAAGCCACACTCCCAGTGAGTGATCTGCAGGATTAAGCCTGGAAAGGAATTTGCCAACAGACGATGCAGGGTCTCATGCCCTGGCCCCGTGGCTTGGCTGGACGTCGGGCAGCAGGACCTCGTGCACTTGAGGGTGGGATGCACCATGGACCGCCCTGCGCCACCTGTGAAAGCGTCTAAACCAAATCAGGCCTCCAGAGCTCACTTCTCCAGCCGGGAGAGACAGAACCGAAAAGGAGAGAGTAAGGCACCACAAGGAAGTCAACAGACAAATCCAGAAAGCGGGGCATTCCGCGGGACAGTGGCCACATTTCTGCCATCAGCTCATGGCAACAGGTTCTAGTGGGGGCAGAAACAGGGGCTTCTCTAGTTTAAAAGAGAATTAACAGACATAAACCATTTTGCAGGAACTTTCAATGGAGTATGTAATCTGTCAAAATACGGAATTACTATGCTGTACACCTGAAACCAATACGATGTTGTAAATCAACTATACTTCAATTAAGGGGAAAAAAAACCAGACAGTACCATTCCATAAACAAACTTTTAAAAAACCACAAATAATAGAATTATGGCTGAAAAGGCAGTTTACAGAGAAGTAACTTCAGGTGGTGGACAGTGTATTACATTATAAATGGCCTCATTTGTAATCCAAGAAATGCAAATAAATCAACAAAAACGTAAAAAGAAAAAAAAAGAGAGAGACATAACCAAAAGCTATTTATAGACCTAATTTGGATCCTAAATTAGAACAAGTCAACTTCAAATATAAATTTTAGACAGTTGAGCAGGTTTAATCACTGACTGGGTATAAGGAGACCCCAGGAACTAGTATGGGTGAAAAAGGCTGTGTTTATATTAAGAAAAAGTCCATATTTTTCAGAGATACATCCAGAAGCATGCAGTGGTGAACTGATATCTAGTCCTTGTTTAAGGCATTCTCTCCACTGTCATCTCAGGGTTGGAGTATGTTTGACATTTTCATAATGTAAAAACTTTAAAAATTGAGAGGATTCAAAGTGACTTTTTCCAAAAGTAAACATTTAGAGCGAGAGCTAATTCTTAGAGTGCCTGACTTCACATTTTGCTTTAAATATCAAATGGGCGGTGATTGGCATCAGGTTCTCAATATTTCTTTAATGAATTCCCAGTCATCAAAATTACAGTAAAAAAAACAGAAGTCTAAAATATCATTAAACATAGTCCTGGTTGGACAGGTTTATAAAGTCATTTTTATAATTTTACAGCCTTCGATAACTGTGGGAAAAGTATTCTTACAAGGCCACCCAGATGCTGGGAGGACAGGAAATTGGGAGGGCCCGAGAGGATGCCTCGTAGAGACAGTCCTCTCTCTGAGCAGGACATCGGCATCTTCTTCCCCGCTGAGCTGGCAACTGGCGTGGGAGAGCGGGGGCAGCTTGATGTGTGCCTCTGGGTGCGTGCGACTTGCTGTCTGGCATCTACTTCCGGCCACAGCAGGGGATTTCGTTTCCCTAGTCCCCTGAAGTTCCCCATGGCTAGGGCTTGTTCTGGCAGATGAAATATGAGCAGAAAGGGCATGTGTCACTTCCAGTGGAAGCACTTCAGAGGTGGTGCCTTGTTCTCAGCTCCTCTTCCCTCTGATGCAGATGCACCCACCAGAGATGCCAGCACCCCTCCAGCAACACATGTGGGCGCGACGTTGGAGAGGGACACCTCTCCTCACACCTCCTCTCTGTCTCTCTCTCTTTGTCTCTCTGTGTCTCTCTCTCTCTCAATCTCCCTTTCACAGGCCCCTGAGATTTGGAGAGTTTTGTTACTGCAACATAGCCTCTGTGATACTTTCTAATTCCGAGTGCAGAAAGGGAGTGGGCGCTGTGGCTGTTTAAAACATGTTACGTCTCTTTACTTGGCATTTCCTGTTTTAGTACTAGAATGTTACCAACTCATGAGGGCTTACTATGATAAATCCTTTACACGCGTTACCCTATTCTAGGCTCACCACAAGCTAGGTAGAAGTTCCACTATTATTGTCTTCATTGCATATCTGACACAGGCAGAGGCTCAGAGAGGTTAGGTAGTTTGCCCAAGATCACACAGCTGGTTTCAAGCAGAGCCGGGACCAAACTCAGGCAGTTCAATTCTAGAGAACAGCTCTTAACTATGAAGCTATGCTCTCTTTTTAGTATATAAGGGTCCCATCTTTTACATCTGCAGGGGTTCTGTTTCTGCTCAAATTGATTCATTAAATAGCAGGGTTTTTTTTTTAAACTTTGTTTCAGAGAGCATTTCAATAAAACAGTAATTTGGAGGCTAAGTCTTTGAGGCTTACAAATTGTTTGCTTCACTGTAGCATATATAACAACAATATTTTTTTTTCCAAGAACAAAACCCCAGAACCCCTCACAAATTGCTGTTTATTAGAGGAAGACTTGCCTTGCAGATCACTTCTGGCTGGATAAACAATCACACTGAAGCCTCTGAAAGTTTCCCAGAAATTTCTGTTTGAGGCTGGCTCCATGGGCAGCTGTCCCCCACGAAGACTGCTCTGCGTGGGAGGAACTAGCCTCGACTTGACCCCCAAACCCGCAGGCTCCTTCCTGCTCTCCAGCCTCTTGGAGCTGCGTCTCCTGAGTATGCTGTGTGTTTGGTATTTTTCTAAGTGATTCACGGGTGTTGGTCCTGATAGGAATCCTATGAAGTAGGTACTGTTACTTTTTTTAATTGATGTTTTGTTGATTTACAATGTTGTGTTAATTTCTGGTGTACAGCAGAGTGATTCACTTATACAGCTATATATATATATATACACATAAATTATTTTTCATTATAGGTTTTTACAAGGTATTGAGTATAGTTCCCTGTGTTGTACAGTAGGACCTTGTTGTTTATCCATTTTATATAGAGTAGTTTGTATCTTCCAATCCCAAATTCCTAATTTGTCCCGCCCCCACCGTCTCCCCATTGGTAACCGTTAAGTTTATTTTCTACGTGGGTGAGTCTGTTTCTGTTTTGTGAATAAGTTCATTTGTGCCATTTTTTTAGATTTCACATATAAATAATATCATATGAGATTTGTCTTTCTCTGTCTGACTTAACTTCACTTAGCATGACAACCTCCAGGTCCATCCATGTTGCTTCAAATGACATGATTTCATTCTTTCTTATGGCTGAGTAGTATTCCATTGTATGTACACACCATATCTTCTTTACCTAGTCATCTGTCAATGGACATTTAGGTTGTTTCCATGTTTTGTCTATCTTAAATAGTGTTGCTGTAAACACTGGGGTGTAACTATCTTTTAGAATTAGAGTTTTCTCTGGATATATGCCCAGGAGTGGGATTGCTGGATCATATGGTAACTCTATTTTAGTTTTTAAGGAAACTCCCTACTGTTTTCCATAGTGGCTGCACCAAATAGGTAGGTACTGTTATTAGTCCTTACCTCACAGATGGGGAAACTGAGGCACAGAGTGGTTAAGCACCTTTCCCAAGGACACACAGCTTGTGCACAGCAGGACCAGGGGTTGACCTGGCAGCCTGGCCCTGGATCCAGGGAGGCTTACCTCGACAGCACCCTGCCTCATCCTCCGCCCACATTTCCAGGGACCCCCCCAACCAAGGCCACCTGGAAAAAGTTGGCAGGCAGCATGCCACCCTTCAGACCCCCTCCCCTCTTCCTTCCTGAGTCTCCCCAGGGCTTTCTTCCCTGGGTCTGAATACCGGATCCCTCTGGAGTTTCTCAGCAGGAGTGTCTCAGGGTGGACGCAGGCGGCAAAGGGAGTGGCTGATGAACAGGGGTGGGGAGGGGGGCCCACAGAGGCCCCACAGTGAGGGCATTCCCTTGGGAGAGCCAGCACCTGGACAGCCCGAGAACTCCTGCCCATCCCGAGCGCCCCCAAACATTTCTTTTGATATGATGCTCAATTTGGGGCTGCAATGGAGAGGTCCAAGAGGACCAGAGTACAAACAGCTTTCTCTGAGTATGTTGCGAAGGCAATGGCCCAGGACAATTTGCAGGAAAGCGATTTTTTTTCTCACCCCTCGTATATTGGGATACTGCTGAATTCTGATTGAACTTAATATTGAGGACAGTCTTGAAGAAAAGAGTAGGTAAGGGCAGCCCTGGGGTGGGGTGGCTGGTCCTGGGGCACTGTCTGGATCCTTCTTCAGTGGAAGACCTGTCACCTGCTGCTGGGAGCACTGGTGGCCACGCACACCTGTCAATCCCTTCAGAGGTGGCCTTAGCTGCAGAGAGGGGCCTCGCCCCAAGTCACCCCCTTTCCAGGGCAGCCCACACCCAGTGCCAGTCCAGCTGGTAATACTCAGGCCTGTCCATCTTGGGCCAACCCTGGGGAACCATTGGAGTTCTCCAGGGGTTGGCCCAGCTGTCACTGGACTTCACTGCAGCTGGCCCTCTCTGCCTGCCAGTTCCTGTGGCCTCCCTTCCCTTCCATGGGGTTGAGGTCAAGCACACTCCTCAGGGACATCCTACACACTGAACTCCATCTCAGAGCCTGCCCCTCAGGGGGCTGGAGGCGGGGGGATAGCCTGAAGCTGTGCAGTGGGTGGAAGTCAAGGTCATACTCCCTACAGGGACACCAGCAGAACCTGGACATGGGGTCCACACCCGGCAGAGGGAAGTTTGCGTCTGGACAATTGCATCACAGTGCTGGGTGGGCTCACCGGTCCTGGTGATCCTTCTGTCTTCGCCTGGGAGAAAGTAACGAGGGACTTGAAAAGGGCCAACTTCCCTGATTCTCAGCATCCTTTCTGGTTCCCAGGCTAGCAGCCCAGCGCTTCAGTTACAGCCTGGTCATTCTTGCTTGGATGAGTCCCCTGGACCAGCTGGTTCTGCCCTCTGGGTCCTGGAATCAAAACAGAACTCCTCGTTTTCAGAATTTATAAGGGGCAGTGAGGATATCTGAGGAAGTGACTGTGTCTCTCAAAGGAAGCTTTCCGCTTCCTACATCCTTGGATTCAAAGAGCGTTTACTGACTTCTTACACGCCGTGGAGCAATGCCAGACACCAAGACCTCGGAGCCCTCGGGAGGGAAGGTCTGGAGCACAGACCATCGCTGGAGCTGGAATCCCAGGGATCTTTATGCAATTCCATGTGTGGCACTCACCCCTGTTTCTGTTATTAAGAGGTTCTTCTGTGAGACACAGGCCACTGGCCACAGGTCATCAGGAAGAATGCCCGTCCTTCACCGTCAGCAGCTGCCCCAGCTGCCCGCGTCGTCGTTACCCATGGTCAAGTGTCCAGTTCCTGTCAGTTCTCTGGCAGCCTCTCCAGACAGACCCCAGGAAGCAGTTGGCCAAACAGAAAGTCTGAAAGTCTGGATCTGGGTTTCACTATATACAGGGACACCCATAAGGGGACAAGTCCTTTTTTTTTTTAATTAAAAGAATTTATTGAAGCAGAGTTGATTTACAATGTTAGTTTCAGGTGTACAGCAAAGTGATTCAGTTATCCAGATACATATTTATATATATTTTTTTCTTTTTCAGATTCTTTTTCATTAGAGGTTATTGTAAGCTATTGAATATAATTCCCTGTGCTGTACAGTTGGTCCCTGTTATTTATCTATTTTACATACAGTAGTGTGTATCTGTTAATCCCAAACTCCTAAATTATCCCTCCCCCGTCTCCTTTGGTAACCCTATTCTGTCTCCCATGACTGTGACTGTGTGTAAGTGGACAAGTCCTGAGGCATCTCTTCCCCTCCCCCCAGGAAGAGCCTCCCTGTCACCCCCTGTGTCCCACTCCATCCCTTTGCTTCCATTCCTCCACCTCTTCTGTCTCTTTCTTTTATCTTCATTTCCTGTTCTACCAGCAGGAAGACTGGTTAAAGACGTGTTTATTTATTTACACGCAGTCTTGTTCTAGAAAGACTTCCTGAAGGGCTGTATAACACGCAGCGAGGCTGTAGAAGTGGAAAGTAGGTCAACAGAGAAGGAACAACAAGGGCTGGACAGACGCAAGGCCCAGGAGCAAGACAAAGAGAGGCTTATTCATGGGAGCGCAGCTCCTGTGCCCCCGGGCTCCACGTCCAGGAGGCAGTTAACAGTTGATGCTTCCTCAAGTGCCTGGTCCTCCCTCCCTCCCTGACCGTGTCATTATCCAGCGTCATGGCCGTGACTGCCACTTGCACATGGATGAATCTGTATAGCAGAGACTGCCCATCATCTAGAAGCCTAGATGGGTGTTATCAAGGGAGACACTGCACCGGTGAAAAGATTCCATCCCCACATTCCCCTGCAGCTGCGTGATGAAGCTCTGGGCAATGCAACATGAGGGAGGGTCCTCACCGGGAGCGGATGCACTGAAGGGGCTGCCTCCAACTTCCCTGGAAGGTGAAATTCATGGTGAGGACACCATGGTTCACATCAGACCACAAGATGGCCTTGGGGACAGCAGCCGCATGCTGAAGATGATAAAGCAGAAAAACAGGTGTCTGGGACCGCGGCGTCCCCGTGTCAGCGCTGACATGCCCACCTCCAGGCTCCTGCTCACCCGGAGGGAAGTGAGCCTCGTCCTTCCTCGTCCTTGTTGAGGCTGGCTGAAGCTACTGACAGTTGGGCTGGTCTGTTACGTGCAGCCAGGCAGAATTCTTAATCTCTCTCTCAAATCTTTGTTTCCAGCTCTGATCTTTTCCGCTGCATATTTGACATTTATTCTTGGATATTGAATGAGCATCTTAAACTGAATGAGACCCAAGCAGAACTCTTGATATTTTTTCTCCTCTTTTTTCCCTACACCTGGTCCTTCCAGAGTCTTCCTGATCCAAATTTAGTGGTACCACCCAATGCCCGTTTGCTTCTGATGAAAACCAGGGAGTCATCTCGATTCCTCTTCACATCACTCTTCCATGTGAGCAGATTTCACAGGCTCTACCTCCAGAGTATCCCCGGGTCCATCCCCTCTCCCACTCTCACCCTGGTGGCCACCATCATCTTTCACGTGAAACATCACAACAGCCTCCTAACAGCTCTGATGCTCTCTTCCTCCCACAGTGCGTTCTCTGCGGCAGCCAGGAAACATACAGCAGGTCACATCGCTCATCTGCTTAATGCCTCTTGTCTCCACCACCACCACAGTGAAATCCAAGGGCACTGACCCCAGCCTGCTTGTCATGAGCTGGACTCTGAGGGCTCCTTGCCTTCCCTGCCTTAGCATCCTTAACCCTGCCAATAAGCACGCTGAGAAGTCATAATACACATGTGAGGTTTGTTTCATTTTATAAAATTTCAAGGGGATTTTGCATTCAACCCTGTAATATATAGAACCATTGGGGAAAACAGATGGCCAGGAAGAAGCCACGGTGCTTGCCCAGCTCGGTGAACCTGGAAAATGGCAGCGTGACATCACATCACACGTCACCTGGGAACTCTCTCCTGTTTTTATGCTGACATCAGGCTGTTTTATCAAGTCTACTACTCTGCCTCCGCCTAAAGTGGACAAAGACAGCTCTTGGAGTCAGCAGTTTCTTGGCAGGGGAAGGTCAGATGCCCCCACCGCTTTGCAGAAAAAAAAATTGTTTATGACCTTGGAAAACATGTTAGAATGGTCAAAAGTAAAGGGACTTAGCTAAGTAAAGCAAAGTTTTGCATGTTTTGCAAGCAGAGTGAAAGCAGCAAATCTTTCATTGAGACGGAAAGTTGGGATCAAAGAGGAAATGAAGCATGTGGAGAAGTGACCTGTCTTGTCCCCTGCCTTGTCCGTGTTCTCCATGCTGCCCCAGTGCACCCCCTGCAGACGCCTCAGTCTCCCCGACTGCTTCTGTGGCTGGTCCTCACCCAGCACTGTGTCCTCCTTCTCACAGGCCTTCTACCCAAAGACCAGGCTGGGGTTCCAATGAGAAGAAGGGGAGGGGTGAACCAGTCTCCTTTAAAATCATTACCTTTTTTTTTTTACTGAAAAAAATATATCAATAAATACGGTAATTGAAAAATTCAAATAGTTAAACAGGGTATACAATGAAAAGTAGATTTCACAGTGTAATGATTCAGAACATAGACTTCAGGCAAACTGCCTAGGCTCAAACCCAGCTCCTCCACTGCCAGCCTGGGTGACCAGAGGCAAGTTATGGAAACTCCATGTTCCTCAGTTTCCCTGTCTGTAAAGTAAGGATCGTAATTTCTGTCTAGAGAACCGTTGTGAGGATTAAGTTTGTTAACTCATGTAAGGTGCATAGACCAGTGCCAGCACACGTGAGCTCTGTCTAAAGAGAGAGGATGCTTTCATTGTTATGGTTGTGATTTCCCTAGTCACGTATCCTTCTGGAAATCATTGAGGCATACATCAGTACATCCCCTGCCTTTTACGTGAATGGTAACATATTACGAACTCTCTTCTGCATAGAAGCTCATATGTATCTTGTCTCATTCTCTTTATACAAATATTCCTTATTTGCCCAATTCTGACTGATGGATGTTAGATTATTCCCCTGCTATGTAGTCACAAGTCACACCGTAACACAGCCTTTTACATGTGCTTGGTGTGTGTATGGGTAGAAGAAATCCTTTGGCAGTTGAATTGCTGGACCAAGACAATACACATTTTACACTCTGATGGATGTGGTGGAAGTGTCCCTTCGTCCATCTCCCACAGGGTCACCCCCTATAATGGCCGAGATGGATAGCCAAGCGACACTAGAAAGCTCTTCCCAGGCAGGAAGCTCTTCTCCTCCCAATGGGCTGGTGCCACCCAGAGGGTTCGTGACACCACACTTCCCACCTCTGGTGTGTGGGGCTTCCCTTCCCTGCCTTTTCATACCTGGAGCAGGTCTCTTACTTTTTCTGCCCACGTGTACATTATCCATTTCTAACCCTTTCAATCCTTCCATTGTGATGTGAGACTGAAGTGTACATGCTTCAGGTCTGATATGAAAACTCTTTATCAGCCTTGCATCATTCCCTTCTGGCTGAGTCTGTCTTCTATGATTTCTAAGGCTCAGAGAGTACATTATTGTTTTTCTTGATGAGTCGTGTGTCCTTTTGGGAGAGGGAGGAACATCAGTTGGGTTAGGGCTCTGAACTAATGATAAGAGTCATTTTTCTTTTGGGGGGTAATTAGGTTTATTTATTTTTAATGGAGGTCCTGGGGATTGAACCCACGACCTCGTGCACGCTAAGCACGTGCTCTACCACTGAGCTCCACCCTCCCGGCTAAGAGTCTTTTTTTTTTTTAAACTCAGGTGCTCTCCCACTACTGGCCTCACTTCGTTCTGGTTCCTCTCTTGTTCCTGCCACTGAGAAGCACACAAGCTTGTAAAGGAGACATATTATTACCTGGCATCTTCTTTCACAGAGTGTGCTCCCAGGGCTGGAATTTTCCTGAACCAACCATTTCCTTCAGAATCATGGTCACCAAGCAGACTTTTTGCCATATGGTGGGGTTGTAATGGGGTTTGTGGGACTGAGGGGTGGGGGGAGTCCAGAATGTGGGCCCCACCCACCCAGCATCTGAGATCTCCTCCAGGCCCTAAGAGGCCTCAGTTTCCTCATCTGAAAAAGTCAGGCCAGACCATCAGACCCAGCCAGGACCAGAGCTCTGATTTTTATACTCCCTTTCCAGATGGTCTCTATCCGCTACTAATGTTCGTGATTATTCTTCCTCCAAAAATGTCCTTTTTTCCAGAAAGACATACAGAAACAATTAGGGGAGTACTTTAAACACACATTAGATTTGCTCATTTATTCCCCTCAAGGACTGTATCTTTTGAAGTAAATGGGAGATACATAAAAGGGCTAGGGAGGTAGTTTTGACCTAAGAACAGCAGCAGCAACAAACTCTGACTCAAATTTGGCACCTTTGAGGGTGGAGTGTTTCCGGGGAGTGATGAGATTAAGTTGGGGTCTACGATAAAATTGTACTCCAGAGCCTCTTTTTGAATGACATTAAGTTGGAAATTAAAATTACTGAAAAGAAATTTAAACCCTTTAAAAAAAAAAAAGGCAGAAGGGAATCTGTCATTGTTTAAACATTTCTTCTGTGGTTTAGCATAACTTTCCAAGATTTCAATCTGTAGACTGTGAAAACCCCTTTCTCATGGTCGGAATCTCATCATCTCACACTCTGTAGAACTATAAAGCTATTCTCAAGTAGTTGGACAAAGAGAAAACAAAGACGTAATGAAGTTTGTGTTTATAGACTGTTGGCAGCATTTTCTTTTTCTTGGTATTTAGTGGAAAGAATAGTCAACAACACTAATACATCAGAGTCATTTTGGTTTAATGTAAACGTTATAACCTCAAGAGGAAAATAAAATTTGGAGACAGATTTCCCATTGAATGAAGTATCAATGTTGTATTAACAAGTCTCTTCCTAATCTAAAAAACTGTGTGCCCTGCTTGACCTTTTAGTTCCTGAAATAATTTATTTCTCATTGTCCACCATTTTCAGCCTCATTGGTTAATTCTGTGGATAATATCCAGAAAATTATGTGTTTCTTCTGAAAACTAGAACAAGATTTCCCTTTTATTCATTTCATGCTAAAGATTTTCCTGAAAGTAGTTGTTCATTTATTCAATTATCTAAAAAATACTTATGTAGCACCAACAGTGCTCCCAGTGCTGGAAATGTGTTCTGGGGGAAGGAACCATCCTTGCCTTCCAAGGATCTGTGATCTAAATTTTGCCTTGGTAAGACATACGAATCCAGGGTTACCAGGTACTGTAATTCCTCCAGCAAATATTTATTGAAAGTCCACTATGTGCTAGACACTGGGAATACAAAAAAAATAAGATGCACTCCCCACTCAGTGGGGAAACAGATAAGGGCAAGCAGGCAATTCTCCTACATTGAGCTCAGATCTGTACTAGAAAGACAGGCAAATTGTGGAGAGACCGTGGAGAAACATAGGAGGGGAATGTGCCTTATTCTGCCTGGAGGAATCAGAACAATCTTCCTGGAAGTGTTACCCTGTTTAAGACATGATGTCCGATCAGGAATTTGCCAGATGGACATGGTGGTGGGTTGATTACCAGGTAAAAGAAGTCGGGCAGGGAGGGAACATGGTCCACTCAGAGAAGGCAAGTGACTCCTTGCATCAGAAGTAGACAGTGGAGTAACACAAGGACCAGCAGGGTGGCCGAGGACAGCTCATGCTTGGCCGGGTGCTCCTGGCCAAGGAGTTGGATTTTACCTTACAGTCTAGGCGACATGGAGCCATGGAAGAGTTAAGCAAAGGTGGTCTATGATAAGATAATGGAAGGAGATGTCATGAAATGGACAGCATGGATGGACAGCAGGTGCCTGTCAGGCTTCAAATTGCAGCCCCATTTGTTAGGCTGTATGACCTGACTCCAGTGAACCCAGCCTTTTGTGCCCTAGTTTTCTCCTCTGTAATCATGAAGAGGTGTAGAGCGGATGTACGAGTTAAGACAGGAAGTGCTTGGGAAGGGGCCCGGCACGTGGTAAGCGTTTGTTAGCTGTTACCTACTATCACTAGCAAGATCGTCGCCATGGTTTCAGTTGTTACATCGCTCTAGAGTTTTGTCATAAAGCAAGTGCAACGTGAGCTGGAATTCCCACCGGGGAAGAAGAGCCCAACTTTTCTATCTGAGCCTACTATTATTATTGTTGTTGTTGTTGTTATTGTTGTCACTATTATAGTACTGCATCTACAATGTGCCAGTTTCTGGTGTGCAGCACAAAGACCTGGTCATGCGTGTACATACGTTCTGTCTGAGCCATTGATGCAGCAGTCACAGCGGGGCTGGGGTTGACTCTTGCCCTCTTACAGCATCGATTGGGTGCTGTGAACCCGCTCTCTCCTCTGTGTCGCAGCGGTGAGATGTGGTTCTCAAGCAGGGTTCTGGGAGGAATGGCTCCTCCTGTTTGCCAGGCTGGATCTTCCCCGAGACCAGAGTCAGGAAGTGCGGATCCAGGAAGGACCCTACACAACTCACTCATTTTACATGTGGGGGGGAACTGAGCCCCGGTATCCTCAGAGGCTGTTTCTGTGGTCACGCCAGCATTTGTCCCAGAACTGTGCCTGGAACTCAGGGGGTCCTGGTGCCCAGGTCAGTTTTCTTTGTGCCCTCCAAGCTGGCGGGATCACAGTGAGGTCCCAGGCTTGGTTAGTGTTCTATTATTTACCTCTGGGAGATCTCCCACCTGGCCTGGAGGATGAATACTCTTTATATGACTCAGAATGAAAGAAAGATTATTTTTCCCAGTCCAAAGTCCTCCTAAGACATCTGTCTCTTTTAAGGAAAGGAAAACTAAGTGTCCTTTACCCCAAATCTTTGGATCCAGAGAGTCTCTCTCAAGTCCTTCCAGTAACCTTCTTTGAAGATTTTCCCTACTGCTGTCCCTAGTGTTGATCATGATGGATCTTCTCTCTTTTTTGGTCCCTAACCACTTCTTACCTCCATCTTCCTGGCCTTCTCCCCAAGCGTTGTCCCTGGAGAGTTTATCAAAAGCCACCACAGAAGCACCAGCCTTCACCAGGAAACGCGAGCACAGAGCATCTCCACTCCGGGTACCATGGGTGGGGGAGGAGAGGGGATAGATTCACAGCCCAGAACAACCCCTGGTTTTCTCACACATCAACTATGACACTGGTTTTTCCCTTCTCCTCCAGAAGGACTCTGACCATAGCACTCCCATATATTAGTGGCAGGCCTGGCCCTGGTTTTATTGTCAAGCTGGGTTCTGTTTGTACTGGGGCGCATTCCATTCTCAATTTAGCTTGGGACAAACCGTAGAGGGAATGCACCTCAAACATAATAAAATGCTGCTCTCGGGAGAAGAGAGCCTGAGTTCCAGGCCTCTGGCCAAACTAAATTCATTCTTTGCTACCACCACCTCCAGATTATGCCTCACGCATTAACTAATTGGTCTGTTCAGCTTAAAAATGGTAAAAAGGCCAAGCTGGAAACCAAGTCGTCACGCCAGGCAGCGCTGTGGTCACTCTCAAGTCCCCAGGGTTCGGTCAGGGGTGATGCAGCCGGGGTTGTTACCAAGAACACACTGCCTTTTTTTTTTTTTTTTTTTTGCAAGACTAAGAGAAATAATTAAATAATAGATAAACATCATTATCATGAAACATATGTTTGCCTTGCAGTCTGACGCTGCATACACAGAGAGCTTGAACTACATTATGTGGCTAATTCGGTCTGAGAGTGTGGACCGCCTTATTAGGAAAAGGTGATGCTTTGTTGTGAAGGGTGATTTTGAAGGAACCCAAACATCTCTCTCTCACACTCTCTCTCTCTCTCTCTCTCTCTCTCTCTCTCTCTCTCTCTCTCTCCTGGGAGAACTGTGGTAAGAGAAAAGGACTTTCTTTAGAGACTAGATTCGAACAATCCCCTGGAAGAGGAGGGACTCCACGTGTTTTGTGGTTTCTGAACCAGGTCCTAGTTTGAAATAACTAATAAAATCTACATGAGGTTTTTGTTGGTTTTTTTTTCAGCCCACACTGATAATTCCAAGAGTTGTGGATATTTTCATGTTTGTTGATTCAATTTCAAAGCTGAGCCCATCCTTTGAAGATGATACATGGAGCTTAGATCAGCATCAACAGCCACCTCTGAGAAAGATACATTAACAAAGGAGAATTTTTCCAGCTAGCTGGACCCAGAAAAAACCAAAAACACAAAAAACTCTTTTCTAGCTCTTCAATATGTAAGGCCTACTTTTTTTTAAACATACATGTATATATACACACACATATATATATGTCTTAAACATATATGTATGTATTTTAGGTTTTGGAATAATCACCAAATTTGAAATAATCACCAACTTACAGAAAGTTGCATGTACAGTACAAATTACTTTTTCCCCTTAAACTGTTGGAGAGCAAGTTTCTAATCTGATGCCCTATCTCCCCTGAATAAAAGCAAGGACATTCTCCTCCATAACCTTATAAAACTATGCAAATCAGGAAATTAACAATGGTGTATTACTATCACCTAATCCTCAGACCCATTAAAATTTCACCAATTATCCTAATGTTTTTTAATACCAGAGGGAGGCAGTTCAGAATCACACACCGCTTTCTGCTAACATGTCTCTGTCTCCTTCTGTCTGGAACATGCCCCAGGCCTTCTTGACTTTCATCACTTGACATCTTTGAAGATGACAGGCCAGGTCTTTTATAATGTGTCCCTTGGTCTGGGTTTGCCTGATGTTCTGTCGTGATTAAATTCAGGATCTGTGTATTTGGCAAGAACATCACAGAAGTGATGCCTGTGTTCTCGTCACTGCACCCCGTCAGCGGTCCATGATTTCGGTTTGTCTCATTACTGGGGATGTTCACTTTGATCTGTGATGAGGTGGTGATGTCTGTCAGACTTTTTTTTCTCCTTTGTAATCAGTAAGTATTTTAAGGGAAGTGACTTTGAAACTAAGGACATATTATTTTTGTATTTAACAAAGAGTCAGTATTTTAACTCACCCAAGACTGTGGAGACATAAGTTCCAGATCTGGCAGAAAAAAGGCAAAGACCTCTCCCAGAGCAGAGTCCCACTGGAGGGGGCCATGGACGAGGGACACAGGTGATGCTTCCCAGGAAACTCCTAGAATCGCTGGACTATAAAACCCCTTGAGGCAAATAACGCAGAGGCTTTTGTAGAGGCATGGAATCATTGGAAAGCCTCTTTGTCACATTGTCTTTTTTAGTTTCCACCTGGACTTGTGGTACAAGATGAGACACTTCGCTTGGGCAGCGTAGTGTGACTTTTTGCATAGATTTATCCTACTTGGAGGACTTCCAGAGGAAGGCTGAAATCCCAGGGCCAAGAAATTGATGAGTTTCCTGGCCAAGAATGATAGTATTGAGCTGTTTGGGACATCTCTTTACTAAGAAGCCACTAGATATTTTGGGGGACGGGGCATACACGTTTAGGATTGCTGTACCGTCTCTGTGGATTAGTCCTTTTATCGTTACATAATTTTATTTGTTCTGAAGTCTGCTTTATCTGATCTTAATGTGGTCACTACTGCTTTCTCTTATTAATGTTTACATGATCCATCTTTTTCTATCCTGTTACTTTAAACTTGCTTATATAGGTATATCTGAAGTGAGTTTCTTATGAGCAGAATATAGTTGGACTATGGTTTTGAATCCTATCAGTCTCTTTTAATTGCTGTTTATGCCACTGACATTTAATGTAATTAATGACCCATTAAAGGTAAATCCATAATTTTATTTTTTTGTTTTTTGTTTGTTCCATTTTCCTTTCTCTGTTTCCTTTTTCCTTCCTTCCTGTAGCTTACTGGAACAGACTTAGAATTCCATTTTGATTTATGTACAGTGTTTCAGGGTGTATATCTTTGTATAGCTTTTTTAGTGGTAGCTTCTAGTATATGCAAGATAGATAGACACATGATTATATATATTTCATATTTCAAATACATTTCAGATAGTGGGATTTATGAAATATATGAAATGTTTATGGAATATGAAATAAATTACCACAGTCTACTGGTGTCATCATTTTACCCATTTTAGTAAAGTGCAGAAATCCTACTTCCCTTTAAGACCCTTATCTTCCTCATTTATAATTGTCTTAAATATTTCCTCTACGTACATTTAGAACCACATCAGCCAGTGTTATCATTTTTGCTTCAACCGTAAAACAAATTTAGAAAACGGGAGCAGGAAGGTCTATTGTATTTTCCTGTATTTTTGCTTACCATGTTCTTGCTTCTAACTCATTGTCTATCATTTCCCTTCTGTTAAAGGACTTCCTTTAGCCATTCTTTTATGAGTAGGTCTGCTGGTGACAAATTCTCTTCAGTTTGCTTCATCTGAAAACATTTTGATTCCTCTATCATTCCTGAGAGATAGCTGCTAGATAGAAGATTCTAAGTTGACAATTCTTTTCTTTCAGCATTTGAAAAATATTGTGCTGTTTACTTCTGGTCTCATTGGTTTCTTATGAGAAATCTACTTTCATTCATATTTGTTTCCCCTGTAGGTACAGTGTTGTTTCTCTCTCGCTGCTTTTAAGGATGTTCATTGTCTTTAATTTTCAGAGGTTTAATGAGATGCGTCTTGTGAATTTCTTTGAGTGTTTCCTGTTTGGGGTTTATACAGCTTCTTAAATCTAAAGCTTTCTGTATTCTGCCAAATTCAGGACACTTTCAACCATTATTTCTTCAAGTGCATTTCAACCCTTCCTCTTTCTCTTCTCTTTCTAGGGCTCCAATGACATAAAAACTGGATATCTTGTTACCATCTCACAGGCCCCTAAGGTTCTACGCAGTTCCTTCCTGTCTATTCCTCTCTGTTGTGCAGATTGCAGAGTTCCTATTGCTCTGTCTTTATGGTCGCTGTTTCTTTCCTCTCTTCCCTTCTTTCTGGCCCTTGAGCCCCTCCCTCCCTTGAAGTTTCACATTTTGGCTGTCATATCTTTCAGTACTAAAATTTGATTTGGTTTTTCCTTCATATCTTCTATTTCTCTGCTAAAGTTTTCTATTTCTTTGCTAGACTTCCTATTTTTTCATTTGCTTTGAGTGTGTTTGCCATGACTCATTGAAGCATTTTTATGGTGGCTGCTTCAAAATCTTTGTCAGATAATTCTCATGTCTCCGTCATCTTGGTGTTGGTATCTGTTGATTCTCCTTTTTCATTCAGCTTGTGATCTTCCTCGTTCTTCATATGATAAGTAATTTTCTATTGAAATCTGGATTTGGGGGGTATTATGTTATGAGTCTCTGAATCTTATTTAACCCCTGTGTGTTAGCTGACTTTCTCTGATACCTTTCTGGGAGGGGATGGATGAATGCTGCCTTGTTATTGTCAAGTGGGAGCAGAAGTCCAGGCTCCCCACTTGGCCTCTATTGACACCTGAGGGGGCGTTCCTTCTCACTACTGTGGGTGGGGGTAAGGGTTCTGGCTCCCCACTAGGCCTCCACCAATACATCCCTCGTTGGGAAGTGTAGAAGTCCTTCAATTCCTTCTCCCCACATGGCCCCCACTGACACCAGTGGGTGGTGGCTTAGTTACCTCTGAGCGGTAGTTATGGTCCTGACTTTCTATAAGGTTTTCTCTGAGACCACCTCAGTGGAGTGATGCCTCCTGACTGCTAGGCAGGGAGTGAGGGGTAGAAATCCAGGTTTCTCCCTCAGCCTTTGCTGGCACAGGTGGGAATGGAATCACGCTCTTCCTTATGGTGTCTGCCTGGAATAGAGTGACTATTGTCTGAACGTTTTCTTACAAGTCTGCCCCTTGCTTGGTTTTTGGCTAGAAGGAGCAGGCTTTGCGGAGGCGTTCTTGTTTGCACCCACTGGCATTCCCGTGTTGCCAGGCTCTTCTGCTCCAAGTCTGGGATATATGACACTGCAGAAAACCCAGAGAACTTGTCCCTGTGTTGTTCCTCGGGCCTGGAGGTCCCTGGCTAGTCTGCCTTCTCTCCATCTTTCAGGTTTTTCTTATATTTGTTTTGTATGTAGTGTCCTGGGATTTTAATTGTGCTTCATGGGAGGAATAGGGGAAAGTATGACCACTCCAGCTTCCCTACAATGTACAATACTTTTGGTATAATATTTGATACACACCAAAGAATATATCTAAGTCCATATATGGACTTACGGTATACGTGTGTGTGTCACAAACCATAATAGAACAGACACTAAATCTCTCAAAATTCTAAACATATGATAGTGAGTTGAGCTTTTTCCTAGGGAAAAGGGAAAACCACACTACTCAATCACAAACTAACTTCCTTTGGCTGACAACCTAAAAAAGTTACGCTTTTTTTTTCTCCTACTCTGAAATATCCTTTGGTCCCAGAACCTACTGAGGATGGGATCTTGGCCCCATGACCTAGTTCTCATCTCGCTGTTGGTTGTTGTTATTTCAAAGCCATCTTTCTTCTGTTCTAAAGTTTCCTGCCTCCTAGACACAGGTCAACGTCAGGACGGACACAGCCGTGCAGCTGGGGAGCCTGTGAAGCTGATGACTCAGGATGACCGAAATAAACACGCTTTGTAGCGGATGGCTCCCCCGGCCACCGGCTGCCCTCACCCCCTCCACCCATCCTGGGCCTTCTTCCTCTTGTCCTTCTCAGGTGTCCTATCTTGCTCTCTTGTGCACCCTGCTGTGGCTATCACTCTGTTTTCTGCCTGTGTGAATGAACAACCGCTGTCTGGAAGAAGCTCTCCAAGAGCTGTCTTGTTCGGAAAGGACCAATGCAGGTGTGCAAGGGATAGAATATACAGACCGGTCTGGGGACCCTGACCTGGAGTCAGGATCTGATCACTGATGTCTCCAGGTTGGTCTCCTTCCTCTCCAGGGGTGGGGCTGGCACTACATGGATTTTCCCTTCCCCCTTCTGGATTCTTCTGAGATCCAGAAAACACGTGGAGCCCCTCCCCCGCCCACAGCAGCAGGAGCCTCCATGTGCCGCAGCACATGGAGGGCTCAGAGTCCCAGCAGCGGGGGGTGTGTGATGTCTTCAGTACATTTGGATTGATTCTGGGAAACGAGCTAAACAAATCTCCAAAAGAACAAAGACTTGCAGCTGCAGTGTCTTACCTACTGAGAAACACACCATCTGGGGCTTGTCTCAGAGGCTCTGTGACGGCTCCCCGCCTCCGTCTCTCTGGACTAGGGGCTACGGGGGAGGGACATTGGTCTGTGAGGTCAGAGGAGCCCAGTCCTCATGCAGTGCCCTTCCTTACAGCCGTGGGACCTTGTGCGAATCACTTTTGTCTTTGTTGATAAAACAAAAATGGTGTAAGGATACCTCTTCCACCATCAACTATTTCTTAAATGATATAAAATAAGTCTTTATCATTTTATTGGATGTGATAATGCCATCATGAAAATAATAATGTTATTGAGGAATTACATTGGAATGCTCTAGTGAAAAAGGAGAAGGGAGGAGGAAGAGACCAATAAAACTGGACTGGCAAAATGTTGATAATTGTTTGAGGAGGGAGGTCTGGGGGGCCGTTACGGTCTGCCCTCTACTTTTGTGTTTGAAATTTTACAAAATCAAAAGAGTAGTGCCATTTTACATTCCAACAGCACCAACAAGACAGTGGATAGAAATATCCTTTGGAGACAGGGTCCTGCCATAGAAATGGCTGTCTCCACCCGGTGCGCTAACGGAGTAGCAGCGTGAGGATGCGCCTCTCTCACTGGTCGAATTTGGCTGTAAGAACTGTTACATGTCCAGGCAGCAAACCCATGGGGAACCCCCGGCTCACTGGCCCTGTCACCAGCTCTCCAAGTGAAGGGGGGATCAGGAGCTTCTTGTAGGACAGAAGGTGGACTTGTGGTCTATCCCAAACTGGATTCAGTGGCCTCTGTGTCTGTCTCATGTGTGGTGGGTTCTCACCCCAAGTTCATGGTTTCCTGTTATTCCCTCTTGGATCTTCTGCCTCCTCTGCCTGGTGGAGATATTCCGGTTTCCTGCTCTCTTGGACTCTCCTTGCTCTGGTCCTCAGTTTTGAGAGAGGCAGAACAGATGGACAAGGAAGATACTTGGATGCAGAGAGCAGAGTCAGGCCAAGGGCAGAGTTCAAGGTCAGGTCACCCGAATGGGGCAGGGGTTCCCGGGCTGCCATCAGGCAACGAGCAGGTTGGTCAGCATCACTGGTTTTGAGCTCTGGGACAGCATCCTATTGGGTGCTGTTTCTACAGAGATGACAAATACTGATTCTGTGTCCCAAGGAACTGATGTCTAGTGGTGGAGAAAGGCAGATAAACAGGTGGTTACAGAATGAATTACTTTCCAGGGATAGATGTATGTAGAGAGGATAAGGAGATGAAGCTGCCCTAATGTTGCCTCTGAGTGTTCAGATGGTGGGTGGGGCAGGGAGCTGTGCAGTGATCAGGCAGCTTCCCAGAAACAGTGACTTGAACTCAGTGTTTTGACACTGAGATAAGCAGGTGGTGGGAAGAAGGAATTACAACAAACCCATGTCATGGCATAGACACGAGGGTGCCTGAATGGACACTCTTCTTCCTCCTCCTCTGGGAGGAATTCTGCAATCAAATCCCGAGTCCCCAAACCAGACAGCAGGAGAATGAACTCACCTGCTTCCTCTGCATGGAACTTTTCACCAGAGGTGGTTAACAAATGACAGATGGTTTGTAGAACCACAAAAAGGGCCCAGGTAGGTTTACAGAAATAAGAAAGAATGAATTTTTCCCATGCTGGTCAGGAAAGAGCTGGATGGCCCTTGGACCGTCCCTTCCACCCAAGATGAAGGATATCTGCAAACATTGTAGGTTCTTTGTGTTATTCTTTTCCACAAACGGGAAACCCTGTTTGTGTCCTGGGTCCAAATCAGTGTCTGTCACTCCTATTTCCTGTGTTGATTTTGGATGATTGAGACTTGTTATAATTATCTTTCCCCTAGTGTGGAGTCTCTTATCTTGTCCACATTAGTAATGCTAGTTTATTCTTCATAAACTTGTAAAAGACAAATAGAACAGAATCATTAAAAAGATTGACACTTAACTGCCTTCTCTGAAGCACTGTAAGCATCTCCAGCCCACTTTCCATCGGGCTCTGGGACACAGCCTGCTCATGCAGTGCGTACCTTGACTTCCTGCTCCCCACAGGCCCGTCCTTGGACTTCCTTTCTTTCTGTCTGCACCCCACCAGGATGGCCTCATCTACTCCCCTGCCTTCATCTTTGTCATGTCTCCCAGTAATAGGTCCTTAGCTGTCACCCCTCTCCCGAGGTCCAGACCCATCTGTCCGGCCAATACTGGCCATGTCCACTGGAAAGTTCCACGGGCTCCCCAGACTTGTAGTCACCACCTCGCACTTGCTGCATCTCTCTGTTGTCCAGGACCAGGTACTCAGCCTCCGTGCAAGACACCGGCAGGCCGTGCTGGGCTGCCCCCTGCAGCTCACGCCCCCTCCACCCACTTCCACTCCATCTGCAAGGCTGTCCATACACTTCCCAATGGTGCGACTTCCCCTCGGGCCAGTAACCTCTCTCACTTCCGCGTTCTAACACTCCTCTCTTGCCTTTTGAATTAATCACCATTGTTTCAAAGCAATTCCTTAAAAAAATCCTGTCTCTCCTCTGCTTCAAATAAACCCATTGGTTTTCTACTCCTTCCAGAGAAATTGAAATTCTTTACCCATATGCAAGGCCTCTCATACCCAGGCCCCAATCCACCTTTCCAGCCTCAGCTCTCCCCTTCCCAGCAGAGATGTCACTCCTGTCCTCACCCGGAACTCCCAGCCATCATCCAAGCAGCTCTGGTCTTTCTGAGCCTCTGCCCTCCCCTCCTTCACTGACCCGCTCCGCTCTCTGAATCCCTCTTCTCCCTCTCTGTTTTTTCCTATATGAAAAGAAACCATTCATTAGACAATTCCAAGGCCGCCGCCTATTTCATGTTTTCATTTATTTATTAGTTCAACAAGTGTTTACTGTGTACCTTCTATATTCCAGGCACAGTTCTAAGCAGCAGAGATGCAGCCGTTACCAGGACAGGAGATCCCTGCCTCTGGATTTTACTTTCTAGTCGGGGGAGAGACAGAAAACAAGCACATAGAAGAAGTAACGTGTTGGGTTGTGATGAGTGCTGTGCAGACAAATAAAGCAGGAGGACAGAGGGGGAGTGACAGATGTGCCACGTTTTGATCATTTCTCCCCTTCCCACAGTGTGGGTACAAGTCATATTTTCCCAGGGCTGTTGTAATAAAGTGTCGTGAACTTGGCGGCTTAAAACAACATTTATTGTCTCCTAGTTCCAGAGGCTAGAAGTCCCAGGTTCAGGTGTCAGCAGAGCCACTCTCCCACTGAAGGCTCTAGAGGAGGGTCTTTCCTGCCACTTCTGGCTTCTGGTGGTCCCAGCATCCCTTTGCTCGTGGCCACATCACTCCAACCCCTGCTTTCAGTCTTCATGTGAACTTCCTCCTTCTGTATCTCCCTGTGTCTTCCCCTCTTTTCATAAGGACCCCAGTCATTAGGTTTAGGGAGCACCCTAATTCCAAGATGGTTACACCTGGGATCTTTAACTAATTACATCTGCAAAGACCCTGTTCCAAATGCAGTCCCATTCTGATGTTCCAGATGGACGTGCATTTTGGGGACACTGGTCAAACCGCTATGCTGTCTAGGCAATGAGTGGAGACTGGCTTGCTTTTACCTCCAACAAAGGAAATGTTGAATTTAAAAAGAAATAAAGCGTCCACAAACAATAAATGCTGGAGAGGAAAGGGAACCCTCCTACAATATCAGTGGGAATATAATTTGGTGCAGCCACTATAGAAAGCCATTATGGAGATTCCTTAACAAACTAAAAACAGACTTAGCACATGATCCAGCAATCCTATGCCTGGGCACATATCTGGAGAGAACTCTAATTTGAAAAGAAACATGCACCCCAATGTTCACAGCAGCACTATATACAATAGCCAAGACATGGAAACAACCTAAATGTCCATTAACAGATGACTGGATAAAGAAGCTGTGGTATATTTATACAATGGAATATTATTCAGCCATAAAAAACAATGAAATAATGCCATTTGCAGCAGCATGGGTGGACCTAGAGATGATCATACTAAGTGAAATAATTCCGATAGAGAAAGACAAATATTGTATGATATCACCTATATGTGGAATCTAAAAAAATGACACAAATGAACTTATTTACAAAATAGAAACAGACTCACAGACATCGAAAAAACTTTTGGTTACTGAGTGGGGGGATGGGGATAAATTAGAAGTCTGGGATTAGGAGATACAAACTACTATGTATAAAATAAACAACAAGGTCCTACTGTACAGCACAGGGAACTATATTCCATGTCTTGTAACCTACAATGCAAAAGAACATATGTGTGTATATAACTGACTCACTATGCTGTACACCAGATATTAACACAACATTGTAAACCAAATGTACTTCAATAAAAAAGTAAAATGAAAAGAAATAAAGCATACATATAATTTTGAAATAAAATTTTTGTCTGCCTATTTAGGTTTTTGTCCTTGGGTTCTGAAGTAAGTCAGTTGGCCATCACTGCAGATGATGGGGGGCACTGTCTGAGCCCCGAGGTGACTTGCTGTCCACCCAAACGTACCCTCATCACACAGGGCTCTTGTATGTTTCCTCAGCTGGGCTTTTGAGCACAGAGATAAAACAGAGACTAAGAACGAGAACAAGAAACAGCTCGAACTGCTTATGGCTCTGGAGAGGCTCTGAGTTCTGTCTCCTTCAGCATCACCACGATATCTGTCATATCGTCCAGCCCTTTGGGGTAGCACTTAGAGAAGAGGGTTCATGGTGGTCAGAAGCTGATTTTTAATTGCTTTCATTTTTACTCCAAACAGGGTTAAATAAGTCTTACTTAACAAGAGCTAATTAAGCACAATAATTTACTGAGCACAGTACTGTGTGGTATATGCATGATCTCCCTAATCCTCCCAACAAATTATGTGGTAGTATTATTATTCCCATTTAATGGATGGGGAAAAAAATCACTGAGGCTCAGATAACCATTCCTGTGATGAGCCCCACCAACAAAGGCAGGAGGATCGAGGGGTCACCACGGCTGTCATTTACAGACCCGTGACACATGCGTAGTGTGTCTTTAGAGGAAGCACTTATATTTCTAAGCATTCGTTTACTTCACATTCTTAAATGGAGATTTTTCTACAGCACCTGTTTCCAACTGAGCGCAGCTCATGGGCGTGTTTATCAGAACTGTGCTTCTTGCTGAGCCCTCATTTACTTCATTGGTGACTTTTCCACATTTTTGGCATATTTGCTTAAAGGTTTAAAGGGTTTTGTTTTTTTTTTAAGTGTAAACATGGTTAAACAAAGTGTAAGACTCTGAAGAACTGTGGAGGAAACACTTGTGAAATAGAAGAGGAGCCAGGAGACAGAGCCCGAACCAGCAGCAAACACTGAAGAATGAAAATGAGAAGCAGAAATGAGGCAGGAAAAGCAAATTGAGTGGGACTCACAACAGGCAAGTTCCAGGTGAGGGCAGCGGATAGGCAGCCATCAGCCAGGAAAGCGGCATGAGGAACGCAGACCCTTCACGTGAGACCACAGGCTGAGTCATTAAGAACAGAGCCAAACACGTTGCTGACACTCACTCGAGGCCACTGTGATGAAGAGGGTTTACCCACTGCTTTGGGGACACCCACAAGAGCTCTTTATGCACCGAGCAACAAAAACCACCACAGTTATAATACAGCCAATATTTTATCATAACAATAAATAGAGTCTAGCCTTTAAACCTTGTGAATCACCATATTGTACACCTGGAAATGAGACCATATTGTACATCAACTATACTTCATTTAAAAAAAAAAAAAACCCTACAATGACCACATTCAAGTGCCCCTAGCTCTGGCTTCCACATTAAGGACATCGCTTTGGTCTTTGGATTCTTCTCAGTGTTTCATCTGAGAAAAAGTGACTGTTTATTGTGCTTACAATAAAATAAGTGAATGCAAATTAGGTGCATGAATACTTCATCAAGACCTGCACGAGGATGGTCAACATCCTATGCCAGTGTAGAGTAGCCAAGAGTTTTCCACCTGCCCTTGGCCAGGGTGCCTGGGACATTGCAGGTGACGTCTGCTGGACTGAAGCTGGGAGTCCTCTGCTTGTGTGTCTCTTTTCAGTGTGTTGAGTTGGCCTCCCTTTCTTGTTAAATTTTATTAGCCTGATTGAACAGTCTCTCCCCTCCACAATTCAGATAACTGGCAAGATCACTTAACGTTGTAAAGAATTTAAGTTTTTTGTAGGAATATTCCCATTACAGAAAAAAAAATACCAATCCAAGTCATTCTGATTTTAGCTACCTACACAGTCATTTTTTAAAATTTAATTTTGCAAAGAAGAATGCATTCTAGATGAATGCATTCAAGGTGATTTAAAAATAAAGCATCTACTTTATGAAGAAAGGAATATTGTGCTAGCAATATTAAATACTTTTTAAAATTTGAAACTACCATAATATCTGAAGGTATCTGCTGAGTCATCTCATCCTGAGAGATGACAAGTAACACACACCCACAGCCTGTTTTGTGGGTGCCCTGCCCATAC